>NC_084618.1:19815828-20000828 GCF_033978795.1 Nerophis ophidion | reverse complement strand
GTTGACCTTGTACCAGCCGCGTCGCCAGACAGATTTCACTGGGGCACGTGCCCCAGGATTGATCTGCAGTGCCCCAGTAAAAATGTCACCAATGAAAAAAAAAAACGCTTCAAAGTTTTAAGTCTACATAACAGACTACAGCCCACATACTACATAGTATCGTAATTAATTGCTACTGTATTCACTCCAAGTAAAAATGAGCACATGGCTAATTTATTCACGTGTGGAGACTTCCGTTGAGAGAGAGAGAGAGAGGATGAGAATCACTGCGTGTGGTAGGTAACGTTAGCCAACAACAATTTGTTAATTATTTGATTTTGATTTGACACAAACTTTAACTCCTAAGTGGATTTAAGAAAGTTATTCGCCCGCAGCAGGGAAGAAGCAGCGAGGAATGAGAGATCTAAGTGAAGTCCTAGCTAGCTAGGCAACATAATTGTCTTAAGTTCATGCTAAGTTAGCTAACGTTATTCCTTGTATCAAGACAAACATTCATTTGCTGTACGAGCTGTCGGGGGAATTTCCAATGAACATGAAACATAATGTTGGTTATTGTCTGCTGGTTCTGCTCAGGACCTTGCGTTGATTGTCGTGTCCTCCCTCACCCCGCAGTTCCCTGTGTGCATCCCTGAAGTCACGCTGTGTGTCGAGTGCTCCTGGATCTTCCCTGCCTCCCTCCTGCTTCCTGGTTCTCGACTCCTCGCTTGACCCCGGACTACGACGACTCGCTCCTGCCTCTCGACCCTGCTTCCGCCCCTGGACAACCCTGCCTGCCTTGCCCTTGTCGGACAGCACCGCTCCTCTATATACGGTAAAAGAAACTTTTCAGTTAAATCCTGCACATAGCCGTACACCATACACACTCTTGGATCTCATTCACACTTTACCATTTTGGGCGACATTGTTTAATTCCTGTAAACGCAGCAGAAGCACCACCTCCAAAGAGTAGCTCTTTGCAAGGTGAGCCTCGAGAAAACATGGGGGAAAGATTTTCCCTCTAAGTAAAGGGATCAAGTGTGAAGTCTGGACGTGTTTTGGATCCGTAAAGCATGCTGAGGGTGAAATAATTGAGGATTGTCAGTCCAGAGAAGGCAGGAAAATGTCAATGCCAACTCTTTAAATATGATGGACCAACTCCCAAGTTATCGAATTGTGGTTTCCATTTCGATCATGGCTTCTCACCATTATGAAAATATACTCATCTTAACATAAATGATTAATGGACAAATTCCTGAACTTGCAATTGGTAAACAAATGGGGAAATAATGAGTGAATAAAAGAGCATATCACCATGATTACTACTTTTTAACACAACACTATTATGACTGATCAGTAAGTAATCACTAAACTCAACAAACAAACCAAGGCCATATGATTTGGGCCAATGAACGGGAACCTGCTGTTAAAGGCAGGATATCAGGGAAATTGGCATAACTGTCAGTGAAATTAGGGCTGCACAATTATTGGAAATGGAATGGACGTCCAGGTTTTAATTAGCGCGGCTAAAAACCGCAAGAGGCTGAGGTTATTTCCCCTCTGCCGCTGAGTGACCGACAATCAGAATTGTTGAGCCCCGTGTATGTCTCTTGCTTCAAACAAGAAGAAGACACTTTGCTTTGTGCATCCTTTAAAGAACCTTTAACAGTGGAAATAGCAGGACAGAGTGAGCCCTCTGTTTTACTCATGAACAATCTTTGTCTATGCAGAGACTAAACGCACTTCTCTGGTTGCTGAGAAGTGTTGCAAATGAACACGTATCGGAAGGAAAAGATAATGGGCCAAATGTCCCAAAGGGAATAATTCAGCTTCAAATGGGATGGGCAATATGAGCCCATCAACACGGACGAATGAGCGATGCAATAAACAAAATCTCCTCACTTTACCGTCTGAGAAATAAATGCACTTTAAGATGTTCAATATGTATTTAGGTTTAATTTGACAGAAATCAGTACATTTTATTTTAATTTATTTAGGATACTAAAGTTATCTATCTTCCAATGACAGTACACTGTCTACAGCAGGGGTCTCAAACCAAATTCACCTGGGGGCCACTATATGCAGAATCTGGGTGAGGCTGAGCCGCAAGAAAGATTTCTTAAAAACATTTTTTGCGTACCCCACAGCATGTCTAGTTGTATAATGACGTTCAAATTGTATTCCTTGTTCTCTGTGCAAATAAGACACGTCGGGGTGCCCCTGTGGTCAACAAAGAAATATTGCATCTCCTACTTTTCCTGGAATTGTCTTTGCTCATCAGTAACCCTTTTCTTCACTGCAGGCTTTGTGTTAACAAGACATGTTTGGGGTTGTGGAATATATTTGTATTAAGCCGAAGCACGGAAAATAAAGTTATTTCCTAGGGGTGTAACGGTACACAAAAATTTTGGTTCAGTACTTACCTCGGTTTAGAGGTCATGGTTCGGTTCATTTTTGGTACAGTAAGAAAACAACAAAATATAAATTTTTTGTTTTTTTATTTACCAAATTTGGAAACAATGGCTTTATCCTTTTAACATTGGGACCACTATAATAATTCTGCCCACGTTAATCCACATTAAACTGCCTCAAATTGTTGCTTGGATTAAATAAAAAGACACCTTTTCTTCTACATATAAAAAGTGCAACATTAAACAGTTTCGAATCAACTCATCATGCTTAATTTATTACAGCATTTGGGAAGCCTGTAGTTGATTTTTATTATGTAAATGTTATATTTTAGTCAACATGTGATAGCGGGGACCCTGCCATTCAAAACTAGGCTGCTACATTACTAATGATTAATGTAACTATTGCTGAAAAAATAGTACAATAGCAATAGGAGAGACTATTCTTCCCTAAACACCATGGAGTTCAAGTGAAATAACAGACAGACAGGGCTTTGCTGCCTCTAACACACACACACACATGCGCACGCGCACACGCGACACACACACACACACACACACACACACACACACACACACACACACACACACACACACACACACACACACACACACACAGCAAAATGAGCTAACGTTACACGCTAAAAGCTAATTAGCCTTCACCTCAAGCCAGGACTGCGAGCGAGCTGAGCTGAAATTTTAGTTTCTAGAACGTCAACGGGCTCATAGTGATGTTACTAGTAGTTGAGAGGTGTTTATTATAATTTGGGGGAGAGTACGCTGCCTTATGCTCACCTGCTAAACACCTATCTGCTCGACGCTGAAGCATTGACTCCATGCGCTCTGAATACGTACAGCTGATTGGCTGTTATCGCTTTGTATGTAAACCAATCAGATGGTTGAGTGGGTGGGACAATGCTGGGTGCTGAGAGAGGCAGAAGAAGCAAAATAGCTTGTTAAGACTTTAGCTTGTTCGGTACATCCCCATACCGAAACGGTTCAATACAAATACACGTACCGTTACACCCCTATTATTTCCGCAATGTGTGTCGTTCCGCTTTTTCTCCCTACAGCAACACGGCGGTCGGCGGTTAACAGCCGGGAAAGTACCGGGATAGCAAACGCAAAAAAAGTGGCGGCTCCCGGAGTGTTTTGCGACGTCATATTGAAATATATGTAGTGTTCATCGTGTGAGGCAATGCAAATTAAACAATAAAAAAACAAATAACGGTTTGAATTGGTACAAGTTATCGGGGACTGTTATTACTGACGGACAGGTGTCGTGGTGTGACCGCAGCCAGGCACGTAAGAAAACCCTTGTCTCCATGGCAACGCCTGTCGCTTTCACTCATTTGCCGCTTTTCCACTAACGCAGGGGTAGGCAACCCAGAACGTTGAAAGAGCCATTTTTGACCCAAATAACGCCGTCAAGCGCCATTCATTTAAAACTCACGGGCCGCACTAACTTTCATATTAAATTGGGGGCCGCAAAATAACTTCTCGTGGCCCGCGGACCGCGTGTCTGAGACCCCTAGTTTAGGGGTTAAAAGACTTAGTGTAGACATGGCTTGAATGAGGCAGAGTACCCATTGAGAACAGAGCCAGGTTTTAGAATGGCCTTCCCAAAGTTCATTGCTGACCAAATAAGTCCATGTCACAAAACCAACAAGTTTAGCTGAGCTGGACCAATTTTGTCAAGAGGAGTGGTCAAAAATTCAACCAGAAGCTTGCCCGGTTTGTCTGAGAGAAAGAAAAGCATTATTGACCTACAGTTAACAACTAAGTTATTTCACTGTACCTTTTTCCGTGTTGCCAGACGTGTGCATCCAAGCAATTCCGTGGCGGTGGCTACGTCAAGGTGGAAATCCATCCATCTTCTAGCCTTATTTGGTTGTAGAGTTGAATGATTATTGATAAGGCGTACTCGCACTGAGTCAAATGAAAAGTAGCAACAACGGTGACATCCCAAACTTCTAATAGACATCTTTTTTACACTCACTCATCCGTTTCACCCTTTCAAGCATGGCACAATAATCTTTTTTTTTTTAAATGATTACATTTTCACGACTAAAAGAAGCCATAATCGAAATTCGATTGATTTAGTTTTATCGTGTGCGGTCGCTCGAGATACTTTTTTTTTTAGGTATGGCGAGTGAGTGTTTTTTCAATAAAAATGTCTTTCTGGCGCTCCTGCCAATGGATTGTTGTCTTCACACTGAGCTCACAGCAGCCAGCATCATCTCAAAAGATCCTCGGGTACCACGTGCGTCAATCAAGTGATGTCATCGTGATGATTGACGACCGCTTATTTTTAGCTCTATTTGTTGTTAATTACTGTCCATGGGCCCTCATGGTCACCCCTGATCTATAATCCATCTAGGACCTTTGAACACGACACTGACGCAGGTGTCTACAGCAGGATGTGAACTCACATCCTCATATATTTTTTGGACCAAAACCCTTTGGGTTCCCTGAGATGAAGTCTGAGTGGAGGCCGAAATGTATATTTTTTATACATATATTATATTGTTTTTTTAAATAAAAAATATAAAAATGGCCCTGTCTTGCTTTGATTTTTCAGTGTGCGGACCTCAGTGGACAAAAGTTTGGACACCCCTGCTTTATACAATTGTCTGCACAGTTGCTCTTGAAATGGCTCTAAGTGACTTTCCGGACTTGTTGAAGTCAATGATTCAGTTTTTCAGATCTGTGTCGAGTTCCTTTGACTTTCCCATTGTCGCGTTTGTAACCGAGTCTAATGACTGCATCACATGAGCCCTATTTAAATGGGCACAGAGAAGTCAACAGGTGTCGTCAATCATAATCACTCTAATAAAGTTAGTTGATTGTAAACTTTTCCACATTACCAACGTTGATAATGTATGTTGCTGTATGTATACTTTTGACACAGCAGATTTGGTTACATTTTCAGTAGACTCATAATACAAACCCCGTTTCCATATGAGTTGGAAAATTGTGTTGGATGTAAATATAAACAGAATACAATGATTTGCAAATCCTTTTCAACCCATATTGAGTTGAATGCACTACAAAGACAAGATATTTGATTTTCAAACTCATAAACTTTTTTTTTTTTTTGCAAATAATAAATAACTTAGAATTTCATGGCTGCAATACGTGCCAAAGTAGTAGGGAAAGGGCATGTTCACCACTGGGTTACATCACCTTTTCTTTTAACAACACTCAATAAACGTTTGGAAACTGAGGAAACTAATTGTTGAAGCTTTGAAAGTGGAATTCTTTCCCATTCTTGCTTGATGTACAGCTTAAGTCGTTCAACAGTCCGGGATATTGTTGTCGTATTTTAAGCTTCATAATGCGCCACACATTTTCAATAGGAGACATGTCTGGACTACAGACTGGCCAGGAAAGTACCCGCACTCTTTTACTACGAAGCCACGCTGTTGTAACACGTGGCTTGGCATCGTCTTGCTGAAATAAGCAGGGGCGTCCATGATAACATTGCTTGGATGACAACATATGTTGCTCCAAAACCTGTATGGACCTTTCAGCATTAATGGTGCCTTCACAGATGTGTAAGTTATCCATGCCTTGGGCACTAATGCACCACCATACCATCACAGATGCTGGCTTTGCGCCTATAACAATCCGGATGGTTATTTTCCTCTTTGTTCCGGAGGACCCCACGTCCACAGTTTCCAAATATAATTTGAAATGTGGACTCGTCAGACCACAGAACACTTTTCCACTTTGGATCAGTCCATCTTAGATGAGCTCGGGCCCGGCGAAGCAGGCGGCGTTCCTCGGTGTTGTTGATAAATGGCATTCGCTTTGCATAGTAGAGTTTTAACTTGTATTTACAGATGTAGCGACCAACTGTAGTTACTGACAGTGGTTTTCTGAAGTGTTCCTGAGCCCATGTGGTGATATCCTTTACACACTGATGTCGGTTTTGGATGCAGTACCGCCTGAGGGATCAAATGTCCGTAACATCATTGCTTACGTGCAGTGATTTCTCCAGATTCTCTGAACCTTTGGATAATTTTATGAACCGTTGATGGTAAAATCCCTAAATTCCTTGCAATAGCTCGTCGAGAAATGTTGTTCTAAAACTTTTTGACAATTTTCTTACAAATTGGTGACCCTCGCCCCATCCTTGTTTGTGAATGACTTAGCATTTCATGGAAGCTGCTTTTATACCCAATCATGGCACCCACCTGTTCCCAATTAGCCTGCACACCTGTGGGATGATCCAAATAAGTGTTTGATGAGCATTCCTCAACTTTATCAGTATTTATTGCCACCTTTCCCAACTTCTTTGTCACGGGTTGCTGCCATCAAATTCTAA
The DNA here is from genome assembly GCF_033978795.1 of Nerophis ophidion. Taxonomy (NCBI): domain Eukaryota; kingdom Metazoa; phylum Chordata; class Actinopteri; order Syngnathiformes; family Syngnathidae; genus Nerophis; species Nerophis ophidion. The sequence continues at coordinate 19,994,114 of NC_084618.1, read as the reverse complement.
AGTTAATGATTATTTGCAAAAAAAAAAAAAAGTTTAACAGTTTGAACATCAAATATGTTGTCTTTGTAGCATATTCAACTGAATATGATTTGAAAATAATTTGCAAATCATTGTATTCCGTTTATATTTACATCTAACACAATTTCCCAACTCATATGGAAACGGGGTTTGTATATAGCACATATCAGTGCATCAGTCAACCACTTGTTTGCACACAACTTAAACGGCCGCACAATGCTGTCTAGACACACAGGTGTCACACACAAACACAGCGCCTGTCCAGTTCAACGCCAATTTTAAAAGGCATTGGAATGCAGCGGTTAGTGCGTGGGCAAACGTCAATGCGTGGTTTGTGATGTGTCAAGCCACTCCTTTGTTCTGATAGGCTGACTTGAACCCGCTTGCAAGGCGGGGAATAACATTGAGCTACGTAGTGATGATGATACACGTGTGTGCTCACAAAGTCAGTATAAATGTTTAGGATCCAACACCGTTGCTTTTTTAAACTGTTAAAAGGGGAAGTGCACTTTTCTTGGAAGGTTTTCCATTTTCTGCCGCTTATTCCCGTTCGGGGTCGCGGGGGGCGCTGGCGCCTATCAGCTACAATCGGGCGGAAGGCAGGGTACACCCTGGACAAGTCGCCACCTCATCGCAGGGCCAACACAGATAGACAGACAACATTCACACTCACATTCACACACTAGGGCCAATTTAGTGTTGCCAGTCAACCTATCCCCAGGTGCATGTCTTTGGAAGTGGGAGGAAGCCGGAGTACCCGGAGGGAACCCACGCATTCACGGGGAGAACATGCAAACTCCACACAGAAAGATCCCGAGCCTGGATTTGAACCCGGGACTGCAGGACCTCTTGGAAGGTTGCTTATAATCAATATGGGAGACAAGAAAACAACAGGTTGCTTTTTTGCAATTTAAGTGTAAAAATCACAGCCAATGGGACTTTACAAATTAATTTAAAAAACGTCAACTTTATTTACGTTCTGTAATCTGTATAATAACCAAACTGTAGCGACATTGGTATTGTAAGAGTGAACACCGAGGAACTCTATTTCTAGCGTACTAACACATCGGCATGCTGTGGTATTAGCTGTAAAAGCTAACTACGGAAAAAGATAACCTAGCTTCTACGTCAGCACAAAAAACACGTTTGAGTTTGTAATGCACAAACAATAAGACAATGCAATAAGGCACCGAACTGTACTGAGTGCAAAACATGTACAAGCATATTACAGTATCTGTAAAGTAGTTTCGGTACGGGGGTTTCGTTTTGGCACGCGGGCGTACCGAACGAGTTTAGAAGCAGAAGTCTTCACAAGCTGCTGTGCTCTGCTTTCTGCCTCTGTGGCTCGGTCTCAGCAGCAAGCATTGTCCCGCCCACACAACCATCTGATTGGTTACATACAAAGCCAATCAGCACTGCGTATTCAGAGCGATGTAACAGCCAATCAGCAGTGTGTATTCAGACTTCAGAACGATGTAGTCAATGCTTTAGCGTCGAGCAGAGATATTCGTTTAGCAGGGGAGCAGCGCACTCTACCCAAATTATACTACACACTTCCCAGTCACAACTATTACAAACATCACTATGAGCCCGTTGACCTTCTAGAAACAAACTGCAGCTCAGCTCGCTCACAGTATAGGCTTGAGGTGAGGGCTAATTAGCTTTTAGCGTAACGTTAGCTCATTTTGCTGTGTGTGTGCGTGTTTTAGGGGCAGCAAAGCCCTGTCTGTTATTTCATTGAACTCCATTGTGTTTAGGGATGAATAGTCTCTCCTATTGCAATTGTACTATTTTTTCAGCTATAGTTACATTAACCATTAGTAATGTGGCAGCCTAGTTTTGAATAGCAGGGTCCCTGCTATCACATGTTGACAAAGATACAACATTTACATAATAAAAGTCAACTACAGGCTTCCCAAATGCTGTAATAAATTAAGCATGATGAGTTGACATTAAACAGTTTAATGGAAATTGTTTAATGTTGCACTTTTTATATGGAGAAGAAAGGTTTTTTCATTTTATTTAATCAAAGCAACAATTTGAGGCAGTTTAATGTGGATTAACGTGGGCAGAATTATTATAGTGTTCCCAATGTTAAAAGGATAAAGCCATTGTTTACAAATTTGGTAAATAAATAACCAAAAAATGTATATTTTGTTGTTTTCTTACTGTACCTAAAATGAACCGTGACCTCTAGCGAACCGAAAATTTTGGGTACCGTTACACCCCTAATTATTTCATGTTTTGTTTGTACACAGATAGCCAGACAGTGTATGTACTGGAATTATAATAAGTATCATGATCAATATAAGGTGTGACTCACTCGATGGACAGTTGTCTGTTTGGTCCAACTGGCCATGGACATTTTTTTCCTGGTTTATTTGAGTAAGCACGCCATTTATGTCGAAATAGCTTGGCTCCAAATTCCACATTTCACTTCCGCCTCACACACTTAGCTTCCGAATGCTATACAACGTCACTCTTCCTTTATGCTATACCTGCTTTGTCTTCCAGTCAGGGTTGGATTATTGTCATGTCGCTCTTGTCGTTGCTACCTGTCGTGTCGTATCTTGTCTTGTCAATGCAGCGTTGCGGTAAGCTATATTTGATTGCGGTTTTTAGCTTACTGCCTTTTGTTCCCTGCTTCCAAGTTTGTTTTTATATTACATGTACGACTTCTGTTTCCTGCTCAATATCTGCTAGCTTCCATGCTAGGCCTTTTTGTTTTTGCTAGCTTCCATGCTAAGCTCTGTTTATTTTCTAGTTTTTATTTTCTAGTTTCCATGCTAGCTTTCTGTTAGTTATCCGCCTCGTGCGCGCTTTCTGTTTCTACCCTTTTGGTTTTGTTTTTGTCTTAGTATTTAATTAAATCATGTTTTCTCACTCCATGCCTGCTTCCTTCTCTGCATCTTGGGGTTCGTCCCCAACTAACTTTGACAGTGATTAGACGCATCAAGTGTTCATTCAAGGCCAAGGCAAAATATGGAGATATAGATCGTGTATTGTGATATGGCCTGAAAATATCAAGATATTAAAAAAAGGCCATATCGCTCAGCCCTACTCCTCAGTGTTAGCAGTCACAGACTGTTATCAACAAGTGAATTTGTCAGCGACTACCATATTTTTTGGAGTATAAGTCGCACCTGCCGAAAATGTATAATAAAGAAGGAAAAAAACATATAAGTTGCACTGGAGTATAAGTCCCATTTTTGGGGGAAATTTTATTTGATGAAACCCAACACCAAGAATAGACATTGAAAGGCATTTTAAAATAAATAAAGAATAGTGAACAACAGGCTGAATAAGTGTACGTTATATGACGCATGAATAACCAACTGAGAAGGTGCCTGGTATGTTAACGTATCATATTAGTTTAGTTTAGTCTTTATTTGCACAGAAACATTAAGCTCAAAGCCAGATATGTTCTGTACCAGATTATAGCTAAATAGCTAATTTCCATCTGGCTACCTAAATTAGAGGGATACAAAAATCATGCAATACAATTATTACTATAGAATCATACCATATCACGTAATCAAATCAAAAAAAGTCATAAAATGCCCTTTCATGGACACATACTTAACATACAATACAACCACATATCATTTATATCATCACACAAAGACAATACAGGTGCTGTTCATATTATTAGAATATCATGTCCAGTCCTTTTTGTCTTGAGCCCAGGCGAGACGCTTTTGACGTTGTCTCCTATTCAGGAGTGGCTTTACACAAGGAATGCGACAGCTGAAGCCCATATCTTGCATACGTCGGTGCGTGGTGGTTCTTGAAGCACAGACTCCAGCTGCAGTCCACTCTTTGTGGATCTCCCCCACATTTTTTAATCGCTTTTGTTTGACAATCCTCTCCAGGGCGCGGTTATCCCTCTTGCTTGTACACTTTTTTCTACCACATCTTTGTCTTCCCTTCGCCTCTCTATTAATGTGCTTGGACACAGAGCTCTGGGAACATCCAACCTCTTTGGCAATGACCTTTTGTGTCTTGCCATCCTTCTTTAAAGTACCAATGGTCATCTTTTGGACAGTTGTCAAGTCAGCAGTCTTCCCCATGATTGTGTGTCATACAGAATCAAAACGAGAGACCATTTAAAGGCCTTTCCAGGTGTTTTGAGTTAGTTAGCTAATTAGAGTGTGGCACCAGGTGTCTTCAATATCTGACCTTTTCACCATATGCTAATTTTCTGAGATGTTGAATTTAGGGTTTTCATTGGTTGTGAGCTATAATCATCTCCTTTTTGGCAAAAAAAACACTTGAAATGTATCAGTCTGTTTGGAATGAATGTATACATTCTACAAGTTTGACTTTCTAAATGGAATTAATGAATTAAATCAACTTTTTCATGATATTCTAATTATATGACCAGCACCTGTACATGCTCTTGTTCACATCTGTCATCATTTGTAAAAACAACCATGATTTTAACACACACACACCACACAATTTACAACAAAAAAGCTGTCATGGATAAATATAATAGCCATAAAGTTGATCTGTCAAACATAGTGCCCACCTTAGTGACCGTGTGAGCAGCTTTGATTGCTCCAAAGCCACTTTTTAAATTTCAATTGTAAATGAAGAGTAATCTGTTAAACTTTTCAAGTTTGTTGTGAAGTCGTTCCATTCCTTTATGGCTTTATATGAAAAGGCTGATTGTGCAAAATATGTTTTACATCTGGGTACGCTACACCGACCCCCCACGTCATTATCATGGTAAGAGTCATTCATCCATCCATCCATTTTCTACCGCTTATTCCCTTAGAACATGCTATACGTTTACCAAACAATCTGTCACTCCTAATCGCTAAATCCCATGAAATCTTATACGTCTAGTCTCTTACGTGGATGAACTAAATAGTATTTGATATTTTACGGTAATGTGTTAATAATTTCACACATAAGTCGCTCCTGAGTATAAGTCGCACCCCCGACTTATACTCAAACTATGAAAAAAAACTGCGACTTATTGTCCGAAAAATACGGTAATTGCATTCATGATTTTTATCCACAAGGTCAACAAATAAAAGGTTGCTTTAGTCACTTTGAAGACAATACAATTGTTTTCATCAAAATAAATGTGTCCTTCCTGATATGACTGTGCCAGCACTTAACACCTGAAATGAAATCCTGTTCATGTGCTGTTAATATCTGATTACAACACACGTGTAGCAAAAGTAATGTAACAAATATTTATTCTTCACCTGCCAATATGTGATAGTACTGTAGGGCAATACCAAAAATGGGGAGTATCCACGCAATACCAAGTGGTTACAGGCATTATTGATCACACCGATACGGAAACTTTACATTTTAGATCACAATTATAATGGCGATGTAACAAGTAAATATTGAAATTATTTTCTGTCATTTTATTACACACAATATTGGGATCAAAATCAATTCAACAGTGTAAAATAACAATATAAGTATTGGCCCTTAAACTGTGACCATGACTTATTTCCTGAGTTTGTAAACAAAAAAAAACGCTGTTTGTGATGATGAAATTGTAATATTGAACGTATCCTCATACTCTACTTTGTGTAGCTGCTGTTGATATTTGGATAGTTAACCTGGCTCATGTATTGCAGCATGTCAAACTGTTGCTCATCCTCCAGTGATAAAGCTACTTGTAAGAAATTTACTTTACTTGCCGCCAGGCAGGTGAAAATCTTAAAGTTAAAGTACCAATGATTGTGACACACACACTAGGTGTGGCGAAATTATTCTCTGCATTTGACTCATCACCCTGGATCACCCCCTGGGAGGTGAGGGGAGCAGTGGGCAGCAGCGGTGGCCACGCCTGGGAATCATTTTTGGTGATTTAACCCCCAAATCCAACCCTTGATGCTGAGTGCCAAGCAGGGAGGTAATGGGTCCCAATTTTATAGTCTTTGGTATGACTCGGCCGGGGTTTGAACTCACGACCTACCGATCTTAGGGCAGACACTCTAACCACTAGGCCACTGAGTAGGTAATGTAGATTAATACATAATTAAAAGTGTGGAGGGACTCAGCTGGACTGTGTGTCAACAGTATTCAAAGCCACATCGTTTATGTATGGAATTCTAATTATGTTGATAATAATAAAATCCCATTTAATGATGGCCTTCGATGTGCTCACAAGCGGAAAAATAAGCTCAGCGGTCTTTAGTGTCTACATGTTACTTGTGTGGACGGTTGTCAGTTGTTAAAACTACGGTCTTCTTTTTAAAAAAGGCACAAGAGGCAAAAGTGTTCGAACAGCAAACATCTATATTGACAACAAGGATACAGCAAATGGGAGTAAATACCACTGAAGGCTACACACAAACAGATGAGCTGACATATACAACAAGAATGACACTGATGTGATGTTGATTTACTACAAAACCCAAAGCTAGTGAAGTTAGCATGCTGTGTAAATCGTAAAAAAAAAAACAGAATACAAAGATTTGCAAATCTCTTTCAACCTATATTCAATTGAATAGACTGCAAAGGCAATATACTTAACGTTTGAACTGGTAAACATTGATCTTTTTTGCAAATATGATTTAATTTAGAATTTGATCCCTGCAACATGTTTTGAATAAAAGCTGGCACATGTAGCAAAAAAGACCGGTAAAGTTGAGGAATGCTCATCAAACACTTATTTGGAACATCCCACAGGTGAACAGGCAAATTGGGAACAGGTGGGTGCCGTGATTGGGTATAAAAGTAGATTCCATAAAATGCTCAGTCATTCACAAACAAGGATGGGGCGGGGGTCACCACTTCGTCAACAAATGCGTGAGCAAATTGTTGAACAGTTTAAGAAAAACCTCTCTCAACCAGCTATTGCAAGGTATTTAGGGATTTCACCATCCACGGTCCATAATATCATCAAAGGGTTCAGAGAAGCTGGAGAAATCACTGCACATAAGCAGCTAAGCCTGTGACCTTCGATCCCTCAGGCTGTACTGCATCAAAAACCGACCACATGGGCTCAGGAACACTTCAGAAATCCACTGTCAGTAACTACAGTTGGTCGCTACATCTGTAAGTGCAAGTTAAAACTCTCCTATGCAAGGTGAAAACCGTTTATCAACAACACCCAGAAACACCGTCGGCTTCGCTGAGCCCCAGCTCATCTAAGATGGACTGATGCAAAGTGGAAAAGTGTTCTGTGGTCTAACAAGTCCACATTTCAAATTGTTTTCGGAAATTGTGGACGTTGTGTCCTACGGACCAAAGAGGAAAAGAACCATCTGGACTGTTACAGGCGCAAAGTTCAAAAGCCAACACCTGTGATGGTATGGGGGTGTATTAGTGCCCAAGGCATGGGTAACTTACACATCTGTGAAGGTACCATTAATGCTGTAAGGTCCATACAGGTTTTGGAGTGACATATGTTGCCATCCATGCAACGTTATCATGGAAGTCCCCTGCTTATTTCAGCAAGACAACGCCAAGCCACGCGTTACAACAGTGTGGCTTCGTAGTAAAATAATGCGGGTACTAGACTGGCCTGCCTGTAGCCCAGACCTGCCTCCCATTGAAAATGTATGGCGCATTATGAAGCGTACAATACGACAAGGGATACCCCGGACTGTTGAACAACTTAAGCTGTACATCAAGCCAGAGTTGGAAAGAATTCCACCTGAAAAGCTCATAAAAATTGGTGTCCTCAGTTCCCAAACGTTTATGGAGTGTTGTTAAAGGGAAAGGCCATTTAATACAGAGGTAAAAATGCCCATGTGCCACCATTATTGCAATGTGTTGCTGCCATTAAATTCTAAGTTGGATCGATGTTTGGCATGTTGACATACATATATACATACATACATATACATATATATATATATACATATATATGTATACATACATATATGTATACATATACATACATATATATACATACAAACATATATGTATAACCCAACAAGGGACTCCTTCCAGTAGCTCCACCCATTCGGCAGATGACTTTATGAAGTTCTTTAATAAGAAAATTGAACTTATTAGAAAGGAGATTAAAGACAATGCGTCCCAGCTACAACGGGGTTATAGTAACACAGATACGATTGTATATACGGCGGATACTGCAAATATCCAAAATAGTTTCTCTCGTTTTGATGAAATAACATTAGAAGGATTGTTACAACGTGTAAATGGAATAAAACAAACAACATGTTTACTTGACCCACTTCCTGGGAAACTTATCAAGGAGCTTTTTGTATTATTAGGTCCATCAGTGCTAAATATTATAAACTTATCACTTTCCTCGGGCACTGTTCCCGTTGCATTCAAAAAAGCGGTTATTCATCCTCTTCTTAAAAGACCTAACCTCGATCCTGACCTCATGGTAAACTACCGACCGGTGTCTCACCTTCCCTTTATTTCGAAAATCCTCGAAAAAATTGTTGCAGAGCAGCTAAATGAGCACTTAGCGTTTAACAATCTATGTGAAACCTTTCAATCCGGTTTCAGGGCAAATCACTCGACTGAGACAGCCCTCGCAAAATTGACTAATGATCTATTGCTAACGATGGACTCTGATGCGTCATCTATGTTGCTGCTCCTCGATCTTAGCGCTGCTTTCGATACCGTCGATCATAATATTTTATTAGAGCGTATCAAAATACGAATTGGTATGTCAGACTCAGCCCTGTCATGGTTTAACTCTTATCTTACTGATAGGATGCAGTGCGTCTCCTATAACAGTGTGACCTCGGACTATGTTAAGGTAACGTGTGGAGTTCCCCAGGGTTCGGTCCTTGGCCCTGTACTCTTCAGCATCTACATGCTGCCGCTAGGTGACGTCATACGCAAATACGGTATTAGCTTTCACTGTTATGCTGATGACACCCAACTTTACATGCCCCTAAAGCTGACCAACACGCCGGACTGTAGTCAGTTGGAAGCGTGTCTTAATGAAATTAAACAATGGATGTCCGCTAACTTTTTGCAACTTAATGCCAAAAAAACGGAAATGCTGATTATCGGTCCTGCTAGACACCGACCTCTATTTAATAATACAACTTTAACATTTGACAACCAAATAATAAAACAAGGTGACTCTGTAAAAAATCTGGGTATTATCTTCGACCCAACTCTCTCCTTTGAGTCACACATTAAAAGCGTTACTAAAACGGCCTTCTTTCATCTCCGTAATATCGCTAAAATTCGCTCCATTTTGTCCACTAAAGACGCCGAGATCATTATCCATGCGTTTGTTACGTCTCGTCTCGATTACTGCAACGTATTATTTTCGGGTCTCCCCATGTCTAGCATTAAAAGATTACAGTTGGTACAAAATGCGGCTGCTAGACTTTTGACAAGAACAAGAAAGTTTGATCATATTACGCCTGTACTGGCTCACCTGCACTGGCTTCCTGTGCACTTAAGATGTGACTTTAAGGTTTTACTACTTACATATAAAATACTACACGGTCTAGCTCCAGCCTATCTTGCCGATTGTATTGTACCGTATGTCCCGGCAAGAAATCTGCGTTCAAAAGACTCCGGCTTATTAGTGATTCCTAGAGCTGAAAAAAAGTCTGCGGGCTATAGAGCGTTTTCCGTTCGGGCTCCAGTACTCTGGAATGCCCTCCCGGTAACAGTTCGAGATGCTACCTCAGTAGAAGCATTTAAGTCTCATCTTAAAACTCATCTGTATACTCTAGCCTTTAAATAGACCTCCTTTTTAGACCAGTTGATCTGCCGCTTCTTTTCTTTCTCCTATGTCCCCCCCTCCCTTGTGGAGGGGGTCCGGTCCGATGACCATGGATGAAGTACTGACTGTCCAGAGTCGAGACCCAGGATGGACCGCTCGTCGGGACCCTGGATGGACCGCTCGCCTGTATCGGTTGGGGACATCTCTACGCTGCTGATCCGCTTGAGATGGTTTCCTGTGGACGGGACTCTCACTGCTGTCTTGGAGCCACTATGGATTGAACTTTCACAGTATCATGTTAGACCCGCTCGACATCCATTGCTTTCGGTCCCCTAGAGGGGGGGGGTTGCCCACATCTGAGGTCCTCTCCAAGGTTTCTAATAGTCAGCATTGTCACTGGCGTCCCACTGAATGTGAATTCTCCCTGCCCACTGGGTGTGAGTTTTCCTTGCCCTTTTGTGGGTTCTTCCGAGGATGTTGTAGTCGTAATGATTTGTGCAGTCCTTTGAGACATTTGTGATTTGGGGCTATATAAATAAACATTGATTGATTGATTGATTGATATACATATACATACATATATGTATACATGTACATACATATATATACATATACATATACACATATATATATATATATATATATATATACACATCCATCCATTTCCTACCGCTTATTCCCTTTTGGGGTCGCGGGGGGCGCTGGCGCCTATCTCAGCTACAATCGGGCGGAAGGTGGGGTACACCTTGGACAAGTCGCCAACTCATCGCAAGGCCAACACAGACAGACAGACAACATTCACACACTAGGGCCAATTTAGTGTTGCCGCATTCACGGGGAGAACATGCAAACTCCACACAGAAAGATCCCGAGCCTGGATTTGAACCAAGGACTGCAGGAACTTCGTATTGTGAGGCAGACGCACTAACCCCTCTGCCACCGTGAAACCCATATATATATATATATATATATATATATATATATATATATATATATATATATATATACACATATATATATACATATATATATATACATACATATATACATACATATATATACATACTAGGGATGCACCGATTAATCGGTAACCAAATATATTCGGCCGAATATGGCAAAAAAAGCCACATTCGGCCTTCGGTGGAATGAGTTAAAAACAAGGCCGAATAGTGGCGTGTGACGCAATTTTTTGACGCGATGACGCAATCAACCAACGTGCAGTGACGCGGTGACGTTGGGATATGTTGTGTACCTGTTTAAGTGTATGAGGTTACAAGCACACACTTATTGAGATTTAGTGGGGCCTCTGTTTACATTATTAGCCTGTTGTGTAGGCTACCTGTATAAGTGTAAGAGGTTACAAGCACACACTTAATTGAGATTTACTTGAGCCTTCTGTTTACATTATTAGCATATCTACTGTGGCTAAGCAGACTTTTGCCAAAAGGACAATAATTCATTTGTTGTGGGTTTATCCACTTTAATGCACTTTATTTTTTGGGGGGAATGCATGTTTCGTTTGAAGGCCTAATATAAATGAAAAACTTTGTGCTTTTTTGAAAAGCAAAGGCTACTGGAATATTAAAAAAATGTCAATATTCAATCAAAAAAATTACTTTATTTGAAAAACATGTGTAAATATTTATTCTAGGCTATTTATGCAATATTTAAAAATTGTGAAAAACTGCATTCATTATTCGGTATTTGGCCTTCGGCCAAGCGTTTAAATTTTATTCGGCTTCGGCCACAAATTTTCATTTTGGTGCATCCCTAATACATACATATAGATATACAAATATATACATACACATATATATATATACACACATATATATACATATACACAGATATATACATTCATACATATATGTATATATATATATACACACACACACACATACATACATATACATATATATATATATATATGTATCAGTTATTGTTTTGTATCAATGAGATGCCGACTTGTCCAGGGTGCAACCCGCCTTCCGCCTGAATGCAGCTAAATAGGCTCTAGCGACCCCCCGTGACCCCGAAAGTGACAAGCGGTAGAAAGTGGATGGATGGTTTTGTATTACTGATAATGCTCCACTACCACCCTTATCATTTTAATGCATAAGCATGGTCCCGCCCACTGTGCCATCCGATTGGTACAGCAGACTGAGCACGGAAACAGGCAGAGCCAATGAGAAGCTTGACAAACTTTAATGAACATGTACTAATATGATACAACAACTTGATGAACATGAGCAGCATCTGCTCGCTGAGACCTGAGCAAAATACGACCCGCGGGCCACATGCGGCCCGTTTGGATCTTCAACCCGGCCTGCCGAACGGTTTACGTCATTATTTTAGACCTTTAAAACCAAAACCGTCGCCGCCATTATGATGTGCGGTGCTGTTTTAATGACTGCAAGTCTTGAACTATAGAAAGTATTTCAATGGTTGAAATCTGCGCTTTTGGGAGTTATAGGAGTTATTACAGTAATCTACGTCACAGCAGCTCAGACGAGGAAAAAAACTGAGTGGGCGGCGTTTGTTTTCAGACCAGCCAGCCCGAAATCTTGTGACAGAAACGGATTCAGAAACAGATTTTTAAAACAAAAGTTCTGCATAAAAGTGAAAATATATCATATTGTAGTTGTTTATTAAACTTTGCATTCATATATTGCTTTTTGTTACATTTTTCTATTTTTTTTCTTGATTGTAAAATATGTGTTATCAAGGAGCAATGCTCATATGTTGTTAATGGAGATGCCGATAAATGCTTTAAAATGTAATATCGGAAATTATCGGTATCGGTTTCAAACAGTAAAATGTATGACTTTTTAAAACGCCGTGGTACACGGACGTAGGGAGAAGTACAGATCGCCATCAAACCTTAAAGGCACTGCCTTTGCATGCCGGCCCGATCACATAATATCTACGGCTTTTCACACACACAAGTGTTGCAAGGCATACTTGGTCAACAGCCATACAGGTCATGCTGAGGGTGGCCATATAAACAACTTTATCACTGTTACAATTATGCGCCACACTGTGAACCCACACCAAACAAGAATGACAAACACATTTCGGGAGAACATCCGCACCGTAACACAACATAAACACAACAGAACAAATACCCAGAACCCCTTGCAGGACTGACTCTTCTGGGACGCTATATTATACAACTTAAGTTCATGGTCAGTGTCTTTGACGAGGCCACATTTCAAATTATTTTTGGAAATATTCGACATCGTGTCATCCGGACCAAAGGGGAAGCGAACCATCCAGACTGTAATCAACGCAAAGTTCCAAAGCCAGCATGCGTAATGGTATGGGGGTCCATTAGTGCCCAAGGCATGGGTAACTTACACATCTGTGAAGGCACCATTAATGCTGAAAGGTGCATACAGGTTTTGGAACAACATACGCTGCCATCTAAGTGCCGTCTTTTTCATGAGCGCTCCTGCTTTTACTTCAGCACAACAATGCCAAGCCACATTCAGCACGTGTTACAACAGCGTGGCTTCGTAAAATAAGAGTGTGGGTACTTTCCTGGCCCGCCTGCAGTCCAGACCTGTCTACCATTGAAAATGTGTGGCGCATTATGAAGCGTAAAATACGACAGCGGAGCCCTTGGACTGTTGAACGACTGACGCTCTACATAAAACAAAATGGGAAAGAATTCCACTTTCAAAGCTTCAACAATTAGTTTCCTCAGTTCCCAAACGTTTATTGAGTATTGTAAAAAGAAAATGTGATGTAACAGTGGTGAACATGCCCTTTCCCAACTACTTTGGCACGAGTTGCAGCCATGAAATTCTAAGTTAATTATTATTTGTCAAAAACAAATAAAGTTTATGAGCTTGAACATCAAATATCTTGTCTTTGTAGTGCATTCAATTGAATATGGGTTGAAAATGATTTGCAAATCATTGTATTCCATTTATATTTACATCTAACACAATTTCCCTACTTATATGGAAACGGGGTTTGTATAATAATGTGTTAATTCCACGACTGTATATATCGGTATAGGTTGATATCGGAATCGGTAATCAAGAGTTGGACAATATCGGAATATCGGGTAGAGGGAAAAAAAAAACATTATCGGACATCTCCAGTTTTTAATATTCAGTCTTTTATTGTTCATAGTTTAAATCGGAAATAACACTTCATTCATTTTCATGTATATTTTGGGTGTAATATTCAGCAAAAAAATGTGAAATTCCATTCCGTTTTTTTGAGGTGGTCCGTCATAACGTTTTTAGAACTCTATCGGACATTGTGACGTTTGGTATTAGTGTTCCTGGAAAAAAGGGACCAGATCACACGTACTGTATAGCAGATTTTTACAGCTACAATATACACACACATACACATTGGCCCCCAGACACATTTTTCCCTCTCAATGTGGCCCCTTGGTCCAAATATTTGCCCAGCTCCGTGCTAGCTTGTAGTAGAAATATGCAAGCAGTCCCTTACAGTAGAAAAAGAGAGATGACGTTTATTGCAAGAACACAAAGATGATAGTTTGTGAAACACAACAAGAAGCAAAGCACACTTGTCGTGCATGATTTGTATCTCTGAAATATGTGTGTGTGGGCTGCCGAATAATGCTTAATATTACAAATATTATCATATTGTTACAATCGTGCCTTGATAAATATGTTCATAATGTAAGCTGTGACATTTTCAACTAAATATTTTTGTATTTGTACACTGCGTGTTGTCTTTAATAACTATTTGACGTGTTAGTGTAATATGCCCGTCAATATCAACACTTAAGAATTTGGAACAATTTCTATCATCATAGGTGACGTTATGAAGGGATGTCAATTGTTTCAAGGACACAAAACGTCGGAGAGATTTTTATTAAACTTTATAAGAGATGCTACTTTTTTTTTTTTTTAGATAAATATGCTTCATGCATTTCAACAGAGTGTTGGAGTTAGTAATAGTAGTAGATGTTGACGCCAACATGTCACTTTTACTGTAGATGTATCCAAAAATAAACATTCATTAGTCACTACCAATAGTCGGATAATCGGTAGGTCTCTTGTATGAATGTATGGAACTCATATCATTTTATGTCTAGTATGAATTTATGTAAGTGATCACTTAAGTTAATGGTTATCTTATAGAATTTATGTAAGAGATAACTTATGTTCATTTTATATAATTTATAGAAATTACATCATCTTATATCTAGTATGAATTTATGTAAGGGACAACTTATGTTCATGGTCATCTTATATAATGTATGGAAATATAACTTATGCTCATGGTCTTCTTATAGAATGTATGGGCATTATAAGTTATGGTCACCTTATATAATTTATGGAGATGACAACTTATGTTCATGGTACTCTTATATAATTTATGTAAATGACAACTTATGTTCACGGTCATCTGATATAATGTATGGAAATATAACTTATGTTCATGGTCATCTTATATAATGCATGGAAATATAACTTATGTCCTCTTATATAACTTATGTTCACAGTCCTCTTATAAAATGTATGTAAATGACAACTTATGTTCATGGTCCTCTTATAACATTTATGTAAATGACAACTTATGTTCATGGTCCATCCATCCATCTTCTACCGCTTATTCCCTTTGGGGTCACGGGGGGCGCTGGTGCCTATCTCAGCTAAAATCGGGCGGAAGGCATTACACCACTGACAAGTCGCCACCTCATCGCAGATGTCCATGGTCGTCTTATAAAATTTATGGAAATGATAACTTATGTCCATGGTCATCTTACATAATGTATGTAAATGACAACTTATGTCTGTGATTTTCTTATATAATGCATGGAAATATAACTTATGGTCATCTTTAATGTATGGATATATAACTTCTGTTCATGATCCTCTTTTCTAATTTATGTAAATGACAAATTATGTTCATGGTCATCTTATATAATTTATGGAAAAGATAACTTATGTCCATGGTCATCTTATATAATTTATGGAAATTATAACTTATGGTCATCTTATATAATTTATGTATATAACAAGTTATGCTCATGGTCATTTTGTATAATGTATGGAAATATAACTTAAATTCATGGTTATCTTATACAATGTATGGAAATGATAACTTTTGGTCATCTTATATAATTTATGTAAATGACAACTTATGTTCATGGTCATCTTGTATAATGCATGGAAATGACAACTTACGTTCATGGTCGTCTTGTATAATGTATGAAAATGACAACTTATGTTCATCTTACACAATTTATGTAAATGATAACTTATGTTAATTGTCATCTTATATAATGTATGGAAATATAACTTATGTTCATGGTTCTTGTCATCTTATATAATGTATGGAAATATAACTTATGTTCATGGTTCTCTTGTCATCTTATATAATGTATGGAAATATAACTTATGTTCATGGTTCTCATATAATTGATGTAAATGACAACTTATGTTCATGGTCGTCTTGTATAATTTATGTAAATGACAACTTATTTTCATAGTCCTCTTATATAACGTATAAAAATGACAACTTATATTTGTCTTACACAATGTATGTAAATGACAACTTATGTTCATGGTCGTCTTATATAATGTATGAAAATGACAACTTATGTTCATCTTACACAATTTATGTAAATGATAACTTATGTTCATGGTCATCTAATATAATGTATGGAAATATAACTTATGTTCATGGTTCTCATAAAATGTATGGAAATGACAACTTATGTTCATGGTCATCTTATACAATGTATGGAAATGATAACTTATGGTCATCTTATATAATTTATGTAAATGACAACTTTTGTTCATGGTCGTCTAGTATAATGAATGGAAATGACAACATACGTTCATGGTCGTCTTATATAATGTATGAAAATGACAACTTATGTTCATCTTACACAATTTATGTAAATGATAACTTATGTTCATGGTCATCTAATATAATGTATGGAAGCATAACTCATGTTCATGGTCATCTTATATAACGTATGGAAATATAACTTATGTTCATGGTTCTCACATAATTTATGTAAATGACAACTTATGTTCATGGTCATCTTGTATAATTTATGTAAATGATAACTTATGTTCAGGGTCATCGAATATAATGTATGAAGGTATAACTTATGTTCACGGTCATCTTATATAACGTATGGAAATATAACTTATGTTCATGGTTCTCACATAATTTATGTAAATGACAACTTATGTTCATGGTCATCTTGTATAATTTATGTAAATGATAACTTATGTTCAGGGTCATCGAATATAATGTATGAAGGTATAACTTATGTTCACGGTCATCTTATATAACGTATGGAAATATAACTAACGTTCATGGTTGTCATATAATTGATCTAAATGACAACTTATGTTCATGGTCGTCTTGTATAATTTACAGTGAGAGTAAAAAGTATTTGATCCCTTGCTGATTTTGTTGGTTCGCCCACTAATAAAGACATGATCATTCTATACTTTTAATGGTAGATGTATTCTAACATGGAGAGACAGAATACCAAAACGAAAATCCAGAAAATAACTTTCAAGACTATATTTTAAGTCATTTGTATTTCATTGAGGGAAATAATTATTTGATCCCCTAGTGTGCATTAGGATTTCTGGCTTTCACAGAGCAGTTAGACGCTCCCAATCAACTTGGGAATTGAAGACACATGTTCTAACTAACCACCTGTATAAAAGACACCTGATCAGAGACTCAGACAGATTCCAAGCTCTCCAACATGGGTAAGACAAAAAAACTCTCTCAGGACCTCAGAGACAGGATTGTTGACCTGCACGAATCTGGAATGGGCTACAAAAACATTAGCAAGATGCTGGGAATCAAAGTAACAACCATTGGTGCAACTGTTAGACAGTCCTGGGTTCAAATCCAGGCTCGGGATCTTTCTGTGTGGAGTTTGCATGTTCTCCCCGTGAATGCGTGGGTTCCCTCCGGGTAGTCCGGCTTCTTCCCACTTCCAAAGACATGCACCTGGGGATAGGTTGATTGGCAACACTAAATTGGCCCTAGTGTGTGAATGTGAGTGTGAATGTTGTCTGTCTATCTGTGTTGGCCCTGCGATGAGGTGGCGACTTGTCCAGGGTGTACCCTGCCTTCCGCCCGATTGTAGCTGTGATAGGCGTCAGCGCCCCCCGCGACCCCAAAAGGGAATAAGCGGTAGAAAATGGATGGATGGATAACATGACCATCAACAGACCTCAATCTGGTGCTCCACAGAAGATTTCACCTCGTGGGGTTGCAATGATCATGAGAACTGTGAGAAATCGTCCTGCAACCACTCAGCAGGAATTAGTGAATGACCTCAAGGCAGCTGGGACCACAGTCACCAGGAAAACAGTTGGCAACACTTTGCGATGGAATGGGTTAAAATCCTGCAGTGCCCGAAAGGTACCCCTGCTTAAGAAGGCACATGTGGAGGCCCGCCTAAAGTATGTCAATGATCACCTCAAAGATGCACAAAGTGATTGGGAGAAGGTTCTATGGTCAGACGAGACCAAAATTTAACTATTTGACCTAAACTCTACACGTCGTGTGTGGAGAAAGAAAAATGCTGCCTATGACCCCAAGAACACTGTGCCCACCATCAAGCATGGAGGTGGAAGCATTATGTTTTGGGGGTGTTTCTCTGCCAAGGGCACAGGGCTACTACACCGCATCAGTGGGAAGATGGATGGAGCCATGTGACGTGCAGTCTTGAGGGACAACCTCCTCCCCTCTGCCAGGAAGCTGAAAATGGGCCGTGGTTGGGTCTGCCAACATGACAACCATCCAAAGCATACAGCAAAGGCAACAAAGGAGTGGCACAAGAAGAACCATATTAAGGTCATGGAGTGGCCCAGCCAGTCTCCAGACCTCAATCCTATTGAAAATCTATGGAGGGAGCTGAAGGTCCGAGTTGCCAAGCGACAGCCCACCAACCTGAATGATCTCGAGAGGATCTTCAAAGAAGAGTGGGCCAAAATTCCCCCCGATATGTGTGCTAACCTTACGGTTAACTACCACAAATGTCTGACCACTGTGCTTGCAAACAAAGGCTTTGCCACCAAGTATTAACTGCTTTTGTCTAGAGGGATCAAATACTTATTTCCCTCAATGAAATACAAATGAATTAAAATATATTCTTGAACGTTATTTTCTGGATTTTCGTTTTGATATTCTGTCTCTCCATGTTAGCATACATCTACCATTAAAAGTATAGAATGATCATGTCTTTATTAGTGGACAAACCAACAAAATCAGCAAGGGATCAAATACTTTTTACTCTCACTGTATGTAAATGACAATTTATGTCCATGGTCATCTTATACCATGTATGGAAATGATAACGTATGGTCATCTTATATAATTTATGTAAATGACAACTTATGTTCATGGTCATATTATATAATGTATGGAAATATAACTTATGTTCACGGTTCTCATATAATTTATGTAAATGACCACTTATGTTCATGGTCATCTTGTATAATGTATGGAAATGACAACTTATGTTTATCTTACACAATTTATGTAAATGACAACTTATGTTCATGGTCGTCTTATATAATGTATGAAAATGACAACTTATGTTTGTCTTACACAATTTATGTAAATGACAACTTATGTAGCTGAGATAAGCGCCAGCGCCCCCCGCGACCCCGAAAGGGAATAAGCGGTAGAAGATGGATGGATGGATGGACAACTTATGTTCATGGTCATCTTATATACAGTCGCTTTCAGGGTGTTTAGATTTGCACAGGGTGAAATGTGTTGTCTTATATTGAGTGTCATCTTATATCATTTATGTAAATGACAACTTATGTGCATGGTCGTCTTGTACAATGCATGGAAACGACAACTTATGTTCACGGTCATCTTATATACGGCTAGTGTTTAGAATTGCACAAGGTCTTATATTTAGTGTCGTCTTATTTGCATGGACAACATCTTTAAAGGCCTACTGAAACCCACAACTACCGACCACACAGTCTGATAGTTTATAAATCAATGATGAAATATTAACATTGCAACACATGCCAATACGGCCGGTTTAGTTGACTAAATTGCAATTTTAAATTTCCCGCGAGGTATCCTGTTGAAAACGTCGCGGGATGATGACGCGTATGATGACGCGTGCGCGTCGCGTAACCGGTTGGAGCGGACATGTTCTTCCAGCACCATTCACGGCTAAAAGTCGTCTTTTTTCATCGCATA
The DNA here is from genome assembly GCF_033978795.1 of Nerophis ophidion. Taxonomy (NCBI): domain Eukaryota; kingdom Metazoa; phylum Chordata; class Actinopteri; order Syngnathiformes; family Syngnathidae; genus Nerophis; species Nerophis ophidion. The sequence goes on along the minus strand of NC_084618.1, from coordinate 19,974,247 downwards.
ATTACACAGTATTCTGGACATCTGTGTTGCTGAATATTTTGCAATTTGTTCAATTAATAATGGAGAAGCCAAAGAAGAAAGATGTAGGTGGGAATTCAACTGCCTTTAGCAACACAAACACAGCCGGTGCTTCCCTATTTACATTCTTTACTATGGAACAGAGCGGTCAAGCGAACATGGTTCCCGACCACATGTCAACCGGCAGGTTTCGGTGAGAAAATTGTGGTAATAAGTCGGCTCTTACCGTAGACATGAGCGGAGCTTGCGTCCTCCTGTAGCTGCGGACTCTCTTACCTCCTCCCACCGGAGACCACACTCGTGGCCTCACCCTTCCGACTTTCAGGTACCAAATAATCTCAATAAAACACTAGTAACACAATAAGCAGAAAAGGGATTTTCCAGATTTATCCTAGGAAATGTGTCTAATAACATCTGAATTGCTCCCATTGCCCTCGCCTTTTTTTTTCTTCTTCTAGTCCTTCACTCTCACTATCCTAATCCACGAATCTTTTATCCTTGCTCAAATTAATGGGGAAATCGGCGCTTTCTCGGTCCGGATCGCTCTCGCTGCTGGTGGCTATGATTATAAACAATGTGAGGATGTAAGGAGCTCTACAACCCGTGACATCACGCGCACATCGTCTCCTACTTCCGGTACAGGCAAGGCTTTTTTATCAGCGACCAAAAGTTGTGAACTTTATCGGCGATGTTCTCTACTAAATCCTTTCAGCAAAAATATGGCAATATCGCGAAATGATCAAGTATGACACATAGAATGGACCTGCTATCCCCGTTTAAATAAGAAAATCTCATTTCAGTAGGGCTTTAAACATTTAAGTAGGGCTTTAAAGGCCTACTGAAACCCACCCGTTAGTGTTAGACAAGCCTCCTCTCTTCCTGTTTTGAAATCTCTCTTAAAAACATACTTTTATTCCTTGGCTTTTAACACTAAGTGATATCCATCCTGCAATGGCGCCCCATTATACACCTGCTGAGAACCTGTTTTTATGTTTTATTTATTTATTTTTTATTAGGTTCTGTTTGTGTTGTGTTGTTTGCTCGGTCTTCGTATTATTTTTTAACCTGTCCATTGTACAGCACTTTGGCTACTCCGTGGTAAATTTTAAATGTGCTTTATAAATAAAGTTGATTTGATTTGATTAGTAGTGGGTTTTAGTAGGCCAATAGTTTATATATCAGTGATGAAATATTAACATTGTAACACATGCCAATACGGCCTTTCTAGTTTACTAAATTGCAATTTTTAATTTCCCTGGAGTATTTTCTTGAAAACGTCGCGTAATGATGACGTGTACGCTTGACGTCACGGGCTGTTAGGGAATATGAGCGCTGCACACACACAGCCAAAAGTCGTCTGCTTTAACGGCATAATTACACAGTATTTTGGACATTTGTGTTGCTGAATCCTTTGCAATTTGTTCAATTAATATTGGAGAAGTCAAAGTAAAAAGATGGAGTTGGGAAGCTTTAGCCTTAAGCCACACAAACACATGGTGATTCCTTGTTTAAATTTCCCGGAGGTGAAACTTTACTATGGATCACAGCGAACATGGATCCCGACCGAATGTCAACCAGCAGGTTTCCGGGAGAAAATTGTGGTAAAAAGTTGCTTCTTGCCGGATATCGGCTGAGCTTGTGCCGTCCATACAGCACTATTAATATCCTCAAACACGAATCTTTCATCCTCGCTCAAATTAATGGGGAAATTGTCGTTTTCTCGGTCCGAATAGCTGTTTTTGTTGGAGGCTCCCATTAAAAACAATGTGAATATGTGAGGAGCCATCAACATGTGACGACGTTGTCTGCGACTTCCGGTACAGGCAAGGCTTTTCTATTAGCAACTAAAAGTGGCGCACTTTATCGTCGATGTTCTCTACTAAATCCTTTCAGCCAAAATATGGCGATATCGCGAAATGATCAAGTATGACACATAGAATGGACCTGCAATCCCCGTTTAAATAAGAACATCTCATTTCAGTAGGCCTTTAAAGGCCTACTGAAACCCACTACTACCCACCACGCAGTCTGATAGTTTATATATCAATGATGAAATATTAACATTGCAACACATGCCAATACGGCCTTTTTAGTTTACTAAATTGTAATTTTAAATTTCCCAGGAGTTTTTTCTTGAAAACGTCGCGTAATGATGACGTGTACGCTTGACGTCATGGACTGTTAGGGAATATGAGCGCTGCGCACACACACAGCTAAAAGTCATCTGCTTTAACCGCATAATTACACAGTATTTTGGAGATCTGTGTTGCTGAATCCTTTGCAATTTTGTTCAATTAATATTGGAGAAGTCAAAGTAAAAAGATGGAGTTGGGAAGCTTTAGCCTTTAGCCACACAAACACACGGTGATTCCTTGTTTAAATTTCCCGGAGGTGAAACTTTACTATGGATCACAGCGAACATGGATCCCGACCGAATGTCAACCAGCAGGTTTCGGTGAGATAATTGTGGTAAAAAAGTCGCTTCTTACCGGATATCGGCAGAGCTTGAGCCGCCCATACAGCACTATTAATACCCTCAAACACGAATCTTTCATCCTCGCTCAAATTAATGGGGAAATTGTTGTTTACTCGGTCCGAATAGCTGTTTTTGTTGGAGGCTCCCATTAAAAACAATGTGAATATGTGAGGAGCCATCAACACGTGATGTCGTTGTCTGCGACTTCCGGTACAGGCAAGGCTTTTCTATTAGCGACTAAAAGTTGCGCACTTTATCGTTGATGTTCTCTACTAAATCCTTTCAGCCAAAATATGGCAATATCGCGAAATGATCAAGCATGACTCATAGAATGGACCTGCAATCCCCGTTTAAATAAGAACATCTCATTTCAGTAGGCCTTTAAAGGCCTACTGAAACCCACTACTACCCACCACGCAGTCTGATAGTTTGTATATCAATGATGAAATATTAACATTGTAACACATGCCAATACGGCCTTTTTAGTTTACTAAATTGCAATTTTAAATTTCCCGGGAGTTTTTTCTTGAAAACGTCACGTAATGATGACGTGTACGCTTGATGTCACGGGCTGTTAGGGAATATGAGCGCTGTGCACACACACAGCTAAAAGTCATCTGCTTTAAAGGCATAATTACACAATATTTTGGACATCTGTGTTGCTGAATCCTTTGCAATTTGTTCAAATAATATCGGAGAAGTCAAAGTAGAAAGATGGTGTTGGGAAGCTTTAGCCTTTAGCCACACAAACACACGGTGATTCCTTGTTTAAAATTCCCGGAGGTGAAACTTTACTATGGATCACAGCGAACATGGATCCCGACCGAATGTCAACCAGCAGGTTTCGGGGAGAAAATTGTGGTAAAAAGTTGCTTCTTGCCGGATATCGGCTGAGCTTGTGCCGTCCATACAGCACTATTAATATCCTCAAACACGAATCTTTCACCCTCGCTCAAATTAATGGGGAAATTGTTGTTTACTCGGTCCGAATAGCTGTTTTTGTTGGAGGCTCCCATTAAAAACAATGTGAATATGTGAGGAGCCATCAACATGTGACGACGTTGTCTGCGACTTCCGGTACAGGCAAGGCTTTTCTATTAGCGACTAAAAGTTGCGAACTTTATCGTCGATGTTCTCTACTAAATCCTTTCAGCCAAAATATGGCGATATCGCGAAATGATCAAGTATGACACATAGAATGGACCTGCAATCCCCGTTTAAATAAGAACATCTCATTTCAGTAGCCCTTTAAAGGCCTACTGAAACCCACAACTACCCACCACGCAGTCTGATAGTTTATATATCAATGATGAAATATTAACATTGCAACACATGCCAATACGGCCTTTTTAGTTTACTAAATTGTAATTTTAAATTTCCCGGGAGTTTTTTCTTGAAAACGTCACGTAATGATGACGTGTACGCTTGATGTCACGGGCTGTTAGGGAATATGAGCGCTGCGCACACACACAGCTAAAAGTCGTCTGCTTTAACCGCATATTTACACAGTATTTTGGACATCTGTGTTGCTGAATCCTTTGCAATTTTTTTCAATTAATTTTGGAGAAGTCAAAGTAAAAAGATGGAGTTGGGAAGCTTTAGCCTTTAGCCACACAAACACATGGTGATTCCTTGTTTAAATTTCCCGGAAGTGAAACTTTACTATGGATCACAGCGAACATGGATCCCGACCGAATGTCAACCAGCAGGTTTCGGTGAGATAATTGTGGTAAAAAAGTCGCTTCTTACCAAATATCGGCTGAGCTTGAGCCGCCCATACAGCTGTTGTCGAATTCCCTGAGACACTAAGCATCAACACACACATGGACCTACACCTCCAACTATCAGGTACTGTTAAACTCACTAAAACACTACCAACACAAAAGAAAGATAAGGGATTTCCCAGAATTATCCTAGTAAATGTGTCTAAAAACATCAGAATCTGTCCCAATGCAATCGCGTTTTTTTCCTTCAATATCCTCAAACACGAATCTTTCATCCTCGCTCAAATTAATGGGGAAATTGTTGTTTACTTGGTCTGAATAGCTGTTTTTGTTGGAGGCTCCCATTAAAAACAATGTGAATATGTGAGGAGCCCTCAACACGTGACGTCATCGTCTGCGACTTCCGGTAAAGGCAAGGCTTTTCTATTAGCGACTAAAAGTTGCAAACTTTATCGTCGATGTTCTCTACTAAATGCGTTCGCGAAATGATCAAGTATGAGACATAAAATGGACCTGCAATCCCCGTTTAAATAAGAAAATCTCAAACCCACTACTACCCACCACACAGTCTGATAGTTTATATATCAATGATGAAATATTAACATTGCAACACATGCCAATACGGCCTTTTTAGTTTACTAAATTGCAATTTTTAATTTCCCGGGAGTTTTTTCTTGAAAACGTTGCGTAATGATGATGTGTACGCTTGACGTCACAGGCTGTTAGGGAATATGAGCGCTGTGCACACACAGCTAAAAGTAATCTGCTTTAAAGGCATAATTACACAATATTTTGGACATCTGTGTTGCTGAATCCTTTGCAATTTGTTCAAATAATATCGGAGAAGTCAAAGTAGAAAGATGGTGTTGGGAAGCTTTAGCCTTTAGCCACACAAACACACGGTGATTCCTTGTTTAAAATTCCCGGAGGTGAAACTTTACTATGGATCACAGCGAACATGGATCCCGACCGAATGTCAACCAGCAGGTTTCGGGGAGAAAATTGTGGTAAAAAGTTGCTTCTTGCCGGATATCGGCTGAGCTTGTGCCGTCCATACAGCACTATTAATATCCTCAAACACGAATCTTTCACCCTCGCTCAAATTAATGGGGGAATTGTTGTTTACTCGGTCCGAATAGCTGTTTTTGTTTTTAATGGGAGCCTCCAACAATGTGAACATGTGAGGAGCCATCAACACGTGACGTCATCGTCTGCGACTTCCGGTACAGGCAAGGCTTTTCTATTAGCGACTAAAAGTTGCGAACTTTATCGTCGATGTTCTCTACTAAATCCTTTCAGCCAAAATATGGCAATATCGCGAAATGATCAAGTATGACACATAGAATGGACCTGCTATCTCCGTTTATATAAGAAAATCTCATTTCAGTAGGCCTTTAAAAGCACCCAACTGCTCAGATGTCACTATAGTGGACATTTTTTGTTTTTTTATGTGCAATAATTGCACAGCAGCAAGTTAGCTTAGCATGGTTGTTATGTTTGCACGGCTAACCGGACTAATCTGCTTAACGCTGCCGTGCAAGGTGGTGTAAGAGCACACGGAAGCACGAACTGCGTGTGCAAAATAAAATGTGCAAAATGAGACTATTGTCATTATAGTGAAGTTATCGTCTCACAATATTGCAAAGTGACCTCGGCTCAATGGCCTTAGCAGCATCGGCTTAAAGGGTGTATTAAAATGTGACATCTTCATCCGTTAAGACCATTTGGGTTAAAAAAAAAAAGGTGCAATAAGTAGAAATAGAGACATTATTAGTGATAATGGCTGCGTTCTGGCTATATTTGTGCTAACTAGCAATGCTAACGCTATGCTAAGGCTAGCTCGCTACTCACCAGGAGGAGTAGCCTTGTTCCGCCATGTCGCCGACGACGGTGGCCTCTCACACGGACTCCGGGCTCCGTGACGAGCCGCTGGGGCACGGGGGATGCTCTCCGGGCCTTTCAGCGGCGACTTGTCGGTGCCAACACGGGGATGTGATGCATCCTGGCGGCGGACGGCAGGAGCCACACGAGCCGAATGCGGTGCGCTTGGAGCGGCGGTGATGAGACAAAGCGACGCCGGAGTAAAAAAAAAAAAAAAAAAAAAAAAAACCACAAAAGTCCGCTGTTATTTGTGCTGATTAAAGTCCTGCCGTCCCCATTAGCCGAGCAGGCTCGATGTCCAGCGCCGCTACAGCCACAATAGATCCATACTAGCGCGATGTTGCTAGCTCAAGAAGTGTTATGGAAGACGTTTGGCTTTGTTGTCTATGACGAGGGCCGCGGGAGCGCGCACACTCGCCCTGCTGTGCTGTGCAGGGAGCGCGCGGGCGCGTGCACGCTCAGAGAGACCTTTATTTTATTTTTTGGCAAAGAGGACGCGCTTTTGTGCGTGCACTCGCTAAAAATCTTTATATCAATCAACCGATCAATCAATGTTTATTTATATAGCCCTAAATCACAAGTGTCTCAAAGGGCTGCACAAACCACAACGACATCCTCGGTAGGGCCCACGTAAGGGCAAGGAAAAACTCACCCCAGTGGGTCGTCGACCATGATGACTATGGGAAACCTTGGAGAGGACCCCCAACTGATGGCTAGTACTTCATCCATGGCCATCAGACCGGACCCCCTCCACAAGGGAGAGTGGGTCTTAGGAGAATAAGAAAAGAAACGGCAGATCAACTGGTCTAAAAAGGGGGTCTATTTGAAGGCTAGAGCAAGGGTCACCAACCTTTTTGAAACCAAGAGCTACTTCTTGGGTACTGATTAATGCGAAGGGCTACCAGTTTGATACACACTTAAATAAATTGTCAGAAATAGCCAATTTGCTCAATTTACCTTTTTTTAAATTTACCTTTAATATATATATATATATATATATATATATATATATATATATATATATATATATATATATATATATAAATGTGTATTTCTGTCTGTCATTCCGTCATACATTTTTTTTCCTTTTACGGAAGGTTTTTTGTAGAGAATAAATGATGAAAAAAACCCTTAATTGAACGGTTTAAAAGAGGAGAAAACACGAAAAAAAATGAAAATTTAATTTTGAAACACAGTTTATCTACAATTTCGACTCTTTAAAATTCATTGGGGCGGCATAGCTCGGTTGGTAGAGTGGCCGTGCCAGCAACTTGAGGGTTGCAGGTTCAATTCTCGCTTCCGCCATCCTAGTCACTGCCGTTGTGTCCTTGGGCAAGACACTTTATCCACCTGCTCCCAGTGCCACCCACACTGGTTTAAATGTAACTTAGATATTGGGTTTCACTATGTAAAGCGCTTTGAGTCACTAGAGAAAAGTGCTATATAAATATAATTCACTTCAGTTAAAAAACTAGCTAATTTGAATCTTTTTGAAAAAATAAAAAAATAAAAATTTATGGAACATCATTAGTAATTTTTCTTGATTAAAATTAATTTTAGAATTTTGATGACATGTTTAAAATAGGTTAAAATCCAATCTGCACTTTGTTAGAATATGTAACAAATTGGACCAAGCTATATTTCTAACAAAAACAAATCATTATTTCTTCTACATTTTCCAGAACAAAAATTTTAAAAGAAATTCAAAAGACTTTGAAATAAGATTTAAATTTGATTCTACAGATTTTCTAGATTTGCCAGAATATTTTTATTTATTTTAATCATAATAAGTTTGAAGAAATATTTCAAAAATATTCTTCGTCGAAAAAACGGAAGCTAAAATTAAGAATTTAATTAAAATGTATTTATTATTCTTTACAATAAAAAAAAAAATACTTGAACATTAATTTAAATTGTCCGGAAAGAAGAGGAAGGAATTTAAAAGGTAAAAAGGTATATGTGTTTAAAAATTCTAAAATCATTTTTAAGGTTGTATTGTCTTTCTGAAAGTTATAAGAAGCAATGTAAAATTAAAGCTGCAAGCAGCGTTGGTCGGGTCCGCCTTTGGCTGCTGCCGCCGTGTCCCGAGTCTCGATCTTAGTCAGACCTACATAGAAGTTTTCGTTTCATCACTCTACGACATTCCTAACAGAATTTACAAGCAGTTTTGTCAGTTTTTTTTCCTAGGGGGCGCTAGAGCACAATTTTAATTTTTGGGGTTTGGTTTTTTATTGGATGGCAATTTTCACCAGTCCTGATGTGTGTGTAAAATTTGGTGAGTTTTGAAGCATGTTAAGGGGGTCAAATTACGGATTGGCGTTTCTGGATGTTGTTGATAAATGGCTTTCGCTTGGCATAGTATAGCTTTAACTTGCACTTTGAAGCATTTTAAGGGGGTCAAATTACAGTTTAAAGAGGCAAAATATACATTTTTTAGGAAACTTTGCGCAGGGGTTTTTTGAAGGCGCGTAAAATCCAAACCGGAGCAGTAATCAAAACTTTGTTCGACAGTTTTAATGAAAAGGGTTTAATCTCTCTCCTGTGCGAGTTTGAAGCCGAAACGACAAACGCACTGGGAGGAGTTTCGATTTGAAAAAGGTGACAGGTTTTTACAAAACTTTTATTTTGAAGGGGTAATTTTTAACTTCCTGTTGATTTTGGCCGAAGGATGTCAATTATCTAAATGTAGATCTAAGTGAGACCTACATAGAAGTTTTTGTTTCATGTATTTCCGGCATTCCTACTGGAAGTTACAAGCAGTTTTGTCTGTTTTCTCTTTCTAGCAGTTTTTTCTGTGTTTTATTCAAAAATTGCGCTTATTTAAACAAGTGAAGACCGAGTCTTTAAAATATTTTCTTGGATTTTCGAATTCTATTTGAGTTTTGTCCATCCATCCATTTTCTACCGCTTATTCCCTTTCGGGGTCGCGGGGGGCGCTGGCGCCTATCTCATCTACAATCGGGCGGAAGGCGGGGTACACCCTGGACAAGTCGCCACCGCATCGCAGGGCCAACACAGATAGACAGACAACATTCATACTCACATTCACACACTAGGGCCAATTTAGTGTTGCCAATCCACCTATCCCCAGGTGCATGTCTTTGGAAGTGGGAGGAAGCCGGAGTACCCGGAGGGAACCCACGCATTCACGGGGAGAACATGCAAACTCCACACAGAAAGATCCAGAGCCTGGATTTTAACCCAGGACTGCAGGACCTTCGTATTGTGAAGCAGACGCACTAACCCCTCTGCCACCGTGAAGCCCTCTCTTAGAATTAAAAATGTCGAGCAAAGCGAAACCAGCTTGCTAGTAAATAAATACAATTTAATAAATAGAGGCAGCTCACTGGTAAGTGCTGCTATTTGAGCTATTTTTAGAACAGGCCAGCGGGCGACTCATCTGGTCCTTACGGGCTACCACGTTGGTGACCCCTGGGCTAGAGTAAAAAATGAGTTTTAAGATGAGACTTAAATGCTTCTACTGAGGTAGCATCTCAAACTGTTACCATGAGGGCAGTCCAGAATACTGGAGTCCGAATGGAAAACGCTCTATGGCCCGCAGACTTTTTTGTGCTCTGGGATTCACTAATAAGCCGGAGTCCTTTGAACACATATTTCTTGCCGGGACATATGGTACAATACAATCGGCAAGATAGGCTGGAGCAAGACCGTGTAGTATTTTATACGTAAGTAGTAAAACCTTAAAGTCACATCTTAAGTGCACAGGAAGCCAGTGCAGGTGAGCCAGTACAGGCGTAATGTGATCAAACTTTCTTGTTCTTGTCAAAAGTCTAGCAGCCGCATTTTGTACCAACTGTAATCTTTTAATGCTAGACATGGGGAGACCCGAAAATAATATGTTACAGTAATCGAGATGAGACGTATTGAACATATGGATAATATCAGGGGTGTCCAAAGTGTGGGACACTGACCAAAGCTTAAAGGCCTACTGAAATGAGATTTTCTTATTTAAACGGGGATAGCAGGTCTATTCTATGTGTCATACTTGATCATTTTGCGATATTGCCATATTTTTGCTGAAAGGATTTAGTAGAGAACATCGACGATAAATTTCACAACTTTTGGTCGCTAATAAAAAAGCCTTGCCTTTACCGGAAGTAGCAGACGATGTGCTCGTGACGTCACGGGTTGTAGAGCTGCTCACATCCTCACATTGTTTACAATCATAGCCAGCAGTAGCTAGAGCTATTCGGACCGAGAAAGCGACGATTTCCCCATTAATTTGAGCGAGGATGAAATATTCGTGGATGAGGACGTTTAGAGTGAAGTACTAGAAAAAAAGAAAAAAAAAGAAAAGGCGACGGCTCTAGGCGGCGTTTCAGATGTAATTAGACACATTTACTAGGATAATTCTGGAAGATCCCTTATCTGCTTATTGTTTTAATAGTGTTTTAGTGAGATTGTAAAGTCATACCTGAAAGTTGGAGTGCTGCGGTGAACGCCAGTGTCTCTGAGAGAAGCCGAGGAGCCAAGATCATAGCTGCCTTTTTGAGCTGCAGTAGGAGGAGGTATAACCCACTGATGTCTACGGTAAGAGCCAACTTAATATCACAATTTTCCCATTAAAAACTTGCTGGTTGACGTAGAGAAACATGTACACTTGACCGCTCTGTGTTAAAGCTTCACAACAAACAAAGACACCGGCTGTGTTTCGGTGCTAAAGGCAGCTGCGATCCACCACTTTCCACCAACAGCATTCTTCTTTGACGTCTCCATTATTAATTGAAGAAATTGCAAAAGATTCAGCAACACAGATGTCCGAATTATTGTGTAATTATGCGATGGAAAGAGACAACTTTTAGCCGTGTGTGGTGCTGGGCTAATATGTCCGCTACAACCCGAGACGTCATCATACGCGTCATCATTCCGCGACGTTTTCAACGAGAAACTCCGCGGGAAATTTAAAATTGTAATTTAGTAAACTAAAAAGGCCGTATTGGCATGTGTTGCAATGTTAATATTTCATCATTGATATATAAATGATCAGACTGCGTGGTGGGTAGTAGTGGGTTTCAGTAGGCCTTTAACCCATTGTTACTATAACAATCTACAAGCTTAATATAGGTTGCCTATCTCTCTTCCCCTCTGTTTTTCAGTATTACTTTTTTTTTTTTAAATCCGTAGTTATTATGTATATGTATTGTTGCATTTGAACAACTGCATTGTTGATAATAAAGGTAAACTATTGGTATTTTTCATGATCAATAGAGCTTTTTCTATTGGTATTCGTATTGCTCCAGTTGTAGTGTAAAAATGCTTATTGTCATTTCTATATTATTTATTTCGCTAACTGCTTCTTTGCTATCACTTTTACGAGCATATTTGTACATATTGTATGTGCTGGTGATGCTCTATTGTTCTTGTTATTGTTGTATTTGCTGTTGTTGTTTTTGTCTCTCTGTCTAATCCATCTCTTATCCCCACAATTTCCCCCTCTGTCTTCCTTTTTTTCTCTTTCTATCCCCTCCTGCTCCGGCCCGGCTGCACCAAATGAAAATATAAATACATTTAATAAAGTCAAATTGAAATAAGGCTGAGATAGGCGCCAGCACCCCCCGCGACCCCAAAAGGGAATAAGCGGTAGAAAATGGATGGATGGATGAAATAAGGCAAGAAGAAAAGTATCCTACACTTCTCTTTTGTAAAGTGGATCTGAACAGCCGATACGGGCATCTACATCAACTATATGATTTGCCTGAGAAGCTGGACAGGACAAAAAACAAAAAAGAAAAAAGTTTGGCCCCGAGGGGCCATTTGCGGCCCGCAGCTAATGTTTTGCCGGCCCGCAGCAAATCATTCTAAAAATACTAATATATATATATATTTTTTTTTTTAAACAATAAAAAGTGGAATAAAAGAGCAAATTTGTGAAATGCAATGACAAAAAGTTGCATTGTTGACTCTAATAACTTAATTTAAATAGACTCCCTTTTTAGACCAGTTGATCTGCCGTTTCTTTTCTTTTTCTTCTATGTCCCACTCTCCCTTGTGGAGGGGGTCCGGTCCGATCCGGTGGCCATGTACTGCTTGCCTGTGTATCGGCTGGGGACACCTCTGCGCTGCTGATCCGCCTCCGCTTGGGATGGTTTCCTGCTGGCTCCGCTGTGAACGGGACTCTCGCTGCTGTGTTGGATCCGCTTTGGACTGGACTCTCGCGACTGTGTTGGATCCATTATGGATTGAACTTTCACAGTATCATGTTTGACCCGCTCGACATCCATTGCTTTCCTCCTCTCCAAGGTTCTCATAGTCATCATTGTCACCGACGTCCCACTGGGTCATTATTGTCACCGATGTCCCACTGGGTGTGAGTTTTCCTTGCCCTTATGTGGGCCTACCGAGGATGTCGTAGTGGTTTGTGCAGCCCTTTGAGACACTAGTGATTTAGGGCTATATAAGTAAACATTGATTGATTGATTGATTGAATTTTTTAGATAATTTCTCCAAAAATCATGATGAATAAAAATCAATGTTGCTATAAATTATTGATTGATTTAAGGACAAAAAGGACATAAATACAACAAACATAAAAACATGAAAATTAGAAAAAAAATATTTCCATACTAATTATTAGGGCTACGAATCTTTGGGTGTCCCAGGATTCCATTCAATATCGATTCTTGGGGTCACGATTTGATAATATATCGATTTGTTCGATTCTCGATTTAAAAACGATATTTTTCCGATTCAAAAGGATTCTGTATTCATTCAATACATAGGATTTCAGCAGGATCCACCCCAGTCTGCTGATATGCAAGCAGAGTAGTAGATTAAAAAAAAAAAAAAAAACCTTTATAATTATAAAGGACAATGTTTTATCAACTGATTGCAATAATGTAAATTAGTTTTAACTATTAAACGAACCAAAAATATATCTTATTTTATCTTTGTGAAAACATTGGACACAGTGTGTTGTCAAGCTTATGAGATGCGATGCAAGTGTAAGCCACTGTGACTGAAATCATTCTGGGTCCTTAAGACCTAACTTGAGGGAGCCCCAACAATTAAAAAAAAAAAAAAAGTGTATATTGTATTGGTTTTGAAAATGAAAAAATATCAACTTGGCCCCCGCGTGCTTTGATTTTTCAGTGTGCGGCCATCAGTGGAAAAAGTTTGGACACCTCTGCTTTATATGTAAAATGTTTCTCGTTTTGCAAATGCAACATTTTTAAACTAAAATATTGTTGTTTGTATTTAAACAACAGCATTATTACTCTAAATCATTATTGTTTGTATGTAAACAAAAACATTAATCCATCCATTTTTCTACCGCTTTAGAGGTCACGGGGGGTGCCATTATTGCACAAAAACATTATTGCTTGTATGTAAACAACAACATTATTACTCTAAAACATTGTGTGTATGTAAACAACCACATTTTTACATTAAACATGAGTTTGTATCTGAACAGGAACTTTATTACACTAAAAAAGTAATGTGTGTATGTAAACAAGAACATTATTACACTAAAACAATATTGTTTGGATGTAAACAACAACATTATTGCACTAAAACATCATTGTTTGTATGTAAACAACAACATTATTACTCAAACCCATTATTGTTGTATGTAAACAACAACATTATTACACAAAACATTAGTTTGTATGTAAACTAATATATAAATAAATTACAACATTATAAGACTAAAACATTAGTTTGTATGTAAATGACAACATTATTACACTAAAACATTAGTTTGTATGTAAACTAATAAATAAATAAACTATAACATTGTAAGACTAAAACATTAGTTTGTATGTAAACAACAACATTATTAGACTAAAACATTAGTTTGTATGTAAACAACAACATTATTACACTAAAACATTAGTTTGTATGTAAACAACAACATTATTACACTAAAACATTATTGTTTGTATGTAAACAACCACATTTTAGTTTTTATCTGACCAGGAACATTATTACACTAAATCAGTATTGTGTGTATGTAAACAAAAACATTATTACAATAAAACAATATTTTTTGGATGTAAACAACAACATTATTGCACTAAAACATCATTGTTTGTACGTAAACAACAACATTATTACACTAAAACATTATTGTTTGTATGTAAACAAGAACATTGTTACACTAAAACATAATTTTTTGTATGCAAACAAAAACATTACACAAAAACATTATTGTTGTATGCAAACAACAACATTTTTACAGTAAAACAATATTGTTTGTATGTAAACAACAACATTATTTCAATAAAATTTCATTTTTTGTATAAAAAAACATTAGACAAAAACATTAGTTTGCATGTAAACAACATTATTACACTAAACATTTGTTTGTATGTAAACTACAACATAAATACAATAAAACATCATTGTTTGTATGAAAACAAGGACATTATTACACTAAAACATTAGTTTGTATGTAAACAACATTATTAGACTAAACATTAGTTTGGATGTAAACAACAACATTATTAGACTAAACATTAGTTTGTATGTAAACTACAACATACATACAATAAAACATAATTGCTTGTATGTAAACAACATTTTTACACCAAACCATTATTGTTTGTATGTAAGCAAGAACATTATTACACTAAAACATTATTGTTTGTATGTAAACAAGAACATTTTTACACAAAAACATTGTTTGTAAGTAACCAACAACATTATCACACTAAATCATTATTGCTTGTATGTAAACAAGAACATTATTACAATAAAAATTAGTTTGAATGTAAACAACAACATTATTAGACTAAAACACTAGTTTGTATGTAAACAACATTATTAAAATAAAAAATAGTTTGTATGTAATCTACAACATAAATACAATAAAACATAATTGTTTGTATGTAAACAACAACATTATTACAGAAAACATTATTGTTTGTATGTAAACAACAACATTATTACAGTAAAACTATTATTTTTATGTAAACAACATTAGTACAATAAAACATAATTTTTTGTATACAAACAACAACATTATTACACAAAAACATTAGTTTCTATGTAAATTACAACATAAATACAATAAAACATCATTGTTTGTATGGAAACAACATTATTACACTAAACATTATTGTTTGTATGTAAACAAGAACATTATTACTATAAACATTATTGTTGTATGTAAACATTTTTTACAGTAAACCAATATTGTTTGTATGTAAACAACAACATTATTTCAATAAAACATTGTTTGTATACAAACAACAACATTATTAGACAAAAACATTAGTTTTTATGTAAAGAACAACATTATTAGACTAAACATTAGTTTGTATGTAAATTACAACATAAATACAATAAAACATAATTGTTAGTATGTAAACAACAACACTATTAGACTAAAACATTAGTTTGTATGTAAATTACAACATAAATACAATAAAACATAATTGTTAGTATGTAAACAACAACACTATTAGACTAAAACATTAGTTTGTATGTTAACAACAACATTATTAGACTAAAACAGTTTGTATGTAAACAACAACATTATTAGACTAAATATTTATTGTTTGTATGTAAACAAAAACATTTATACACTAAAACAATATTGTCTGTATGTAAACAACAACATTACAAGACTAAAACATTAGTTCGTATGTAAACAACAACATTATTACACTAAAACATCATTGTTTGTATGTAAACAACAGCATTATCACACTAAATCATTTTGTTTGTATGTAAACAGTAAACAATATTACACTAAAACAAAATAGTTTGTATGTAAACATTATTACACTAAAACGTCATTGTTTGTATGTTAGCAACATTATTAGACTAAACATCTGTTTGTATGTGAACTACAACATAAATACAATAAAACATCATTGTTTGTATGTAAACAACAACATTATTACACTAAAACATTATTGTTTGTGTGTAAATAACATTATCACAATAAAACATCATTGTATGTAAACAAGAATATTATTACACAAAAACTTTATTGTTGTATGTAAACAAAAACATTATTACAGTTAAACAATATTGTTTGTATGTAAACAATTATAATATTACAATAAAATATCATTTTTGAATACAAACAACATCAGTAGACAAAAACATTAGTTTGTATTTAAAAATCAACATTATTACACAAAAACATTATTTTTTGTATGTAAACAACAACATTATTACACTAAACCATTATTGTGTGTATGTATACAAAAACATAATTACACAAAAACATTAGTTTGAATGTAAACTACAACATTATTAGACTAAAACATTATTGTTTGTGTGTACAAGAACATTATTACACTAAAAATATCGTTTGTATGTAAAAAGCAACAAAATTACACTAAAACATAATTGATTGTATACAAACAACATTATTAAACTAAAATATTATTGTTTATATGCAAAAAACATTATTAGGGTAAAATGTTACTGTTGGTATGTAAACAAGAACATTATTACACTAAAACTATATTGTTTGGATGTAAACAACAAAATTATTGCAATAAAACATCATTGTTTGTGTGCTAAAAACAACAATGTTAGAGTAAAACATTAGTTTGTATGTAAACAACAACATTATTAGACGAAAAAATAGTTTGTATGTAAACAACAACATTATTACACTAAACCATTATTGTGTGTATGTAAACAACAACGTAATTACACAAAAACATTAGTTTGAATGTAAACTACAACATTATTAGACTAAAACATCATTGTTTGTGTGTGTACAAGAACATTATTACACTAAAAATATCGTTTGTATGTAAAAAGCAACAAAATTACACTAAAACATAATTGATTGTATACAAACAACATTATTACTCTAAAACATTATTGTTTATATGCAAAAAACATTATTAGAGTAAAACGTTACTGTTGGTATGTAAACAAGAACATTATTACACTAAAACTAGATTGTTTGGATGTAAACAACAACATTATTGCACTAAAACATCATTGTTTGTGTGCTAAAAACAACAATGTTAGAGTAAAACATTAGTTTGTATGTAAACAACATTATTAGACGGAAAAACTAGTTTGTATGTAAACAACAACATTATTACACTAAACATTAGTTTGTAGGTAGACACCATTATTACACAAAAACATTATTGTTTTTATGTAAACTACTTTATGACACTAAAACAATATTGTTTGTATGTAAACAAGAACATTATTAAACTAAAAGATCATTGTCTGTATGTTAACAAGAACATTACTACACAACACACTATTGTTGTATGTAAACAACAACATTATTACAGTAAAACAATATTGTTTGTATGTAAACAACAACACTGTTGCACTAAAACATCATTGTTTGTATGTAAACAACATTATTAGAGTAAAACATTAGTTTGTATGTAAACAACATTACTACACTAAATCATTATTGTTTGTCTATAAACATTATTACACTAAAGCATAATTGTTTGTATGTAAATAACAATATTAGACTAAAAAAATATTGTTTGTATATAAAAAAGAACATTATTACACTAAAACAATATTTTTTGTATGTAAACAACAACATTATTGCACTAAAACATCGTTGTTCGTATGTGAACAACATTATTACACTAAAGCATAATTGTTTGTGAGCAAATAACATTATTAGGCTAAAACATTATTGTTTGTATGTAAAAAAGAACATTATTACACTAAAAAGATATTTTTTGTATGTAAACAAGAACATTATTGCACTAAAACATCATTGTGTGCATGTAAACAACAACATTGTTACACTTAAACATCGTTGTTTGTATTTAAACAACATTATTACACTAAAACATTGTTTGTATGTTTACAAGAACATTACACTAAACATTTTTGTTTTTTTATTTACAAGAACATTATTACACTAAACATTCTTGTTTGTATGTAAACAACAACATTATTACACTAAAACATCGTTGTTCGTATGTGAACAACATTATTACACTAAAGCATAATTGTTTGTGAGCAAATAACATTATTAGGCTAAAACTTTATTGTTTGTATGTAAAAAAGAACATTATTACACTAAAAAAATATTTTTTGTATGTAAACAAGAACATTATTGCACTAAAACATCATTGTGTGCATGTAAACAACAACATTGTTACACTTAAACATCGTTGTTTGTATTTAAACAACATTATTACACTAAAACATTATTGTTTGTATGTTTACAAGAACATTACACTAAACATTTTTGTTTTTTTATTTACAAGAACATTATTACACTAAACATTCTTGTTTGTATGTAAACAACAACATTATTACACTAAAACATTATTGTTAGCATGTAAACAACATTATACTAAAACCGCATTGTTTTTATACAAAAAACATTATTACACTACAACATTATTTTTTGTATGTAAACAACATTATTAGAATAAAACATTATTGTTTGTATGTACATGAGAACATTACTACAATAAACATTCTTGTTTGTATGTAAAAAACAACATTATTACTCTATAATGTCATTGTTTGAATGTAAATAACAATATTACACTAAAATATTATTTTTTGCATGTAACATTATTACACTTAAACAGTATTGTTTATATACAAACAAAATTTCATTAAAACGTTATTGTCTGTATGCAAACAACAACATTATTACACTAAAACGTTATTGTTTTTATGTAGACAACATTATTAGAGTAAAACGTCATTGTTTGTATGTAAACAAAAATATTATTACGCTATACATTCTTGCTTGTATGAAAAAACACTAATATTACACTAAAACATTATTGTTTGAATGTAAACAACCTTATTAGACTAAACATTGCTGTTTGTACGTAAACAAGAACATAATTACACAAAAAATTCTTGTTTGTATGTACATAACAATATTACACTAAAACATTATTGTTTGAATGTAAACAACATTTTTACCCAAAATTATTTTTTTGTATGCAAACATTTGTACACTAAACATTTTTGTTTGCATGTAAAAAAAACATTATTACACTAAAACATTATTGTTTGTATGTAGACAAAAAAATTACACTAAAACATCATTGTTTGTATGTAAACTGTCACATTGAGTTTGTGACGAACCCCAAGATGTGGAGATGGCGGCAGGCATGGTGCGGGAAAACATGATTTAATGTCCAAAAGTAAAAAAAAGAAAAGACACAAACCAGGTTCTAGGAACAGCCAAGCTGGAAAACGGAAAACAGGATCCAGCAAACAGGAACTAGGACCAAAAAGCAGTCAACGGCATACAGGAACAGCGACAAGTAACAGGTAGTAGCTACAAGTATTGATGACAATAATCCAGCTCTGACTGGAGGACAAAGCAGGTTTAAATAGGAGCGGGCTGATTGACACCAGGTGTGGCCAGGTGCCAATCAGCTGCAGTTGAGGGGAAACAGCGCTCAGGGAGAAAAGCAGGAAATGACCAAAATAAAAGCGCTGACTGGAAACAAAGACATATACAGAGGAAAAACTAAAACAAAACAAAACTATCAGGGACAAGCCTGACACAAACAACATTATACCACAAAAATACTATTGTTTGCATGTAAACAACAACAGTATCACACTAAAACATTATTGATTGTATGTAAACAACAACATTATTACACTAAAACATTGTTTGTATGCAAACAACAGCATTATTACACTAAACATTATTGTTTGTATGTAAAAAACTACATTATTAAACTAAAACACTATTGTTTGTATATGAACAAAATGATCACACTAAAAATTATTGTTTGTCTGTCAACAACAACACTATTACACAAAAACGTTATTGTTTGGATGTAAACAACAACATTATTAAACTATTATTTGGCGCAGCCAGACCTGAGCAAGAGGGTTTAGAAAGACAAAAAAGGAAAGACAGAGGGGAAAATTGTGGGGACAAGAGGGGGATAAGACAGAGATGACAACAACAACAACAAAAGAACAGCATCAGCAAATAGGATAAGTACAAATATGACAGTAAAAGTGATAGCAAAGAAGCAGTTAGTGAATCAAATATTAATAACACAAAAATGACAGTTAACATTATTAATCTACAAATGGATCAATACAAATAGCAAAAGAAATAGCACTATTGATAATAAATAATAACAATAATTACCTATATTATTAGCGATACAATTGTTTCCAATGCAACAATACATATATGTAATGATAACTTAAAATACAAAAGAAAGCAGATAAATAGAGGGGAAGAAAGAGAAGCAAACTGTACTAACCTTGTAGATTGTTATAGTAACAATACTTTAAGCTTTGTCAGTGTGCCGTGTGTTACCCAGTTTCCCCAAGGGCAACAACCCCGACTCAAAACAGCAGGTGCGGTACTCAGGGAACAAGGGACCACCGGTGGCAGGCCATAGACAGACACACCCAGCAGAGAACAAGGCATGGGAGAAGCAGGAAACAGCCCCCAAGTCAGCGAAAGACCACACCCTATGTTGGCAGGAAGACGGATTGCCACCCACTCCACCTTCAGGCACTCCAACGATGGAGATGGAACATCCAGCAACTACCCTGGCGGATCCTCCCCCTGAGGGAAGAGGGGAAAAAACAGGAGATCACAGACATGCTGACACACAAGGTCAATACCCCAGCAGAATACTCTGCAGCACACCAAGCTGCCACGATAGACGCAGGGACTAGACCCAACCAAAACGGGCATCAGGAAGGGGTGGACGGTGGGACCCAGGGGCCCCAGACACACAGCCTGGCTGCTGTACCCTGAGGCGCTAACCCCCGTTGGACAAGCAGGCCCCCAAAAAACCCAATCTAAACCCGCACAAACACACCACCGCCCAAACAACCGGGACACATCACCCACACCCAACTAGAGGGCTGCGCTGCCCGTGCATCTACCCACCGACACAGACCCCACAACGCTAGGCCAGACCAGACAGGCACGGACTTCGCCCAACAGGAAGTAAAACCCTCGCAAACGCCCAAAAAAACTGAAGTGAAGACCACTGACCACCCATTACACTTCCATTAAAAAAGTACAAATATAATTAAATACAAAACAATTAAAACCTCACATCCTCAGTGAGGACCCCCGAACCCCAACCCACGGTTAGTTCATGGACCGCCAGAATTACTAGGACAAAACGGCGCATGTTATATATAGTATATATCATCTACTGTTATTCTGGCAACATTATACTTTATACACAAGTAGTCTAGTACTCATTAAGTAGTAACCATGTTGGAGACATGGTTACTACTGTTGTGATAGTGAACCAGACTGTGTCCACATCTTGACCACCAGATGCCAGTGTTTACCTAATATCAGTAAATATTATCCACTATAGTAATGTCAACATTATACCTCATACACAAGTAGTTTAGTACTAGGTTAGTACTACTTAAATAGTAACCATGATGGGAAAAAAACACACTATTGTGATCTTGAACCAGACTGTGTCCACATCTGACCACCAGATGTCAGTGTTTACCTAAGATCAGTAAATATTCTCTACTGTATTACTGGGAAAATTATACTTGATACACAAGTAGTTTAGAATTGATTGATTGATACTTTTATTAGTAGATTGCACAGTACAGTACATATTCCGTACAATTGACCACTAAATGGTAACACCCGATTAAGTTTTTCAACTTGTTTAAGTCGGGGTCCACGTTAATCAATTCATGGTAAGAACTAGTTAAGTAGTAACCATGTTGGAAACACACACACTGTTGTGATAGTGAACCAGACTGTGTGTCCACATCTGACCACCAGATGTCACCTTTTACCTAAGATCAATACATCTTCTCGAGTGTAATACTGGCAACATTATACTTAATACACAAGTAGTTTAGTACTAGTTAAGACCTACAAGTCAGTCTCCAAGATCGAGTATGCAGATGATACCACCATAACTGGACTCGTAACAATCTACAAGGAACAAATAACTAGACCTCCACCCACAAGTCAGTCCCCATAATCAAATTTGCGGATTATTCCACCATAATTGGACTCACAACAAATTACAGGGAGCAAAAAACTTTACCTCTACACGCAAGTCAGTCTCCATGATCAAATATGGAGATCATGCCACCGTAATTAGACTCATAACAACGTAAAAGTAACAAATAACTTGACCTCCACCCACAAGTCAGTCTCCAAGATCAAGTGTGAAGATGATTCCATCATGATTGGAGTCATAACAATCTACAAAGAACTAATAACTAGACCTCCACACACAAGTCAGTCTCCATGATCAAGAATGCAGATGATATCACCATAACTGGACTCGTAACAATCAATAAGGAACCAATATCTTGACCTCCACCCACAAGTCAGTCTCCAAGATCAAGTATGCAGATCATGCCACCATAATTAGACTCATAACAATGTAAAAGGAACAAATAACTTGACCACCCACAAGTCAGTCTCCATAATCAAGTTTGCGGATGATACCACCATAATTGGAGTCATAACAATCTACAATGAACAAATAACTAGACCTCCACAAACAAGTCAGTCTCCATAATCAAGTTTGTGGATGATACCAACATAAATGGACTCATAATCTACAAGGAACAAATAACTAGACCTCCACCCACAAGTCAGTATCCATGATCAAGAATGGAGATGATATCACCATAACTGGACTCGTAACAATCTATAAGGAACCAATATCTTGACCTCCACCCACAAGTCAGTCTCCAAGATCAAGTATGCAGATCATGCCACCATAATTAGACTCATAACAATGTAAAAGGAACAAATAACTTGACCACCCACAAGTCAGTCTCCATAATCAAGTTTGCGGATGATACCACCATAATTGGACTCAAAACAAACTGCAGGCAATTAAAAACTTTACCTCTACCCGCAAGTTAGTCTCCATGATCAAATATGCAGATCATGCCACCATAATTAGACTCATAACAACGTAAAAGTAACAAATAACTTGACCTCCACCCACAAGTCAGTCTCCAAGATCAACTGTGAAGATGATTCCATCATAATTGGACTCATAACAAATCATGAGGAACAAATAATTTGACCTCAACCCACAAGTCAGTCTCCATGATTACGAATGCAGATGATACCACCATAATTGGAGTCATAACAATCTACAAAGAACTAATAACTAGACCTCCACACACAAGTCAGTCTCCATGATCAAGAATGCAGATGATATCACCATAACTGGACTCGTAACAATCTATAAGGAACCAATATCTTGACCTCCACCCACAAGTCAGTCTCCAAGATCAAGTATGCAGATCATGCCACCATAATTAGACTCATAACAATGTAAAAGGAACAAATAACTTGACCACCCACAAGTCAGTCTCCATAATCAAGTTTGCGGATGATACCACCATAATTGGACTCAAAACAAACTACAGGCAGCAAAAAACTTTACCTCTACCCGCAAGTTAGTCTCCATGATCAAATATGCAGATCATGCCACCATAATTAGACTCATAACAACGTAAAAGTAACAAATAACTTGACCTCCACCCACAAGTCAGTCTCCAAGATCAAGTGTGAAGATGATTCCATCATAATTGGACTCATAACAAATCATGAGGAACAAATAATTTGACCTCAACCCAAAAGTCAGTCTCCATGATTACAAATGCAGATGATACCACCATAATTGGAGTCATAACAATCTACAAAGAACTAATAACTAGACCTCCACACACAAGTCAGTCTCCATGATCAAGAATGCAGATGATATCACCATAACTGGACTCGTAACAATCTATAAGGAACCAATATCTTGACCTCCACCCACAAGTCAGTCTCCAAGATCAAGTATGCAGATCATGCCACCATAATTAGACTCATAACAATGTAAAAGGAACAAATAACTTGACCACCCACAAGTCAGTCTCCATAATCAAGTTTGCGGATGATACCACCATAATTGGACTCAAAACAAACTACAGGCAGCAAAAAACTTTACCTCTACCCGCAAGTTAGTCTCCATGATCAAATATGCAGATCATGCCACCATAATTAGACTCATAACAACGTAAAAGTAACAAATAACTTGACCTCCACCCACAAGTCAGTCTCCAAGATCAAGTGTGAAGATGATTCCATCATAATTGGACTCATAACAAATCATGAGGAACAAATAATTTGACCTCAACCCAAAAGTCAGTCTCCATGATTACAAATGCAGATGATACCATCATAATTGGAGTCATAACAATCTACAAAGAACTAATAACTAGACCTCCACACACAAGTCAGTCTCCATGATCAAGAATGCAGATGATATCACCATAACTGGACTCGTAACAATCTATAAGGAACCAATATCTTGACCTCCGCCCACAAGTCAGTCCCCAAGATCAAGTATGCAGATCATGCCACCATAATTAGACTCATAACAACGTAAAATTAACAAATGACTTGAACTCCACCCACAAGTCAGTCTCCAAGATCAAGTGTGAAGATCATTCCATCATAATTGGACTCATAACAAATCATGAGGAACAAATAATTTGACCTCAACCCACAAGTCAGTCTCCATGATTACGAATGCAGATGATACCACCATAATTGGAGTCATAACAATCTACAAAGAACTAATAACCAGACCTCCACACACAAGTCAGTCTCCATGATTACGAATGCAGATGATACCACCATAACTGGACTCGTAACAATCTATAAAGAACCAATATCTTGACCTCCACCCACAAGTCAGTCTCCAAGATCAAGTATGCAGATCATGCCACCATAATTAGACTCATAACAATGTAAAAAGAACAAATAACTTGACCACCCACAAGTCAGTCTCCATAATCAAGTTTGCGGATGATACCACCATAATTGGGCTCACAACAAACTACAGGCAGCAAAAAACTTTACCTCTACCCGCAAGTTAGTCTCCATGATCAAATATGCAGATCATGCCACCATAATTAGACTCATAACAACGTAAAAGGGACAAATAACTTGACCACACACAAGTCAGTCTCCAAGATCAAGTGTGAAGATGATACCATCATAATTGGACTCATAACAAATCATGAGGAACAAATAATTTGACCTCAACCCACAAGTCAGTCTCTATGATTACGTATGCAGATGATACCACCATAATTGGACTCATAACAATCTACAAAGAACAAATGACTAGACCTCCACCAACAAGTCAGTATCCATGATCAAGAATGCCGATGATACCACCATAACTGGACTCGTAACAATCTATAAGGAACCAATATGTTGACCTCCACCCACAAGTCAGTCTCCAAGATCAAGTACGCAGATGATACCACCACACTTAGACTCATAGCAAACTACAAGGAGCAAAAAACTTGACCTACACCCCCAAGTCATACCATCATAAATGGACTCATAACAGACTATGAGGAACAAATAACTTGACCTCAACCCACAAGTCAGTCTCCACGATCAAGATTCAAGATTGTTAATTGTCATATGCACAGTTAAACAAACAGTTTGCCGTACGATGACAATCTCACTTTGCTACTCCACCCTTCAACAAGTCACACGGTACTTAGCTAAAAGTAATACAAAAATAAAATAAAAATGTATATACAAGCCACAGTAAGTAACATAACATTATTGCACATTCTGATTGACAGTCAACAGTATAAATATGGAGGTGACCTTGGGTCAAAAGTTAAAGTTAAAGGCCTACTGAAATGAGATGTTCTTATTTAAACGGGGAGAGCAGGTCCATTCTATGTGTCATACTTGATCATTTCGCGATATTGCCATATTTTTGCTGAAAGGATTTAGTAGAGAACATCGACTACAGCTAAAGTTCGCAACTTTACGTCGCTAAGAGAAAAGCCTTGCCTTTACCGGAAGTCGCATACGATGACGTCACCCGTTGATGGCTCCTCACATCCTCACATCCTCACATTGTTTTTAATAAGAGCCTCTAACAAAAACAGCTATTCGGACCAAGAAAACGACAATTTCCCCATTATTTTGAGCGAGGATGAAAGATTTGTGTTTGAGGATATTGATAGCGACGGACTAGAAAAAAAAAAAAATAATCAAGTTAAAAAAAAAAACGCGATTGCATTGGGATGGATTCAGATGTTTTTAGACACATTCACTAGGATAATTCTGGGAAATCCCTTATCTTTCTATTGTGTTTGCTAGTGTTTTAGTGAGTTTAATAGTACCTGATAGTCGGAAGGGTGTGTCCACGGGTGTCTTGAGGCCAGTGTCTGATGGAAGTCGACGGCACAAGCTCAGCTGATCTCCGGTAAGTGGCGACTTTTTACCACAATTTTCTCACCGAAAACTGCTGGTTGAGATTTGGTCGGGATCCATGTTCGCTTGACCGCTCTGATCCATGGGAAAGCTTCACCTCCGGGATATTTAAACAAGGAATCGCCGTGTGTTTGTGTGGCTAAAGGCTAAAGCTTCCCAACTCCATCTTTCTACTTTGACTTCTCCATTATTAATTGAACAGGCCGTATTGGCATGTGTTGCAATGTTAATATTTCATCATTGATATATAAACTATCAGACTGCGTGGTCGGTAGTAGTGGCTTTCAGTAGGCCTTTAAAGTGTCTTTAGTGATCAAAGGTGAAAAGTGTCTACAGTGATGGTTCACAGTTCAGGGGTGGTCAAGGTACCTGTTTTGTTCAAAAGACAAAGTAAAAATGGGCTGGGGGAGGGGGGAGCTAGCATTCACAAGTTAGCCTTCACAATCCTGATGGCCTGTGGGTAGAAACTGTTTGTCAGTCTTGTAGTTCTGGATTTCAGGCTCCTGTATGGTCTGCCTGATGGTAGGAGGCTGAAGAGACTGTGCTGGGGGTGTTTACTGTCCTTTATGATGTTGTGTGTTCTCCTGGTGGCCCTGGTAGAGTACATGTCCTGTAGTGCGGGGAAGGCTGCTCCTGATATGTATTGAGCAGTTTTAATCATTCGCTGGAGTGCCTTCCTGTCCTTAGCAGAGCAGTTTCCATACCAGACCGTGATTGAGCTGGTAAGGACACTCTCAACCGTACTTCTATAGAAATTGCTGAGAATTTTGGGTGGCATTCCAAATTTTCTCAGCCTTCTTAGGAAGTACAGTCGCTGCTGGGCTTTCCTTATTGTTTGTTGGGTGTTGTGATCCCAGGTGAGGTCCTCGCTGATGTGGGGCCCGAGGAATTTAAAGGTTTTCACCCTGTCCACCTTTGTCCCCCCTATGTACAAAGGTGTGTACTGTGCACTTCTTCTCCGTGGGTCAATAATCATCTCCTTGGTCTTGTCTGTGTTCAAGGAGAGATTATTATCCTGACACCAGGCCACCAGTTCCGCTACCTCCCTTCTGTAAGCTGCCTCAGCTCCCCCGGTGATCAGTCCGACGACCGTAGTCTCATCTGCAAACTTGATGATACTGGTGTTGTTTTGGGAGGCCACAGTCGTGTGTGAAGAGGGTGTACAGTAGGGGGCTCAGCACGCAGCCTTGGGGGGTCCCTATGCTTAGAACCTTTGTGCCTGATGTCTGGTTGCCGATTCTGACTGACTGGGGCCGGTTTGAGAGAAAGTTCAGGACCCAGTCACAGAGAGTTGGTGTCAGACCAACAGTGAGGAATTTAGCGGTGAGTTTTTGTGGGATGACCGTGTTAAAAGCAGAGCTGTAGTCGATGAATAATAGCCTGGCATAGGTGTCCTTGCCTTCTAAGTGGGTGAGGGTAGTGTGGATGACGGTGTTGACTGCATCCTCAGTGGACCGGTTCTGCCGGTAGGCAAACTGTAGAGGGTCCAGTGTGTCTGGGATGGTCTTCTTGACCCAAAAGTCAGTCTCCATAATCAAGTTTGCGGATGATACCACCATAATTGGACTCATGACAATCTACAAGGAACAAATAACTAGACCTCCACACACAAGTCAGTCTCCATAATCAAGTTTGCGGATGATACCACTATAATTGGACTCATAACAATCTACAAGGAACAAATAACTAGACCTTCACCCACGAGTCCGCCTTCATGATCACGTATGCAGATGATACCACCATAATTGGACTTGTAACAATCTATAAGGAACCAATAACTTGACCTCCACCCACAAGTCAGTCTCCAAAATCGAGTATGCAGATGATTCTACCATAACTGGACTCATAACAATCTGTAAAGAACCAATAACTAGTCCTCCTCCCACAAGTCAGTCTCCATGATCAAGTATGCAGATGATACCACCACACTTCAACTCATAACAAACTACAAGGAGCAAAAAACTTACCCTTACCCACAAGTCAGTCTCCATGATCAAGTATGCAGATGATACCGCCACAACTGGACTCATAACAAACTACAAGGAAGAAGAGTACCGTTAGCAAATAGTACAAACACTCAACCGGTGCCAAGACCACCAAGTCAATAGAGCTGAAAGGCACTTCACCCGTACACTCACAATAAAGTCCCCCCGAAACATCTCTTATAGACCCTACTCCATCTAAGACTGGTTCAGGGTCTTTGGCACTCACATCCCCAACTCCCTTCAATGAATACTTCACTCTGATCACTTTTACAAAAAAATAAAATCTCGACTTATGATTATGACAATTCATATATTTGAATTAATATGAAGATGTATGTATTTGAGTTATGATTATGATTTATGCATTTGTGTTATGATTGACGGTTACTGTATTTAAGTTATGATTATGATTTATGTATTTCAGTTATGATTATGATGATTTATGTATTTGAGTGTGAATTAGTTATGATTATTTGTGTTTGAGTTATGATTATGATGGTTAATGTATTTGAGGGTGAATTAGTAATGATGATTATTTATTTTTGAAACATGATTATGATGATTTATGTGGTTGAGTTATGATTATGATAAATTATGTATTTGAGCTTGAATTAGTTATGATTATTATTTGTGTTTGATTAATGATTATGATGATTTATGTGGTTGAGTTATGATTATGATTTATGTGTTTGAGTTATGATTATGATAAACTATGTATTTGAGTGTGAATTAGTTATGATTATTATTTATGTGTTTAAGTTCCATCCATCCATCCATTTTCTACCGCTTATTCCCCTTTTTGGGGTCGCGGGGGGCGCTGGCGCCTATCTCAGCTACAATCGGGCGGAAGGCGGGGTATGTGTTTAAGTTATGATTATGATTTATGTATTTGAGTTATGATTATGATAAACTATGTATTTGAATGTGAATTAGTTATGATTATTATTTATGTGTTTAAGTTATGATTATGATTTATGTGTTTGAGTTATGATTATGATAAACTATGTATTTGAATGTGAATTAGTTAGGATTATTATTTATGTGTTTAAGTTATGATTATGATTTATGTGTTTGAGTTAAGATTATGATTATTTATGTTTTTGAGTTATGATTATGATGATTAATGTATTTGATGGTGAATTAGTTATGATTATTATTTGTGTTTGATTTATGGGTATGATGATTTATGTGTTTTATTTATCATTATTTATGTATTCGAGGATGAATTAGTTGATTATTATTAATGTTTTTAATGTATGATTATGATGATTTATGTGTAAAATTTATGATTATGATGATTTAAGTTTTTGAGTTATGATGATTTATGTTTGAGTTATGATTATTATTGTGTTAAATTTATGATTATGATGACTTATGTGTTTGATTTATGATTAAGATGATTTAAGTTTTTGAGTTATGATGATTTATGTGTTTGAGTTATGATTATAATGGTTTATGTATTTGAGGGTGAATTAATTATGATGATTTATGTGTTTGGTTTATGTCTTTGAGTTCTGATTATGATTTATGTATTTGCGTGTTTGAGTGATGATTATGATTTATGTTTGAGTTATGATTATGATTTATGTATTTGAGTGTGATTTAGTTATGATTATTATTTATGTGTTTGAGTTATGATTATGATTTATGTGTTTGAGTTATGATTATGATGATATATGTATTTGAGGGTGAACTAGTTATGATTATTATTTAGATTAGATTCGATAGTACTTTATTTATTCCTTCAGGAAAATTAAAATTTTCAGCACAATCCCATTCAAGATCAGACAAACATTACAGGGAGACAGTACAGGATCGCTGACGGGTCTGCCGGCTATCAGTGCCCCTTACAAAAAAGGTGAGATACAGGTAAACAAGTGGGGAGAATGGGAGAAAAAAATAGAAGATTAAAATAAAATAAAATATATTTAAAAAATCGGTCTAAGCCTGGGCCCTGGAGAGGGGTCCAGACTGAGGCCAAGGGAAATTAGTGTGAATTAGTTATGATTATTATTTATGTGTTTGAGTTATGAATATGATTTATGTATTTGAGGCGAGCGTGTGCTGGTGTGCTTCAAATGAGGGTTTGACGCACCTGACAGTTTTGGTATAAACACTGACTTGGTGTTTATTATGTATACACGATAGCCTGTTGAGTGAAGTATTCTTCTTGTGCTCACACTTCAAGTCTTCATTATGTTTGATCGGGTTACTCTCCATTGTCGCCTTCCTCGCCTCCATTCCTGCGTTTTATTTCCTCTTCTTTGTAACTTTTTCAAACAAGTGTTTGTTTAAAAAGTTTCAAAGAAGTTTGTATTTGATGCAAAAAAAAATCTGCATGGCGACTCCCGCCACCCATCCCGTTGTGGGGTCCCTGGGTCTTGCCACCCATTCCCCAGGTGGGGCCCTCGGTTCTTGCCCACTCAGTCCCCTTGTGGTGCCCCTGGGTCCTACCACCAATCACCTTCTGGAATCTTTGCGTAATGGGGGCCTGCTCGGTGTAGTCCCCGTGAATCCCTTGTTGTGACACTTGGCGGTGATCCCCCTGGCTACGGGGAATTTCCTGGCCACTCAGGGCCGGGCCTCCTATTTTTCCTTCTTCCCGCATAGGGTGTGGTCTCTCAGTGGCTGGTTGTCTCCTGCTTCTCTCGTGCCTCGTCCTTGGCCAATCATGTCCGTCTGTGGCCTTTGCTTGCTGAGCTGCCAAGGCTGGATCCGCTCCTGGGATTTTGTCGCCGGCGTGGACTGTATTGGCACTGAAACCACATCATTTTCCCACAAATGTACATCAAGTCCATCGTATTTTATCGTTAACATTATTCCCATTAATGATAGTAATCATATGTGCAGACATTGTTAGCACGGATGAAAGCTGGCTTGTTCTGCCTGACTGAGGTCCACAGGATTAGGGATTAGCAGACAGGAAGCTGGGAGGGACAAAAAAAACAAAGGATGATGATTATGTACGACGAGGAAGTCATGAGGAAAAAAACTGCTTGAGAAATCAACATCTCAATTCTCCTTTTAGGGTACATGAAATTCAAAGTAGATATATATATGTACACATGTGAGGTGAACAATTGATGATTATATACATGAAATATATATATTTCCTTTGTATTTCATGTATATAATCATTCATTCTTCAGTTCAGATTGAAGAATAATGATTATATACATGAAACATACATGAAATACAGAGGAAATATGCAGATGTACACATAAGTGAGTTGAACAATTGATGATTACATACATGAAATAAACAAAAAAATACACAGATGTGCATACGTTAGTTGAACAATTGACGATTGTATACATGAAATACACAGTAAATAAACATATGTACACATGCGTGAGTTGAATTGATGATTATATACATGAAATGAACAAAAAATACAAATATATATATACACGAGTTGAAAAATTGATGATTATTTACATGAAATATACACAGTAAATGTACATATGTATACATATGTGAGTTGAAGATTAAATGATTATATACATGAAATATGCATGAAATACACATCTGTACATATGTGAGTTGAACAATTGATGATTATATACATGAAATATGTATATTTCCTGTGTATTTCATGTATATAATCATTAATTCTTCCACTCACGTATGTGTACATATGTATATTTACTGTGTATTTAATTTATATGTACACATACGTGAGTTGAACAATTAATGATTGTATACATGAAATGTACATGAAATACACAGTAAATAAACATATGTACACATACATGAGTTGAAGAATGAATGATTATATACATGAAACCAACATGAAATACAGAGGAAATATACATATGTACAAATATGTGAGCTGAAAAAATTATGATGATATACATGAAATAGACAAAAAATACACATATGTACAAACATGAATTGAAGAATTGATGATCATTTACATGGAATTTACACAAAATACACAGTAAATATACATATGTGAGTTGATGAATTAATGATTATATACATGAAATATACATGAAATATATTTATATACATGATTAGACATTTGAGTTGAACAATTGATGATTATATACATGAAGTATTCATGAAATACACATATGTACACATTAGTGAGTTAAATTATTCATTATATATATGACATGGTAAATATACTGTACATACAGTATGTACACACTTGAGTTGAGGAATTATATACATGAAATACAGAGTAAATATACATATGTACACACGTGAGTTGAACAATTGATTATATACATGGAATATACATGAAATACGCATATGTATAGATAGGTGAGTTGAAAAATGTATGATTATATACATGAAAAATACATGAAATATACATATGTACACTCATGAGTTGAAGAATTGATGATTATATACATTAAATATTCATTTAATACACAGGAAATACACATAGGTACACATTCTTGAGTTGAAGTATTGATTATATACATGAAATATACACAAAATATACATGGAATACACAGTAAATATAAATTTGTTCCCATGTGAGTTGAATAATACATGTTTATATACATGAAATACACTGTAGATATACATATGTACACACATAAGTTAAAGAACTGATGATGATATACATTAAATATACATGGATTACACAGTAAATTAATATTAACACACGTGAGTTGAATAATTAATGATTATATACATGAGATACACAGTAAATATATATATGTACACACATGTGAGTTGAAGAACGTATTTCTGACATTTTTTATCACGTGTTCGTCCTCATTGGTGTGGATGTCAGCGGACTTTGCTCAGCCAATCACAGGAAACCTTTCAACAAACTCAAACAACCAATCAAAACATGCAAAGATTCAAACCCTCAACCTCCAACACGCTGCACCCTTGATCACTGACAAGTTTCAACTTAGTACCAACCTTCTGAAGGTCAGTGTACTAAAACACGTGCGAGGGGATCTACTAAACTTGTGAGCAGACCATTGTGTGTCTTCAGTCAGCAGAATGAGGCTGTGGGTTTTCATTTTGCATTCCTGTTCCTGTTCCTTGCTGCAAGTGACTGCTGATTGGTCGGCTGCCAATAATCTCACTTTAGCGACCATCTGCAGCAGCCACTCACTGAGCAGAACGCAAACACCAGCACCGGCTCCAGGACTGGTTTCCACAACAAAACCGGCTCCAAGACTGATTTTCCACACCATCACCGGCTCCCTGACTGGTTTCCACACCAGCATCGGCTCCACGACTTGTTTCCACACCAGCACCGGTTCCAAGACTAGTTTCCACACCAGCACCGGCTCCACGACTGGTTTCCACAGCAGCACCGGCTCCAAGACTAGTTTCCACACCAGCAACGGCTGCAAGCCTGGTTTCCACACCAGCACCGGCTCCAGGACTGGTTTCCACACCAACACCGGCTCCAAGACTGGTTTCCACACCAGCAGCGGCTCCAAAACTGGTTTCCACACCATCACTGGCTTCCACACCAGCATCGGCTCCACGACTTGTTTCCACACCAGCACCAGCTCCAAGCCTAGTTTCCATACCAGCACCGGCTCCAAGACTAGTTTCCATACCAGCACCGGCTCCACGACTGGTTTCCACACCAGCAGCGGCTTCAAGACTGGTTTCCACACCAACACCGGCTCCAAGACTGGTTTCCACATCAGCAGCGGCTCCAAAACTAGTTTCCACACCATCACTGGCTTCCACAACAGCATCGGCTCCACGACTTGTTTCCACACCAGCACCAGCTCCAAGACTAGTTTCCACAACAGCACCGGCTCCAAGACTAGTTTCCATACCAGCACCGGCTCCACGACTGGTTTCCACACCAGCAGCGGCTTCAAGACTGGTTTCCACACCAGCACCGGCTACACGACTGGTTTCCACGCGAGTACCGGCTCCAAGACTGGTTTCCACACCAGAACCAGCTCCAAGACTAGTTTCCACACCAGCACCGGCTCCAAGACGGTTTTCCATACCAGCACTGGCTCCACGACAGGTTTCAACACCAGCACCGGCTCCACGACTGGTTTCCACACCAGCAGCGGCTTCAAAACTAGTTTCCACACCAGCACCAGCTCCACGACTTGTTTCCACACCAGCACCGACTCCACAGCTAGCACCTGTTTCAGCACCACGACGAGCACCTGTTGCAGTCCCTCGGCAAGCACCAATACCAGCACCTCGGCAAGCACCAGTACCAGCACCTCGGCAAGCACCCGTTCCTGCACCTCGGCAAGTACCCGTTCCTGCAACTCGGCAAGCACCCGTTCCTGCAGATAATGTGGTTCTGATGGCTTCATAGGGCCAGGATCTTCAGCTCTCACAGGATCGGTTTGCTTGTAGTCGAGGAAGATGCGACTGGGATGACAATCAGCACATCCAAGTCCGAGTCCATGAACTTGGAGAAAGGGTGGAGTGCGGTTCAGCGCCCACATAAGGGCAAGGAAAAACTCACAACCCAGTGGGACGTCGATGAGAATGACTATGAGAAACCTTGGAGAGGACCGCAAATGTGGGTAACCTACCACCCCCTCTAGGGGAGACCGGATGCAATGGACGTCGAGTGGGTCTGACATAATATTGTTAAAGTCCAGTCCATAGTGGATCTGACATAATAATGAGAGTCCAGTCCATAGTGGGGCCAGTAGGAGACCAGCCCAAGCGGAGACGGGTCAGCAGCGCAGAGATGTCCCCAACCGATGCACAGGCAAGCGGTGCAACCCGAGTCCCGACTCTGGACAGCCAGCACCTCATCCTTGGCCACCGGACCTGTGCATTCCTCCCCCGGTGGGGTTCAGACATCTGGTCAGGATGCCCCCTGGACACCTTCTTGGGGACGTCCGACCGGTAGGCCCAGGACACCTTGGGAAGACTGGGAACGCCTCTGGATCCCCCGGGAGAAGCTGGACGAAGCGGCTGGGGAGAGGAAAGTCTGGGCTTCTCTGCTTAGGCTGCTGTCCCCGCGACACCTCCTCGGATACATCGGGGGAAGACCAGATACAATGGACGTTGAGTGGGTCTGACATAATATTGTGAAAGTCCAGTCCATACTGGATCTTACATAATAGTGTGAGTCCAGTCCATAGTGGATCCAACATAATAGTGAGAGTCTAGTCCAAAGTGGATATAACATAATAGTGAGAGTCCAGTCCATAGTGGGGCCAGCAGGAGACCATCCCAAGCGGAGACGGGTCAGCAGCGCAGAGATGTCCTCAACCGATGCACTGGCCAGCGGTCCACCCCGGGTCCTGACTCTGGACAGCCAGCACTTCATCCATGGCCACCGGACCTGTCTCCCCCTCGTGTTGGGGTTCAGGCATCAGGTCAGGATGCCCCCGAACACCTCCTTGGGGAAGTCCAAGTGCCAGGACACGTTGGGAAGACTGGGAACGCCTCGGGATCCCCGGGAGGAGCTGGACGAAGCGGGTGGGGAGAGGGAAATCTGGGCTTCTCTGCTTAGGCTGCTGTCCCCGCGATGTCGAGTGGGTCTGACATAATATTGTGAAAGTCTAGTCCATAGTGAATCTGACATAATAGTGAGAGTCCAGTCCATTGTGGATCTAACATAATAGTGAGAGTCCAGTCTATAGTGAATCTGACAAAATAGTGAGAGTCCAGTCCATAGTGGATCTAACATAGTAGTGAGAGTCGAGTCCATA
The DNA here is from genome assembly GCF_033978795.1 of Nerophis ophidion. Classification (NCBI taxonomy): domain Eukaryota; kingdom Metazoa; phylum Chordata; class Actinopteri; order Syngnathiformes; family Syngnathidae; genus Nerophis; species Nerophis ophidion. Next base: position 19,938,341 of record NC_084618.1, on the reverse strand, counting down.
GTTGAGACCATCCCGAAAAGAGACGGGTCAGTAGCGCAGACATGTCCTTAACCGATGCACAGGCGAGCGTTCCACCCTGGGTCCCGACTCTGGACAGCCAGCATTTCATCCATGGCCACTGGACCTGTCCCCCCCGCCCTCCCGACACATCCTTAGGGATGTCCAACCGGTAAGCCCAGGACAAGTTGGGAAAACTAGGAACGCCTCGGGATCCCCCGGGAGGAGCTGGACGAAGCGGCTGGGGAGAGAGAAGTCCGGACTTCTCTGCTTAGGCTGCTGACCCCGCGACACCACCTCGGCTAGGTGGAAGAAGATGGATGGATGGATGGATGGCTGAATGGATCGGGGACGAACATTTTGAGAAATATTTGGGACATTTTGAAAAAGGGGACGCGAGTGTTGCGTCCCCAGCAGCAGAGAAACAAAACAGAAGACCAAAAAATAAATAATTCAATTCCCAACCTGTCCATCACTTCCTGCTTCCCAGCCAATGGCAGTGGAGAAAGTGGTCACATTGTCACGGAGACAGTTGGCACGGAAACAGCACATTACACCATCGTCCATCCCCCCCTCCGACTCCCACCCTGCGCCCCCTCCCTCTGCTGCCGTCATCGCTCCCTTCCCCTTTCCCTCCCTCCACCCGCTGCCCTCCTTTTTCTCTCTCGGTTTTTTTCCTGTCATTAATGAAATCACAAGCCATGCTCGCCTTCATCCCGCACACACACACACACGCACGCACACACACATTCACACACACGCACGCACACACACACACCTTGATTGACTCCTCAGTAATGGAGGACATGAATGTATGACATAAACATCATGGACGCTCTCTTTTTACATCCTCAACACTTTTCCCTTTTCTCTCTCTCTCTCTCTATCCTCGCTGCTGCTGACTCCTCCCTCCGTTCCTACCCCCCCCCCCCCCCCCCACACACACACACGCACACACACACAAATACACGCCCTCCACCCCCATCGCTGCAGTGTCTCTGCTGGCCAGGAGCAAAGCGGGCGAGGATACAGACGCTTTGTCAGGGCGCAGAAAAGACGGAGAGATGAATGTTGGTGTGTGTGCATGTATGCGCGGGTGTGTGTGTGCGTACGTGCGCACGCGTGTGTGTGTGTGAGGAAGATCTGAAGATGAGGATGAGGGATTAAAGGCTGGATTTTCTGGGCGGACTGGTCAGTAATGGATGCTGCCTTGTGAACACGGTAAGACGCCTCGCCGCTCGCACACACACACACACACACACACACACACACACACACACACACACACACACACACACACACACACACACACACACACACACACACACACACACACACACACACACAAAGAGGAAGATGAGGATGAAGAGGATGCCACCCAGCAGCTTCTTCGTATTCGTCTTCCTCCGTCCTGCTACCTTTGCTAGTTGACATTCCTGGCTCCTATTGGTCCATTTCTGCACACGACTTCCTGCTTTTAGCTCATGAAGGACAAGTGGAGGATGTGTGACACTGTGTGTGTGTGTGTGTGTGTGTGTGTGTGTGTGTGTGTGTGTGTGTGTGTGTGTGCATGTGTGTGTGCATGTGTGTGTGCAGGCCCGCAGGCTAAGAAATGTGTGTAAGGAGCAGCACACATGATCAGGTGTTGTGTAGCCGCAAGAACGATCAATTGCTTAGTGTGTGGTAGCGACAAGGGACAAGGCCACGAAAGCCTAAACATCAACACATAATAATAATTATTATGATGATTTTTATGACTATGATGATTATAAGTGTGGTTATAGTCAACGGAGGTGTTGTTTTTTTGGGGGGGGAAGAAACGCTCAAAGGAGGGTGGAGTTGGCCGAGGGCGGAGGTGGTGATGCAAAAGAAGCAACTTTTTTATTTTTTGCAGACATGCTGGATAAAGTGAGGTGTTGGATAAAGTGGGTGTGTGTGGTGTCCTGTTATTACTTAAGCAAGTTGTTTCAAAAGTTATTTTGTCGACTTGGTATGTCATGCGACCCAATAGTGTGTGTGTGTGTGTGTGTGTTTTGGCAATTCTGACTTAATGGGGACATGGCTCTGTTTACACAGTCACCTTTAGGGGACTTCTGACAGTATGAGGACCAAAAAAAAGGAAACCTTTTTAAATAATAGTCAGATCCATTCTGAAGATGCCTAAGTGACTTTTTTTTATGCCTCCATAACCTGTAGAAAGGGCGGTCCCCACAAGTTCTGATCAAAAGCTTGGTACCCATTCCAAATGATAACCAGTATATGTGTGTTTGTGTGTGTGTGTGCAGGCCAGCAGGCTAAGAAATTTGTGTAAGAAGCAGCACACATGATCAGGTGTTGTGTAGCCGCAAGAACGATCAATTGCTTAGTGTGTGATAGCGACAAGAGACAAGGCCACAAAAGCCTAAACATTAACACATAATAATAATTATTATGATGATTATTATGATTATTAGTGTGGTTATCGTCAACGGAAGTGTCGTTTTTTTTTTTTTTTTGGGAAGAAACACTCGAGGGAGGGTGGAGTTGGCAGAGGGCGGAGGTGGTGATGCAAAAGAAGCAACTTTTTTTTTTGCAGACATGCTGGATAAAGTGAGGTGTTGGATAAAGTGAGGTGCAGGATAAAGTGGGCGTGTGGTGTCCTGTTATCATTGAAGCAAGTTGTTTCAAAAGTTATTTCGTCGACTTGGTACGTCATCCGTATCACTGCAACATGCACCCAATAGTGTGTGTTTTGGCAATTCGGACTTAATGGGGACATGGCTCTGTTTACACAGTCACCTTTAGGGGACTTCTGACGGTATGAGGACCAAAAAAACAGGAAACCTTTTTAAATAATAGTCAAATCCATTCTGAAGATGCCTAAGTGACTTTTTTTTATGCCTCCATAACCTGTAGAAAGGGCGGTCCACACAAGTTCTGATCAAAAACTTGGTACCCATTCCAAATGATAACCAGTATGTGTGTGTGTGTGTGTGTGTGTGTGTAGGCCAGCAGGCTAAGAAATGTGTGTAAGGAGCAGCACACATGATCAGGTGTTGTGTAGCCGCAAGAACGATCAATTGCTTAGTGTGTGGTAGCGACAAGGGACAAGGCCACGAAAGCCTAAACATCAACACATAATAATAATCATTATGATGATTATTATTATGATTATGATGATTATTAGTGTGGTTATAGTCAACGGAAGTGTTGTTTTTTTAGGGGGAGGGAAGAAACGCTCGAAGGAGGGTGGAGTTGGCAGAGGGCGGAGGTGGTGATGCAAAAGAAGCAACTTTTTTATTTTTTGCAGACATGCTGGATAAAGTGAGGTGTTGGATAAATTGGGTGTGTGTGGTGTCCTGTTATTACTTAAGCAAGTTGTTCCAAAAGTTATTTTGTCGACCTGGTATGTCATGCGACTGCAACATGCACCCAATAGTGTGTGTGTGGTGTTTTGGCAATTCTGACTTAATGGGGACATGGCTCTGTTTACACGGTCACCTTTAGGGGACTTCTGACGGTATGAGGACCAAAAAAAAGGAAACATTTTTAAATAATAGTCAGATCCATTCTGAAGATGCCTAAGTGACTTTTTTTTTTATGCCTCCATAACCTGTAGAAAGGGCGGTCCCCACAAGTTCTGATCAAAAACTTGGTAGCCATTCCAAATGATAACCAGTATGTGTGTGTGTCGGGCAGCAGGCTAAGAAATGTGTTTAAGAAGCAGCACACATGATCAGGTGTTGTGTAGCCGCAAGAACGATCAATTGCTTAGTGTGTGGTAGCGACAAGGGACAAGGCCACAAAAGCCTAAACATCAACACGTAATAATAATCATTATGATGATTATTATGATTATGATGATTATTAGTGTGGTTATCGTCAACGGAAGTGTCGTTTTTTTGGGGGGGGGAAGAAACACTCGAGGGAGGGTGGAATTGGCAGAGGGCGGAGGTGGTGATGCAAAAGAAGCAACTTTTTCTTTTTGCAGACATGTTGGATAAAGTGAGGTGTTGGATAAAGTGAGGTGCAGGATAAAGTGGGTTTGTGGTGTCCTGTTATTACTGAAGCAAGTTGTTTCAAAAATTATTTTGTCGACTTGGTACGTCATGCATATCACTGCAACATGCACCCAATAGCGTGTGTGTGTTTTGGCAATTCGGACTTAATGGGGACATGGCTCTGTTTACACAGTCACCTTTAGGGGACTTCTGACGGTATGAGTACCAAAAAACAGGAAACCTTTTTAAATGATAGTCAGATCTATTCTGAAGTGATTTTTAAGCTCTGGCCCATAAAACATGTTTACTGGTTGGTTTGAGTGTGAGACATTTGCACAGCAGACAACTTCATTACTGCCAAATAGCAGTTTTCGGTAATGTCACAGAAGATGCAGGATTTGCGTTAACATTTGGGCGGTGAAACTTCCTATAAGAGGACAACTGTAGTGCTGTATTCTGAGGATCATGTCTATTTAATTTGAACTTTTAATATCAACTTTTTCCCCCAGGGTCCCCAGTAAGACTGATCAGCACATTACTTCATCAATCCAGAGATTTAAAGACGTGTATTAGCTAGATGGGCAGTGGCCATTTTACCAAATTTTTTTTAATGCCTCCACAACCTGTAGAAAGGGCGATCTCCACAACTTCTGATCAAAAACTTGGTGCACATTCCAAATGATAACCAGTATGTGTGCACGTGTGTGTGTTTCATTGCAATCACGAGAATGCGGACACCATAGGGACCAAGAAGATTTCTCAGAAAGTGTGTTTGTGAAGGTGGGCTTGGACTAAGTTTTAGGCGCATTAACTCTGACACCCGTGATGCGTTTGCGCCTGCAACGTTCCTGAACAATCAATTAATCAATCAATCAATCCATAAACCAATCAATCAATCAAAGTTTATTTGTACAGCCCTTAATCACAAGGGAGGGACAGGAAGAGGAAGGCGTAGCACCTCAAATCAATTGGAGTCACACATTGGCTGGCATCAACAGTGCCAAGGAGGAGCCCGAGCTGGAAAACCTTCCCCTGTCACTCCAGTTTCCCCATTTGAACACGGAATACACAATTAAAAAAGACCCGAACAAGAACCAGCTGATCAGACACTGGCAGAGTGGTGACCTTGTTCACCGGTCAAAGATTAGTCACGGAGCCCCCAATTCACATATACTGCACAAACCACAATGACATCACTGGTCTGAAGCCACATCCGGGTAAGGAAAAACTCCAAAAAGCCCAAAATTATAAAAAAGCAGAAAGGTTGGGACAGACCCATCACTCGGTGCCGAGTAGGTACAGTTCTTGCAAATTCCTCTAGGTAAGGTGAGAGTCCGGTCCATTGGTATACATATACCTGGACACGTTCTTTGTACAACTAATTTTAATGTCGTTTGTACAAACACTTTCATGTAGTCTGTACAAATAATGTCATGTATTTTGTACACATAATTTGCATGGAGTTTGTACAAATATTTTCATGTAGTTTGTACAAATACTTTCATGTATTTTGTACACATACTTTTCATGGAGTTTGCACACATTATCTCAGGTAGTTTGTACAATTACTTTTATGTTTTTTATACATATACTGCTCATGTAGTTCGTACAAATACTTTCATGTAGTTTGTACAAATACTTTCATGTATTTTGTACACATACTTTTCATGGACTTTGCACACATTATCTCAGGTAGTTTATACAATTACTTTTGTGTTTTTTGTAGTCTGTACAAATACTTTCATGTAGTTCGTACAAATACTTTTTATGTACAGTAGTTTATGAATATATTTTTCATGTGTTTTGTACATTGTCATGTCAGCAGATAAGTCCATATATGGGCATGGTTAACTTGTCATGTCAGCAGATATGTCCATATTAGGGCATAGTTAAAGTATCATGTCAGCAAATATGTCCATATATGGGCATAGTTAACTTGTCATGTCAGCAAATATGTCCATATATGGGCATAGTTATCTTATCATGTCAGCAGAATGTCCATATATGGGTATAGGTACCTTGCCATGCCACAGATATGCCCATATATGGGCATAGTTCACTTGTCATTTTAGCAGTAATGTCCATATATGGGCATACGTACATTGTCATGTCAGCAGATCTGTCCATATATGGGCATAGGTACCTTCCCATGCCACATATATGCCTGTATATGGGCATAGTTAACTTGTCATGTCACCATAATAGTCCATATATAGGCATAGGTACCTTGCCATGCCACAGATGTGCCCATATATGGGTATAGTTCACTTGTCATGTCAGCAAATATGTCCATATATGGGCATAGGACACTTGTCATGTCAGCAGATATGTCCATATATGGGCATAGTCAACTTGTAATGTCAGCAGGTATGTCCATATACGGGCATAGTTGACTTGTCATGTCACCATAATAGTCCATATATGGGCATAGGTACCTTGCCATGCCACAGATATGCTCATATATGGGCATAGTTCACTTGTCATGTCGGCAGATATGTCCATATATGGGCATAGGCAACTTGTCATGTCAGCAGATATGTCCATATATGGGCATAGTCAACTTGTAATGTCAGCAGGTATGTCCATATACGAGCATAGTTGACTTGTCATGTCACCATATATGTCCATATATGGGCATAGTTAACTTGTCATGTCAGCAGATATGTCCATATATGGGCACAGTTAACATGTCTTGTCAGCAAATATGTCCATATTTGGGCATAGTTAACTTGTCATATCAGCAGATACGTCCTTATATGAGCATAATTACTTTGTCGTGTAAGAAGATATGTCCATATATGGGCATATTTACCTTGTCATGTCAGCAGATATGTCCATTTACGGGCATGGTTAACTTGTCATGTTAGCAGATTTGTCCATATATGGACATACTTACCTTGTCATGTCAGCAGATATGTCCATATATGGGCATGGTTAACTTGTCTTGTCAGCAAATATGTCCATATATGGGCATAGTTAACTTGTCATGTCAGCAGAATGTCCATATATGGGCATAGTTAATTTGTCATGTCAGCAGATATGTCCATATATGGGCATGGTTAACTTGTCATGTCAGCAGATATGTCCATATACGGGCTAATTAACTTGTCATGTCAGCAGATATGTCCATATAAGGGCATAGTTAACTTGTCATGTCAGCAGATATGTCCATGTATGGGCATAGTTAATGTGTCTTGTCAGCAAATATGTCCATATATGGGCATAGTTAACTTGTCTTGTCAGCAAATATGTCCATATATGGGCGTAGTTAACTTGTCATGTCAGCAGAATGTCCATATATGGGCATAGTTAACTTGTCATGTCAGCAGATATGTCCATATAAGGGCATTGTTTTATTAAATACTGTTGTGCGATTTCATAGTTTGTGTAGTGTGTTTGTAGTGCAACAAAGGTATGTCAATGTCATATCCACCATCTCAAAGGTTGTGTTGTTTTGTTGTTGTTTGTATCATACTAATGGTTTTGTTGTTGTTTTTGTCATCTCAAAGGTTGTGTTGTTGTGTCATCTAAGTGGTTGTGTTGTTGTTTGTATCATATAAATGGTCGTGTTGTTGTTTGTGTCATCTCAAAGGTTGTGTTGTTGTTTGTGTCATCTCAAAGGTTGTGTTGTTGTTTGTGTTCTTCAAAGGGTTGTGTTGTTTGCGTTCTCTAAACAGTTGTTATTGTTTGGGTTTTGTAAAAGGTAGTGTTACTTGTGTGAAACAGCCAAGTCAAAACACAAAGTTGCAGTTGTTATTGTTAGCAAGTAGCAAACATGCAGCTATAGTTAGCATTCATTCTTTGTTAGCATGATCTATTACTTTCAAACATCCGTACTGCATTATAGAAATATTAATACATTGAACAAAAGTATAAACAAAACACTTTTCTTTTTGACAATATACACCAAAGATCTATTCCTCTCAAATATTGTTGACAAATGTGTGTAAAGCTGTGTTAGTGAGCATTTCTTCTTTGCCAAGATAATACATCCCACCTCACAGGTGTGGCACAGGTGTGACGAGCATGCAAATGAATTTCCCTGAGACGGTTTCTCACAGTTTGTGCAGAAATTCTTTGGCTATGTAAACCAATTGTTGCAGCAGCTGTCCGGGTGGCTGGTCTCATACAACCACAGTAGCATAGCAGACATAAGTATTCATTAAGTACCACCATAATGACACCATTAAAATACAGTAGTTTAATAGGCCTAAGTATTCATTAAGTACCACCATAATGACAACATTAAAATACAGTAGTGTAATAGGCCTAAGTATTCATTACGTACCACCATAGTGACAACATTAGAATACAGTAGCATAGTATACCTAAGTATTCATTAAGTACCACCATAATGACAACATTAAAATACAGGAGTGTAATATGCCTAAGTATTCATTAAGAACCACCATAATGACCAACATTAAAATACAGTAGCATAGTAGACCTAAGTATTCATTAAGCACTACCATAATGACAGCATTAAAATACAGGAGTGTAATAGGCCTAAGTATTGCCATCTTGTGTTGTCACTTTTCAAAATAAAAGTAATAATGAAGGGGAAGGCAAAAATCTTGTGTTGTCACTCTTCAAAATAAGAGTGTTAGTGAATGGGAAGGATGCCATATTGTGTTGTCACTCTTCACAATAAGAGTAACAGTGTTGTCACTCTTCAAAATAAGAGTAACAGTTTGTTGTCACTTTTCACAATAAGGGTAATAATAGTGTGTCGTCACTTTTCACAATAAGAGTAACAGTGTGTTGTCACTTTTCACAAAAAGAGTAACAGTGTTTTGGCACTTCACAATAAGAGTAACAGTGTGTTGTCACTTTTCTAAATAAGAGTAACAGTTTTGTTGTCACTTTTCACAATAAGAGTAACAGTGTGCTTTTACTCTTCACAATAAGAGTAACAGTGTGTTTCTACTCTTCACAATAAGAGTAACAGTGTGTTGTCACGTGTCATGTTGTACCACAAACAAGTCTTTGTCCACTCTGGAGGTCAGGTGACTCAAATCAGCTGCTGGGTGTCTCCAACTACCAACAAAGAAGAAACACAAACATCAGCTCCAGCCTCCGCTCACTCTTTGCCTTTCCATTCTTCTTTGGACCCAATAGGTGGCCATTAAAAATACCTCCTATAAATGGCCCCAATGAGCAGCCCCTTGTAGTGTCCCTTATGAGCCGTCCCTATCAGTAGCTCCTATAAGTGGCCCTTATAAACTGACCTTATTCATGGCCCCTATGAATGGCCCTAATGAGCAACCCCTACAAACAGCCCTTGTGAATCACCCCTATAAGTGCCTCCTATATACACACCCTATGATCGGCCCCTATAAGTGCGCTTTATGATTGGCCCGTGTGTTCCCCCATGAGTGACCTTTATGATTGGCCCCTATGAGTCGCCCCTTCTATGCATGGCCTCTATTAGTGGCTTTAATGAGTGGCCCCTATGTGCGGCCTCTGTTAGTGGCCCTAATGAGTGGACCCTCTAAGCGGCCCAATGTGCAGCCCCTATTTGCGGCCCTAATGAGTGGCCTCTATTAGCAGTCCCTATGCATGGCCTCTATAAGTGGCCCTAATGAGTGGCCACTATTTGTGGCCCCTATGCACAGCCTCATTCAGTGGCCCCCAATGAGCGGCCCAAATTAGTAGCTCCTACATGCGGCCCTAATGATTGGCCCCTATTAGTGGTTCCAAGGAGTGGGCTCTACAGCGTCTCCTATTAGTGGCCCTAATGAGTGGGCTCTATTAGCAGCCCCTATGCACGGCCTCTATTAGAGGCCCCTATGAGCGGCCCCTATGTGTGGGCTCTATTAGTAGCCCTAATGAGTGGCCCCTCTTAGTGGCCTCTATTAGCAGCCCTTATGAGCGGCCCCTTTGCACAGCCTCTATCAGTGGCCCTAATGAGTGGCCCCTATTAGCAGCCCCTATAGCGGCCCTAACGAGTGGCCCCTATCAGCGGCCTCTATTAGTGGGTCCTAATGAGTGGCCCCTATGTACGGCCTTTTTTAGTGGCCATAAAGAGTTGCCCCCTTTAGAGACCCCTATGAACGGCCTATTTGTGTAGCCCAAATGAGTGGCCCCTATGAGCTGCCTCTATTAGTGGCCCCGATGCACGGCCTCTATTAGTGGCCCTAATGAGTTTCCCCGATTAGAGGCCCCTATGAGCGGCCCCTATGTACGGCCTCAATGTGCAGCCTTTATGTGCGGCCCCCTATGAGCGGCCCCTATTAGCAGCCCCCTACAGTTGTGATCAAAATTATTCAACTCCCACACAATTTTGGTGTTCTAGCAAGTTGGACATTTATTCCATATTTTGTTTATAGGCATATCAAATAAAGATGTGTCAAATAGACAAATGCAACTTCAATTGTAACACTGTATTTTACAAAATACCAAAAAAAAGTATTTTTCTTAATATCTCATTGACAAAATGATTCAACCCCCTAGTTCCATGCATCTTTAGTACTTAGTAGAACACCCTTTGGCAGTAATGACATCCTTCAAAGGTGATACATAACCAGACACAAGCTTCTTGCAACCATCTATAGGTATTTTTAGCCCATTCCTCCTGAGCAAAGGCCTCCAGTTCATTCATATTCTTGGACTTGTGTGCTGCAACTGCCTTCTTCAAGTCCCACCACTGCTTTTCTATAGGATTTAGGTCTGGCGACTGTGAAGCCCACTCCAGAGTCTTCCAGCCCTTCTTCTGCAACCACTCTGATGTTGATTTGGAGGTATGTTTGGGATCGTTGTCCTGTTGGAAGGTCCAACGTCTCCCAAGCCTCAGCTTCGTCACTGACTTCATGACATTTGCAGCTAATATATCCTGCTAGGAAATAGAATTCACAATGCCTTGAACGCGCTGGAGATTCGCGGTACCTGAGGCAGAGAAACAGCCCCAGAGCATGATTGACCCCCCACCATGCTTAACAGTAGGAAAAGTGTTCTTCTAATTTTTTCTCCTCCAGACATAACGTTGATTCATAGGCCCAAAGAGTTCCACTTTTGTCTCATCACTCCATAGAACAGTTTCCCAAAATCTTTGGGGTTTGTCCAGATGATTTTTGGCATACTGGAGTCTATTTTCTTGTGCCTGGTAGTCAGAAGTGGGGTGCACCCGGGAGTTCTGGCATGGAGGCCTTCATCTGGTAGTGTGCGCCTTGTTGTCTGGGACGAAACCTGCGTTCCCCCCTCTGCAATGTCCTGTTGTAGTTCCTCAGCTGTTACCCGGGGGTTTTTCACCACTGTACGCTTCAAATACCGGACAGCAGTTGCACACAGCATCTTCTTTCTACCACGCCCAGGTAGTGTTTCCACTGTGCCTTTAGCTTTAAACTTGCAAATTATGCTCCCAACTGTGTCTCTTGGAATGTGTAATGTCTTTGCTATTTTCTTATATCCATATCCTTTCTTATGAAGAGAAATGACCTCCTCTCTTGACTTCTTTGACCACTCCCTGGACTTCACCATGTTGCAAATACACCATTGACCATCTACAAGAAGCCGAGCGTCGCAGTCTTTTTCAATCATTTTAATTGTTGCTCGTTATGGTTCTAATCACATCTACAGGTGTTTTCAACACCTGATTGAAAATACCTTATTCAAATTCTGTTCTTATGAGTTATGATCTTCAAGGGGTTGAATAATTTTGTCAATGAGATATTAAGAGAAATGACACTGTTTGTTTGTGACAAAAAATATAATGTAATTCAAGTTGCATTCGTCTGTTTGATGCATCTTTATTTGATATGACTATAAACAAAATATGGAATAAATGTCCTACTTGCTAAAACACCAAAATTGTGTGGGGGTTGAATAATTTTGATCACAACTGTATGTGCATCCTCTATGTGCGTCCTCTACTAGTGGGCCCTAATGAGTGGCCATTTGTGGCCCTTATGAGAGGCCCACTGTGTTTTGAGGAAAAAGAGAGACTAGTGCCAGCATGGTTTTTGCAGAATGAATGATTGGCCCGCTCATGTACACACACACACACACACACACACACACACACACACACACACACACACACACACACACACACACACACACACACACACACACACACACACACACTTACCATCCAACAGTACTGCATCATGTTTACACATCACATGAAAATACACAACCTCATTCGAAACGAAGCATGAGTTATTCATACACAGGGTCTCTATTAGTGGCCCTAATGAGTGGCCCCATCAATAAATATCTTTCTGAATACATAAATATAGAATTAAATACATAACAGACAATATTGCATACAATTAAGGACTCAATTGTAGTTGTCACAATACTCCCTAATAAGTATATTAATATGTTATAAACTCTAGTGTGTATATTAATCAAGACTGAAACTGTTCTGTTTTGAGTTCCTATTTAGCAGGTCTAGAAGAAATATCTGTTAAAGAGGAAGTGTCATACCATGTATTTATTTATCCTGGGTATGACTATGAAGAAAATATTTTCATTTGCAACGTTGACCTAGCAAAGAGTCAGCATGTAGAAGTTAGAGAAGTTGAAGTGTGATGATCGTCTCTCTGTTTGCTAAACATTGTTGTCATCTGTTGACATATGTTGTTGAAGTAGGAGTGTGGGGACATACACAATGTTGTCAAGCAGGTGTGTGGGAACATAAACAATGTTGTTGAAGCAGGTGCGCGGGAACGTAAACAATGTTGTCGAGTGTAGAAGAGTGTCTGCAACATGTGGAGCACAGAGCAGACTGACGACAACGAGGAAGTCTTTGCTGCCGTGTCTTTCTCTTATTATGATCAATTTTTACTGTTAGAAGTCATGTGTATCTATAAGTATACATATAGGTATATAATAGAAGAGTATACATTTATAAGTATATATTTAAGTATAGAAACATATATATACATATATATATATGTATATCAGCATATCATATAAATACAGTCACTTGACAAGGAGGATGTACTTTTACTGCCATCTAGTGTCTACTTTCAAGTCTGTCCTTTTGAAGTCTGTTGTCATGTGACCTCTATCTCATGTGACCTCCATGTCACGTGACCTCTAAGTGATGTGACCTTTACACCATAAGACCTTGACATTATTTGACCTCTATGTCATATGACATATGTCATGTGACCTTTACACCATAAGACCTTGACATTATTTGACCTCTATTTCATATGACATGTGACCTCTGTCATGTGACATTGACGTCAATTGACCTCTACGTCATGTGACCTTTACGTCATGTGTCATCTACGTCACGTGACCTTTACGGCATGTGACATTGACGTCAATTGACCTCTACGTCGTGTGACCTTTACGTCATGTGACATCTACGTCACGTGACCTTTACGGCATATGACATTTACATCATGTGACCTCAACGTCATGTGACATTGACGTCATTTGACCTCTATGTCGTGAGACCTTCAGGTCAAGTGACATCTACGTGCCGTGACCTTTACGGCATGTGACATCTACGTCAAGTGACCTTTACGGCATGTGACATTTACATCATGTGACCTCAACGTCATGTGACATTGACGTCATTTGACCTCTATGTCATGAGAACTTTAGGTCAAGTGACATCTACGTGCCGTGACCTTTATGGCATGTGACATCCAGGTCATGTGACCTTTACATCAGATGACAATTACATCATGTGACCTCAACGTCATGTGACCTCTATGTCAGTAATTTGACCTCTATGTCATGAGACCTTTACGTCATGTGACATCTATGTGCCGTGACCTTTACGGCATGTGACATTGGCGTCATTTGACCTCTACATCACAAGACTTTTACGTCATATGATCGCTGTCATGTGACCGCTATGTCTTGTGACCTCTATGTCATGTGACATTGACGTCATTTGACCTTTTCGTTACGTGACATCTATGTCACGTGACCTTTATTTAATGTGACATTTACATCATGTGTCATGTGACCTCTATATCATGTGACCTCTACATCGTGAGACCTATACGTGATGTGACTTCTACGTCACGTGACCTCTACACCATGTGATCTCTACGTCATGTGACCTCAATGTGACATGACCTCTAGGCAATGTGATTTCTGTGATGTGTCCTACGTCGTTTGACCTCTATGTCATCTGACCTTCACGTCATGTAACCTCTACGTGATGTGACCTCTACATCACGCATAAAAGTAATCACACATCATTTTGAGACACACATATATATATATATATATATATATATATATATATATATATACACACACACACACACACATATACACAGTATATATAGCTACTTAACAAATGTTTTTATCACAATGTGGCCCCCGAGTCAAAAAGTTTGGATACCCTTACTATAGATGGTGTGCATATTAATGAAATAGTCAATACATATACTGTAGATGGTGAACATCACGCCTCCAGACGATTGTTTGATATCATTAAGACATGCCTCCAGATGATTGTTTGATATCATTAAGACATGCCTCCAGATGATTGTTTGATATCATTAAGACACGCCTCCAGATGATTAATTAATTTCCTTTAGACACGACTCCGGGTGATTGTTTGATATCATTTAGACACGCCTCCAGATAATTGTTTGATATCATTAAGACACGCCTCCAGATGATTGTTTGATATCATTAAGACACGCCTCCAGATGATTGTTTGATATCATTAGGACATGCCTCTAGATGATTGTTTGATATCATTAAGACACGCCTCCAGGTGATTAATTAATTGTTTGGACACGCCTCCAGGTGATGGTTTGATATCACATGCCTCCAGATGATTGTTTGATATCATTAAGACACGCCTCCAGAAGATTAATTTCCTTACGACACGCCTCAAGATGATTGTTTAATCTAATTAAGACACACCTTCAGATGATTGATTCATTTCATTTAGACACGCCTCTAGATGATTGTTTGATGTCATTTAGACACGCCTCCAGATGGTTGTTTGATATCATTAAGACACGCCTCCAGATGAATTTTTAATTTCCTTTAGACACGCCTCCAGATGATTGTTTGATATCATTAAGATAAACCTCCAGATGGATGTTTCATGTCATTTAAACACGCCTCCAGATGATTGTTTAATATAATTAAGACACGCCTCCAGATTGCTTAATATAATTAAGACACGCCTCTAGATGATTGTTTAATTTCATTACGACATGCCTCCAGATGATTGTTTGATGTCATTAAGACACGCCTCCAGATGGTTGTTTCATGTCATTTAAACACGCCTCCAGATGATTGTTTGATGTCATTAAGACACGCCTCCAGATAGTTGTTTAATTTCACTAAGAAACGCCTCCAAATGATTAATATAATTTAGATATGCCTCCAGATGATTGTTTGATGTCATTAAGACACGCTTCCAGATGATTGGTTTATGTCATTTAGACACGCCTCCATATGAATGTTTGATGTCATTAAGACACACCTTCAGGTGATTGTTTGATGTCATTAAGACACGCCTCCAGATAGTTGTTTAATTTCACTAAGAAACGCCTCCAGATGATTGTTTAATATAATTTAGACACTTTCCAGATGATTGATGTCATTTGGACATGCCTCCAGATCATTGTTTGATTTATTTTAGACACGCCTTCAAATGATTGTGTGATGTCATTTAGACACGCCTCCAGATGATTGTTTGATTTATTTTAGACACGCCTCCAGATGATTGTTCAATATCATGTAGACACGCATACAGGTGACAACAATCTAGTGTGTGGGTCAGCTTTAGGGGCATGTAGAGTTGGGTGTCCTCAGCAAACCACTGAAAGCTAACACCGTATTTGCGTATGATGTCACCTAGTGACCCCTCCATCCCTTTTAAGGGGAAGGGCAATATGTGCACTATTATAGTTAGGAAGAGATGCCTCGTTAAGCGGGAAAACTTCATTTGGTTTGAGGCATGTTTTGCTGAGACCAATGGCGTTAAGATTGTTATCTCTAATTACCTCATTAACTAATAACGTTTTGACAGATAATGATCTGATGTTTAAAAAGCCCATATTGTTGGTCGTGGGCTGTTTTTTTTGTTGATGTTATCCATATAAGTGATATTAATAACGTCACGTTGATTTTGTGTACTGATCACATCTAGGAATTGATATGATGGGGATCTTCAGATTGTTTGCTTGGTGCTGGGACATATTGTCCGTGTCATAATTTGCCAGTAAAATGCGCGTTCACCTCTGGCACAGTCACTGCAGAAAAAACATGTGAGTTGTGTATTATTCAAGGAGAAATTCTATGTGTGCAGGAGTTTTCCAGCCTGGCGCTAGTTAGTTCTAGCTTAACTGACTCCTCACCCGGATTTACAGACTCTCTAATTGCCTGTGTCTGAGCTGGCTCTAGTGCAGTTAGTCAACTGTGACTCAAACAGTAATCTGTTTCTTGGTAGAGGGATGGCGCCTTCCCAGTTAGGGTGAAGGTCATCCCTCATTAGCAAGCCCTGTTTGCCCCAGAAAGAGGTCCAATTAGGGCTGGGCGATATTGGCTTTTATTAATATCGCAATAATTTTATGCCATATTACGATATACGATATATATTACGATATTTTGCCTTGGCCTTGAATGAACACTTGATGCATATAATCACAGCAGTATGACGATTCTATGTGTCTACGTTAAAACATTCTTCTTCACACTGCATTAATATATGCTACTTTTAAACTTTCATGCAGAGAGGGAAATCACAACTAAGTCAATTGACCAAAACTGTATTTATTAAATACTCTTCATTCTCTCACGGATGAATTTTTATTGTTTTTCCTCCATTTGTGATAAGTTTGGCACCTTCTCTCTCTTGTATTGCCACAAGCTCCGCTCGACCTGCGTCAGCTAATGTTAGCCATGCTGCTACCTCTCTGATTGGTGAGAGCTATGACGCTACACTCGCGAGAGTATGTGACTTATGTAAGAAGGCGGGCTTGTTTTCCGTATCTGTCATAATGAGAGACGAGAGAGAAGGAGTGATAAACGCCAGTAATGTAATGCACGCAGCTAAAAGCAACGGTGTGAGAACATATAATCGAATATTACGATAGTCATTTTCTATATCGCACAGAGACAAACCTGCGATATATCATTTATATCGATGTATCACCCAGCCTAAGGTCCAATCATCAAAAAACATTATAGATCATAAAAAATTATCAAATATGAAGTATGGAATTAAGTATTTACTATATGTGTAACTAAAATATCGAATAAAGTATTCAATGTATGTCGGATTAAAGTATGGAATGAAGTATTTAGTGTATGTAGGATACATGTATGGAATGTATTGAGTAAAGTACTTAATGATGTTTACAAAGTATACAACAAAGTACAGTGACGGATATATTACTATATCAACGAGTGCTAATGATTACTAGTATTAGTCTGCTAAATGTGCGAGCCAGGCACTATTAATATGCTAAACATGCTAGCCAGGTATTGTTAATATGCTAAATATGCTAGCCAGGAATTATTAATATATGATCAACATGCTATCCAGACATTATTAATATGTTAAATATGCTAGCCAGACATCAAGAATATGCTAAATATGCTAGCCAGGCATCATGAATATGCTAAATATGCTAGCCAGGCATTGTTAATATATGCTAAACATGCTAGCCAAACATTATTAATATGCTAAATATGCTAGCCAAGCATTATTAACATTCTATATTAGGCATTATTAAGGTGTGTAAATGTGTGTGTGTGTGTGTGTGTGTGTGTGTGTGTGTTTGGACTGTCAACAGTGTCACTCCCAGCGAGGAAAGACAGTAGCGTTTGACTTCTAAATTTTCTTCAAGAGTTTGTTGAAGAGTTTTGTAAATAATACAGAGTAGTAAATTTTCTACAAGAGTTTGATAAATGATACAGACTAGTGTATTTTTTACAAGAGATTGATAAATAATACAGAGTAGTGTAATTTCTACCAGTTTTAACGATAATGCAGAGTAATGTATTTCATGACGGATATGAACGCAATGTGGATAAATGATATCAGACATTTATTTGTACTCTTTTAGTCCAGTTAAAAATGGCTTTTGACTCCTCCCCCCAAAAAACTTTGAAATACTTTGCCTTAGTACAAATACAGGCGTGTAATCATCTCTGTGTTCGTACCGTTCTCTTATATTAACCATCTAGATCTAGACTGAGATGCAACACATCTAGGTGTAGGCCTAGATGTGACCCATCTATGTCTACTACTGGATGTGACCTATTTAAGTCTAGGACTAAATGTGACCCATTTAGGTCTAGGACAAGCTGTGACCCATTTAGGCCTAAGACTGGATGCAATCCGTCTAAGTCTAAGACTAGATGTGACCCGTTTAGGTACATGACTAAATGTGACCCACCTAGGTCTAGGACTAGATGTGACCCACCTAGGTCTAGATATGACTAATCTAGAACTAGGACTACTTGCGACCCAACTTGGTCTTGGACAAGATGTGGCCCATTTAGGTTTTTAACTAGTTCTGACCCACCTAGGTCTAAGACTAAATGTGACCCACCCAGGTGTAGAACTAAATGTGACTCCATCTAGGTCTTCAACTAGATGTCACTCACCTAGGACTAGGACTAGATGTGACCTATCTTGGTCTAGGATTAGATGTGACCCATTTAAGTCTAAGACTAGATGTGACCCATTTAGGTCTGACTAGATGCGACCCATCTAGGTCTAGCACTAGTTGTGACCCATCTAGATCAGGGGTTGGCAACCTTTACCACTCAAAGAGACATTTTGACCCGTTTCACAAAATAAAGAAAACAATGGGAGCCACAAAACTCATTTGAAATTTAAAATGAAATAACACTGCATAAAGAGTTGTTTTTTTTTGCTTTGTGTTATGGATAAACCAGGGGTCTCAGACACGCGGCTCACACCTTATTATGAAAATTTAATGTCAGTGCGGCACGCAAGTTTTATATGAATGCCGCTTGACAACATCACACTTGCCAACCCTCCCAATTTTTCCGGGAGACTCCCGAATTTCGGAGCAACTATTCTTGCAAATGTCTGCTGATTTTCACCCTAACAGTAATAATAAGGGTGTGCTATGATGGCACAGAATTTGATGCCCCTTACAACCTGTGCCATCAGCTTGTCAGCCCAGTCACTTGTTGTGTGTGGCTTCTTATGGCTGTTGGAACAAGTATGCCTTGCAGACACAAGGCATAATTGTTTAACAGCCATACAGGTCACACTGAGGGTGGCCGTTTAAACAACTTTAACACTCTCACTAATATGCGCCACACTGTGAACCCACACCAAACAAGAATGGCAAACACATTTCGGGAGAACTTTCGCACCGTAACACACAACAGAACAAACACCCAGAATCCCATGCATCTCTAACTCTTCCGGGCTACATTATACACCCCCACTACCACCAACCCCTCCATGCGTCGGTTGAGGTGGGGGGGTTTGGTGGTAGCAAGGTGGGGTGTATAGATGGATAAATAGATAGATAGATAGATAGATAGATAGATAGATAGATGGATAGATAGATAGACAGTCCTTTATTGATTCCTTCAGGAGAGTTCCTTCAGGAAAATTAAAATTCCAGCAGCAGTGTACAGAGTTGAGATCAATTTAAATTAAAGTAAAAAGTAAATAATGGGGGTTTAAATGGAAACAAAATAGGGAAATATTACAATAAGAAGAAAAAATCAAAAGCAACGATGGGAATAAAAATATAATCAATCAATCAATCAATCAATGTTTACTTATATAGCCCTAAATCACTAGTGTCTCAAAGGGCTGCACAAACCACTACGACATCCTCGGTAGGCCCACATAAGGGCAAGGAAAACTCACACCCAGTGGGACGTCGGTGACAATGATGACTATGAGAACTTTGGAGAGGAGGAAAGCAATGGATGTCGAGCGGGTCTAACATGATACTGTGAAAGTTCAATCCATAATGGATCCAACACAGTCGCAAGAGTCCAGTCCAAAGCGGATCCAACACAGCAGCGAGAGTCCCGTTCACAGCGGAGCCAGCAGGAACACATCCCAAGCGGAGGCGGATCAGCAGCGCAGAGATGTCCCCAGCCGATACACAGGCGAGCAGTACATGGCCACAGTAAAGTAAGAATATAACACGACAAAGTAGGCAGTAGTGACCATGTTATGAAAACGTATTGCACTGTTATTGTTACTGTTATTGTATAATGTAACCCGGAAGGGTTAGGGATGCATGGGATTCTGGGTATTTGTTCTGTTTTGTTTATGTTGTGTTACAGTGCGGAGCAGATGTTCTCCTGAAATGTGTTCGTCATTCTTGTTTGGTGTGGGTTCACAGTTGGGCTGGGCGATATCGCCTTTTTTTAATATCACAATATTTTAGGTCATATCGCAATATACGATATATATTACAATAATTTGCCTTGGCCTTGAATGAACACTAGATGCATATAATCACAGAAGTATGATGATTCTATGTGTCTACATTAAAACATTCTTCTTCATACTGCATTCATATATGCTACTTTTAAACTTTCATGCAGAGAGGGAAATCACAACCAAGACAATTGAACAAAAGTGTATTTATCAAAGTTATTAAGCAATGGCACAAACATTCAAGTCATTTTCAAAACATAAATTGCAAGATTGTCAGAGACATTTTAAGTGTCAAATAAAGATGAGCTGCATAACAGGAAATCAAATAGTCCTTCACTATGTGGTATGTTACTAAGGTTATGAAATTCTCTTCATTCTCTAGCGAGTGACTTTACAAACGATGCTACATATTAGCAGTAATGCTACTTTTTATAGCAACGCTTTTTCCCCACACTTGACAAATTATGGTTGTCTGTTCGACATGTTCCCGCTTGAAGCCGAACCACCGCCAGACGATGGAAACCCTGCTGTTTTTATTGGGAATTAAGTCTTCCTTCCGCACCATTTTTCTCTCGTACGGCTACGTTAGCAGCTAACGTTAGCCACGCCGCTACCTCTCTGCCCCGCGAGGGCGTGTATGTGACGTATGTAAGAATGTGCGCCTGCTTGTCTGTGAGGAGACACATGAAAGAGCGAGGAGAGCCGGAAGTGTACGCCCGCAGCTAAAAGTCCTGCGTGAGAACGTATACTCGAATATTACGATACAGTCATTTTCTATATGACACAGAGACAAACCCGCGATATATCGTATATCAGCCCTAGTTCACAGTGTGGCCCATATTAGTACAAAACGTTTGTAAGAGTGTTTAAGTTGTTTATATCACAACCATCAGTGTGACCTGTGTGGTTATTGAGCAAGTATGCCATGAGGTCAGTTACGTGTGCTAACAAGGGTCGCATGACCGGCCAGTACGCTGATATCATGGCGTCAAAGTGGGCGTGACGACATGTTATAGGGGACGTTTATAGCATTGTATAGCATATTGTCGTGCGGGCGAAAATCGGAGAATGTTAGCACCGGGATATTTCTGGGAGAGGCACTGGAATCCGGAAACCTCACGGAGTAATCGTGGGGGTCAGCAATTGATTGATACTTTTATTAGTAGATTGCACAGTTCAGTACATATTCCGTACAATTGACCACTAAATGGTAACACCCAAATAAGTTTTTCAACTTGTTTAAGTCGGGGTCCACGTTAATCAATTCATGGTAAGTATGCAGCTGAGTCACATCAGAGTGATCAAAGAGCCGCATGCGGCTCCGGAGCCGCGGGTTGCCGACCCCTGATCTAGGACTTTGACTAGATGTGACCCATCTAGGTCCAAGACTAGATGCAACCCATTTAGGTCCAGGACTATTTGTGACCCGTCTAGGACTAGAAGTGACTCATCTTGGACTAGGACTATTCTAGACTCATCTAGGACTAGGACTAGATGTGACCCATCTAGGTGTAAGACAAGATGTGATCCACCTGAGTCTAAGACTAGATGCAACCCTCTAGGTCAGGGGTCGGGAACCTTTTTGGCTGAGAGAGCCATACAAGCCAAATATTTTAAAAAGTATTTCCGTGAGAGCCATATAATATCTTTTTTTTAACAATGAATACAACTAAATGCGTGCATTTTTAAGTAAGACCAACCTTATTAGAGTATAATAAATCACTTATTCTTTTCAATAGCATTGTTATTCTGAAGCTAACCAACAATAAAAAAAAATCATTCTTACCGTTAATGCGACTTCTTGAACAGGTGCGGTAGAAACCGGATGGATGGATTAAAATGCATGAGAATGTTTTATATTTTGAACGTTATTTTTGACACAGAGATTATCAGCGGAATTATTCATTACATATCGTGTTAAGCAATGTCAGCTAAGATTTATCTGAGAGCCAGGTGCGGTCATCAAAAGAGCCACATCTGGCTCTAGAGCCACAGGTTCCCTACCCCTGCTCTTGGTCTAGGACTAGTTGTGACCCATCTAGATGTAGGACTTGATGTGACTCAGCTAGGACTAGGACTATTGGTGACTCATCTAGCACTAGGACTAGATGTGACCCATTTAGAACTGGGAAAAGATGTGACCCATCGATGTCTAAGACGAGATGTGACCCATCTGAGTCTAGGACTAGTTGTGACTCACCTAGGTTGAGGACTAGATGTGTCCAGTGGTGTGTCGTCAGGGCCAGCAGAGAAGGCCTAACATAACCAGAAATCATGATCATAATTAAAAATAAAAGTATTTTTTTTCTTTACTTTCCCTAAATATGTAAAAGTATTCTTGTCGTCTTCATGTCATATTATGCTCCTTCCAGTGCTGTTTTTAGGTTTGCGTTTTTATCCAATCAGAATTCAGTTAGCTTATGTTGCCATGCTGTACCAAATCTGCCCGGGGCATTTACAATCAACAATGCAGGCGTCTGTGCACTGTAAGTGAATGGGCACATACAATTGATAGATAATTGCGATCAGATCACGAGTTGTCGCCAGTAAGACCTTCTAGATGGCCTCACGTTGAACGTGACATTCACGCGTCCTAGGACCGGATACTCACTGGTTTGAGCCGCCGCGGTGCTTTGCTGATCAGCCGAGCCACACCCTTGACGGTTAGCAGATTAATTTAATTATTAAATTCCTCTGATGATCATATATTAATCAAAGTTAATTTTATTTTTAATTTACTTTCCATAGATATATAAAAGTACTCATCATGTAGTCTTCATGTAGGGCTCCAGTGTTGCTTGTAGCCATTGTCCTATTTAGGTCTAGGACAAGTAGTGGACAATTTAAGTCTAAGACTAGATGTGACCCACCTAGGTCAAAGACTAGATGTGACCGATGTAGGTCAAAGACTAGATGTGACCCACCTAGGTCTAAGACTAGATGTGACCGATGTAGGTCAAAGAATAGATGTGACCCACCTAGGTCTAAGACTAGATGTGACCGATGTAGGTCAAAGACTAGATGTGACCCACCTAGGTCAAAGCTAGATGTGACCCACCAAGGTCAAAGACGAGATACGACCCATCTATGTCTAAGACTAGATGTGACCCACCAAGGTCAAAGACTAGATGTGACACATTTTGGTCTAGGACTACATGTGACCCATTTAGGTGTAAGACTAGATGTGACCCATCTAGGTCAAAGACCAGATGTGACTAACCTAGGTCTAGGACTAGATGTGACACATTTAGGTCGAAGACTAGATGTGGCCCACCTAGGTCAAAGACTAGATGTGACCCATGTATGTCTAAGGCTAGATGTGACCCATTTATGTCTAAGACTACATGTGACCAACCAAGGTCAAAGACTAGATGTGACCCATCTAGATCAAAGACTAGACGTGACCCACCTAGGTCTAAGACTAGATGTGACCCATTTAGGTGTAAGACTAGATGTGACCCACCTAGGTCTAAGACTAGATGTGACCCATTTAGGTGTAAGACTAGATGTGACCCGTTTAGGTCAAAGACTAGATGTGACTAACCTAGGTCTAGGACTAAATGTGACACATTTAGGTCAAAGACTAGATGTGGCATACCTAAGTCAAAGACTAGATGTGACCCATTTAGGTGTAAGACTAGATGTGACCCACCTAGGTCTAAGACTAGATGTGACCCATTTAGGTGTAAGACTAGATGTGACTAACCTAGGTCTAGGACTAAATGTGACACATTTAGGTCAAAGACTAGATGTGGCCTACCTAGGTCAAAGTCTAGATGTGACCCATCTAGGGTCTAAGACTAGATGTGACCCACCTAGGGTCTATGAATAGATGTGACCCACCTAGGGTCCAAAACTAGACGTGACCCACCTAGGGTCTAAAACTAGATGTGACTCACCTAGGTCTACGACTAGATGTGACCCAACTAGGCCTAGGACTACATGTGACCCATCTAGGTCTAGGACTACATGTGACCCATCTAGGTCTAGGACTACATGTGACCCATTTAGGTCTAAGACTAGATGTGACCCATCTAGGTCAAAGACTAGATGTGACTAGCCTAGGTCTAGGACTAGATGTGACCCACCTAGGTCTAAGACTAGATGTGACCCATTTAGGTGTAAGACTAGATGTGACCCATCTAGGTCAAAGACAAGATGTGACTAACCTAGGACTAGATGTGACACTTTTAGGTCAAAGACTAGATGTGGCCCACCTAGGTCAAAGACTAGATGTGACCCACCTAGGTCTAAGACTAGATGTGACCCATTTAGGTGTAAGACTAGATGTGACCCATCTAGGTCAAAGACAAGATGTGACTAACCTAGGACTAGATGTGACACTTTTAGGTCAAAGACTAGATGTGGCCCACCTAGGTCAAAGACTAGATGTGACCCACCTAGGTCTAAGACTAGATGTGACCCATTTAGGTGTAAGACTAGATGTGAAACCTCTAGGTCAAAGACAAGATGTGACTAACCTAGGACTAGGACTAGATGTGACACTTTTAGGTCAAAGACTAGATGTGGCCCACCTAGGTCAGAGACTAGATGTGACCCATGTATGTCTAAGGCTAGATGTGACCCATTTATGTCTAAGACTACATGTGACCAACCAAGGTCAAAGACTAGATGTGACCCACCTAGGTCAAAGACTAGATGTGACCCATCTAGGGTCTAAGACTAGATGTGACCCACCTAGGGCCTACGAATAGATGTGACCCACCTAGGGTCTAAAACTAGATGTGACCCACCTAGGGCTATGACTGGATGTGACCCATCTAGGCCTAGGACTACATGTGACCAATCCAGGCCTAGGACTACATGTGACCCATCTACGCCTAGGACTACATGTGACCCATCTAGGGCTATGACTAGATGTGGCCCATCTCGGGCTAAGACTGGATGTAACCCATACAGGTCTAGGACTAAATGTGACCCCCTCTAGGACTAGGACTAGATATGACCCGTCTACGTCTAAAACTAGATGTGACCCATCTAAGGCTAGATGTGACACAGCTAGGTTTACGATTAGATGTGACACACCAAGAGCTAGGACTAGATGTGACAATATAAGTCAGTGACTATGAAGTGATACATACTACTAGGATTAGAGGATAATCTGAATCTGTTTTGGTATCAAACATAAATAATGTTTGATACCACCATATATACCACCATGGCAACCCCCATAGATATCACCTAAGCAACCACCATAGATATCACCTAAGCAACCACCATAGAAACAGCCATAGATATTTCGCCTTAGCAGCCACCATTGCAACTCCAATAGATACCATCATAGATATTACCTGAGCAACCACCATAGATACCAACGGAGATATCACCTTAGCAACCACCATAGATACCACCAGAGATATCCCCTTAGCAACCACCATAGCAACCCCCATAGATATCACCTGAACAACCACCATAGATACCACCAGAGATATCACATTAGCAACCACCATAGCAACCACCGGAGAAACCACCATAGAAAACCACATAGTAACCCCCATAGGTATCACTGTAGACACCACCATAGCAACCCCCATAGATACCACCATAGATATCTCCAGAGCAACCACCATAGATACCACCATAGATATTACCTGAGCAACCACCATAGATACCAACGGAGATATCACCTTAGCAACCACCATAGATACCACCAGAGATATCACCTTAGCAACCACCATAGCAACCCCCATGGATATCACCTGAACAACCACCATAGATACCACCAGATATCACATTAGCAACCACCATAGCAACCACCGGAGAAACCACCATAGAAAACCACATAGTAACCCCCATAGCTATCACTGTAGACACCACCATAGCAACCCCCATAGATACCACCATAGATATCTCCAGAGCAACCACCATAGATACCAACATAGATAACACCTTAGAAACCACCATAGATACCACCTCAGAAACCTCCATATATACCATCTGAGAAACCACCGTAGATACCACAATAGGAACCACCGTAGATACCACCATAGATAATGTATCACCTTAGCAACCACCACATATAATACCATAGACACCACCATGGATACCACCACAGTACCCACCATAGATACCTCAAACTCCCCTGAAGAGCAGGGTAACAGACCTGTAGAGATAAAATAGCCTCCGTGTTTTTTTACCCCCAAACAAAGTAAAGGGACAAGCGGTAGAAAATGGATGGATGTGTATTGACACCTCCGGAAAGACTTTTAACATGTCACTAGGGAGGTGTGGGACATTGAGTACGAGTGGACCATGATCCGCACCTCTATTGTCGAGGCGGCTGATTGGAACTGTGGCCGCAAGGTAGTTGGTGCCTGTCGTGGGGGTAATCCTAGAACCTGTCGGTGGACACCGGCGGTGAGGGATGCCGTCAAGCTGAAGAAAGCGTCCTATCGGGTTCTTTTGGCTCATAGGACTCTAGAGGCAGCGGACAGGTACCGACAAGCCAAGCGGTGTGTGGCTTCAGCGGTCGCGGAGACAAAAACTCGGACATGGGAGGAGTTCAAGGAAGCCATTAAAAACGACTCCCGGACGTCTTCGAAGCGATTGTGGACCACCGTCCGCCGCCTCAGGAAGGGGAAGCAGTGCACTGTCAAAACCGTCAGTGGTGGGGATGGTGTTCTGCTGACTTTGACTCCGGATGTTGTGGATCGGTGGAGGGAATACTTTGAAGACCTCCTCAATCCCACCAACACGTCTTCCAGTGAGGAAGCAGTGCCTTGGCTAATCTGTGGTGGGCTCTCCTATTTCTGGGGCTGAGGTTGCTGAGGTAGTTAAAAAGCTCCCGGGGGTAGATGAGATCCGCTCGGAGTTCCTCAAGGCTCTGGATGCTGTTGGGCTGTCTTGGTTGACAAGACTCTGCAGCATCGCGTGGACATCGGGGGCGGTGCCTCTGGATTGGCAGACCGCGGTGGTGGTTCTTCTCTTTAAGAAGGGGAACCGAAGGGTGTGTTCCAACTATCGTGGGGATCACACTTCTCAGCCTTCCTGGTAAGGTTTATTCAAGTGTACTGGAGAGGAGGCTACGCTGGATAGTCGAACCTCGGATTTAGGAGGAACAGTGTGGTTTTCGTTCTTATAGTGGAACTGTGGACCTGCTCTATACTCTCGGCAGGGTCCTTGAGGGTGCATGGGAGTTTTCCCAACCAGTCTACATGTGCTTTGTGGACTTGAAGAAGGCATTCGACCATGTCCCTCGGGAATTCCTTTGGAGAGTGCTCAGAGAGTACGGGGTATCGGACTGTCTGACTGTGGCGGTCCGCTCCTTGTATGATCAGTGTCAGAGCTTGGTCCGCATTGCCGGCAGTAAGTCGGACACGTTTCCAGTGAGGGTTGGACTCTGCCAAGGCTGTCCTTCGTCTCCGATTCTGTTCATAACTTTTATGGACATAATTTCTAGGCGGATTCAAGGCGTTGAGGGGATACGGTTTGGTGGCTGCAGGATTAGGTCTCTGCTTTTTTGCAGATGATGTGGTCCTGATGACTTCATCTGGCCAGGATCTTCAGCTCTCACTGGATCGATTCGCGACTGGGATGAGAATAAGCACCTCCAAGTCCGAGTCCATGGTTCTCGCTCGGAAAAAGGTGGAGTGCCATTTCCAGGTTGGGGAGGAGAACCTGCCCCAAGTGGAGGAGTTCAAGTACCTAGGAGTCTTGTTCACTAGTGAGGGAAGAGTGGATTGTGAGATCGACAGGCGGATCGGTGCGGCGACTTCAGTAATGCGGACGCTGTATCGATCCCTTGTGGTGAAAAAGGAACTGAGCCGGAAGGCAAAGCTCTCAATTTACCGGTCGATCTACGTTCCCATCCTCGCCTATGGTCATGAGCTTTGGGTTATGACCGAAAGGACAAGATCACGGGTACAAGCGGCCGAAAGGAGCTCCCTCCGCCGAGTCATGGGGCTCTCCCTTAGAGAAACGGCGAGAAGCTCTGCCATCCAGGAGGAGCTCAAAGTAAAGTCCCTACTCCTCCACATCGAGAAGAGCCTGATGAAGCGGTTCGGACATCTGGTCAGGATGCCACCCGAACGCCTCTCTATGGAGGTGTTTCGGGCACGTCCGACCGGTAGTAGGCAACGGAGAAGGCCCAGGACAAGTTGGGAAGACTATCTCTCCCGGCTGGCCTGGGAACGCCTCAGGATTCCCCGGGAAGAGCTGGACGATGTGGCTGGGGAGAGGAAAGTCTGGGCTTCCCTGCTTAGGCTGCTGCCCCCGCGACCCAACACACACACTTTATGTACAGTGTGTGTATATAAAGTTCCCAGTGCTGTGTGGGCATCCAAATGTTTTGGGTTGAGGTAGTCTTTCTTGTTCTGACTGCAGGAGGAGGCAGTTGATAGTAAACAAAGTGGTGTCACCTTGTGGTGTGAGCAGAGGTGGAGTATTGGTCATCTCACTAATGCCTTGCTCATTGACCGTGTCAGCAACATCACATAAAATAATAATCCTTCTCGTGTCCAGCCGGACTTCAGTCTCCATTCTCTTACTTTTGATACGCTAATAACGAGGTGATCTTCCTTGGATTTGATGCCAGATCTGCAGTCACTTGACACTGATGTTGGGACCGGCTGCTGCTTTGGAAGTTGGCCCAGAGACTTCTGGGAATCGGCCTTTGAAAGGAAAAACAAGTGTCATGTGGCAAGAAGCGAGCGAAATGATCAGCTGACTGGAGGACATGTGAGCACTTTATGTGTGCCTGCACTGTCCTGGCGTCTGCAAGGCTCCTGCTCCAAGGTCTGCTGAGTATGCGGAGATAAACCTTCCTTTGTGAGGACCTCATGCTTGTGAGCAGGAAGAACTCTGCAGCCGGACTCCCAGCCTGCAGCTCAAAGGATGTGAAGTCACTGCAAAGTCACACCAACTGACACATTTCAACTATTTCTAATGACATGCCATAATAGTCTACTTATGTGTGTACTTATCATCAGTGTACTTAAAGTGAGTACTTGACATCAGTGTATGTGCACTTGACACCAGTGTACTTCAAGTGTGTACTTGACATTAGTGTATGGGTACTCAACATCAGTGTACTTTAAGTGTGCACTTAACATCAGTGTACTTAAAGTTTGTACTCGACATTAGTGTACTTAAATTGAGTACTTGTCATCAGTGTATTTAAAGTGTGTACTTGACATCAGTGTACTTCAAGTGTGTACTTGACATCAGTGTACTTAGTATGTACTTGAGATCAGTGTACTTAAAGTGAGTACTTGACATCAGTGTACTTAAAGTGAGTACTTGACATCAGTGTACTTAAAGTATGTACTTGACATCAGTGTATGTGTACTTGACATCAGTGTATTTTATGTGTGTACTTGACATAAGTGTATGGGTACTTAACATCATTTTAAATAAAGTGTGTAGTTGACATATGCGTACTTCAAGTGAGTACTTGACATTAGTGTACTTAAAGAATGCACTTCACATCAGTTTATGTGTACCTTGCATCAGTGTACTTCAAGTGTGTACTTGACATCAGTGTATGGGTACTTAACATCAGTGTGCTTTAAGTATGTACTTGACATCAGTGTACTTAAAGTGAATACTTGACATCTGTGTACTTCATGAGTGTACTTTACATTAGTGTATAGGTACTTAACATCAGTGTACTTCATGTGTGTACTTGACATCCGTGTACGTCAAGTGTGTACTTGACATCAGTGTACTTCAAGTGTGTACTTCACATCAGTGTATTTCAAGTGTGTACTTCACATCAGTGTACTTCAATTGTGTACTTCACATCAGTGTGCTTCAAGTGTGTACTAGACATCAGTGTATGGGTACTTAGCATCAGTGTAGTCTAAGAGTGTACTTAACATCAGTGTATGTGTACCTTGCATCAGTGTACTTCAAGTGGGTACTTGACATCAGTGTATTTAAAGTGTGTACTTGACATCAGTTTATGGATACTTAACATCAGTGTACTTTAAGTGTGTACTTGACATCTGTGTAATTCAAGTGACTCCTTGACATCAGTGTATGTCTACCTTTCATCAGTGTACTTCAAGTGTGTACTTGACATCAGTGTATTTAAAGTGCATACTTAACATCAGTGTACTTAAAGTGTGTCCTTCACATCACTGTATATAAAGAGTGTACCTCACATCAGTGTCCTTAAAGTTCCTAATCAACAGTGTACTTAAAGTATGTACTTGACATCAGTGTATGTCTACCTTGCATCAGTGTACTTGACACCAGTGTATGTGTATTTTTCATCAATGTACTTTAACATTAGTGTACCTAACGTGCATATTTGAAATTAGTGTACACTTAACATTATTGTACTTAAAGTGTGTAATTAACATCAGTGGACTTAAAACGTGTACTTAAAATATTTTCAAATGCAACAATACATACATGTAATGATAACTTGAAATGAGAAAGAAAGCAGATAAATGGAAAGGAAGAACGAGAAGTGAACTGTATTAACCTTGTAGATTGTTATAGTAACAATAGTTTAAGCTTTGTCA
This sequence comes from Nerophis ophidion, assembly GCF_033978795.1. Classification (NCBI taxonomy): domain Eukaryota; kingdom Metazoa; phylum Chordata; class Actinopteri; order Syngnathiformes; family Syngnathidae; genus Nerophis; species Nerophis ophidion. The sequence goes on along the minus strand of NC_084618.1, from coordinate 19,907,544 downwards.
GTGTGCCGCGTGTTACCCAGTTTTCCCTAGGGCAGGTGTCGGCAAGCTGCAGCAGACAAAGAGCCATTTAAGCTCATTTCCCACCAAATTAAAACCCACTCGGAGCCACAACCTGTGTTTGATCCCTAAAATAACAAAACACTACTTTTAGTGGAAATACGACCACATCACAGCACTTCTCAAATCCCTTCACTGGCTTCCTGTTCCACTCAGAATTGAATACAAAGTCTACCAACTAACTCACCAGTTCCTCCATGGAAATGCCCACCTCGACCTCAAAGAACTGCTCACCCCCAAATCCTCCACACGACACCTCCGCTCCGGACATGCGATCTCTCTCAAATGAAAACAGTTACAATAAAATACAACACCTAAATACAATTAATCAAAATTAAATAGCCATTATTTATTGACTTTTTGTAAAAAGCCAATGGGAGCCAGGGTGGAGGCATGAAAGCCACATGCGGCTCCAGAGCCGTGGGTTGCAGATGACCAATATTCATGTGCTCATTCGGAATACAGGTCGAAATATTCATGTGCTCGATTGGAATACCAGTACAAATATTTGTGTGTTTATCTGGATTAAAGGGTAACATTTATAATGTACTCATCTGGAATACAAGGCCAAATATTCATGTGCTCATTTGGAATTCAAGTCCAAATATTCATGTGCTCATTTGGAATACAAGTCCAAATATTCATGTGCTCCATTAGAATGTGAGTACAAATATGCATATGCTCATTTGGAAGACCGGTACAACTATTCATGTGTTCATCTGGTTTAAGGGGAACATTTATAATGTGCTCATCTGGAAAACAGGTCGAAATATTCATGTGCTCATTTGGAATAAAAGTTCAGATATTCACGTCCTCGATTGGAATGCGAGTAAAAATATGCATGTGTTCATTTAGAATACCAGTACAAATATTCATGTGCTCATCTGGATTAAAGGGTAAAATGTAGAACGTGCTCATCTGGAATACAGGTCCAAATATTCATGTGCTCCATTGGAATACAAGTACAAATATTCATGTGCTTATTTGGAATTAAAGTCATAATATTCATGTGCTCATTTGGAATACAAGTCCAAATATTTATGTGCTCGATTGGAATGCGAGTACAAATATGCTTTTGCTCATTTGGAAGACCGGTACAAATATTCATGTGTTCATCTGGTTTAAGGGGAACATTTATAATGTGCTCATCTGGAAAACAGGTCGAAATATTCACGTGCTCATTTGGAATAAAAGTTCAAATATTCACATGCTCGATTGGAATGCAAGTGCAAATATGCATGTGCTCATTTAGAATACCAGTACAAATATTCATGTGCTCATCTGGATTAAAGGGTAAAATTTAGAACGTGCTCATCTGGATTAAAGGGTAAAATTTATAACGTGCTCATCTGGAATACAGGTCCAAATATTCATGTGCTTATTTGGAATTAAAGTCATAATATTCATGTGCTCAATTGGAATACAGGTCCAATTCATGTGCTCGATTGGGATGAGAGTAAAAATATTCATGTGCTCACCGCAATACAAGTACAAATATTTATTTGCTCATCTGGAATATAAATACAAATATTCATGTGCTCATCTGGAATACGAGTTCAAATATTCATGTGCGCATTTGGAATACAAGTCCAAATATTAATGTGCTCATTTGGAATACAAGTCCAAATATTTATGTGCTCGATTGGAATGCGAGTACAAATATGCTTTTGCTCATTTGGAAGACCGGTACAAATATTCATGTGTTCATCTGGTTTAAGGGGAACATTTATAATGTGCTCATCTGGAAAACAGGTCGAAATATTCACGTGCTCATTTGGAATAAAAGTTCAAATATTCACATGCTCGATTGGAATGCAAGTGCAAATATGCATGTGCTCATTTAGAATACCAGTACAAATATTCATGTGCTCATCTGGATTAAAGGGTAAAATTTAGAACGTGCTCATCTGGAATACAGGTCCAAATATTCATGTGCTCCATTGGAATACAAGTACAAATATTCATGTGCTTATTTGGAATTAAAGTCATAATATTCATGTGCTCATTTGGAATACAGGTCCAAATAATCATGTGCTCGATTAAAATTCAAGTCCAAATATCCATGTGTTCAATTGGAATACAAGTCCAAATATTCATGTGCTCGATTGGGATGAGAGTAAAAATATTCATGTGCTCACCGCAATACAAGTACAAAAATGTATTTACTCATCTGGAATATAAGTCCAAATATTCATGTGCTCATTTGGAATACGAGTTCAAATATTCATGTGCGCATTTGGAATACAAGTCCAAATATTAATGTGCTCATTTGGAATACAAATCCAAATATTCATGTGCTCGATTGGAATGCGAGTACAAATATGCTCTTGCTCATTTGGAAGACCGGTACAAATATTCATGTGTTCATCTGGTTTAAGGGGAACATTTATAATGTGCTCATCTGGAAAACAGGTCGAAATATTCGCGTGCTCATTTGGAATAAAAGTTCAGATATTCACATGCTCGATTGGAATGCGAGTACAAATATGCATGTGCTCATTTAGAATACCAGTACAAATATTCATGTGCTCACCTGGATTAAAGGGTAAAATGTATAACGTGCTCATCTGGAATACAGGTCCAAATTTTCATGTGCCCGATTGGAATACAAGTACAAATATTCATGTGCTCTTTTGGAATCAAAGTCAAAATATTCATGTGCTCAATTGGAATACAAGTCCAAATATTCATGTGGTCGATTGAAATTCAAATCCAAATATTCATGTGTTCGATTGGAATACAAGTCCAAATATTAATGTGCTTGATTGGGATGAGAGTACAAGTATTCATGTGCTCACCGCAATACAAGTACAAATATTCATGTGCTCATCTGGAATATAAGTACAAATATTCATGAGCTCATCTAGAATACCAGTTCAAATATTCATGTACTCATCTGGAATACCAGTACAAATATTAATGTGCTCATCTGGAATACCAGTACAAATATTCATTTGCTCATCTACAATATAAGTACAAATACATGTGAGCTCATCCGGAATACAAGTTTATATATGCATGTACTCATTTGGAATACCAGTACAAATAGTCATGTGCTCATCTGGATTAGAAGTTAAAATGTGCTCATCTGGAATGTAAACCCAAATATTCATGTGTTCATCAGGAATAAAAGTACATGTATTCATGTGCTCATATGTATCATAAGGTAAAATATTCATATGCTCATTTGGAATGCAAGTCCAAATATTCATGTGCTCACCTGGAATACAGGTACAAACATTTATGTGCTCATCTGGAATGCAAGTCCGAATATTTAAATTCTCATCTGGGATATACTGTAAATTCAAAAATTCATGTGCCCATTTGGGATATAAATATATATATTCATGTGCTCATCTGGAGTGAAAATGCAAATATTCATGTGCTCCTTTGGAAAACAAATACAAATATTCATGCGCTCATCTGCGATACAAGTACACATATTCATGTGCTCATCTGGAATACAGGTACAAACAGCCATGTGCTTATCTGGAATGCAAGTCTAAATTTTTCATGTGCTCATCTGTAATATATGTTAAAATATTAAGAGGCTCATTTGGAATGCAAGTCCAAATATTCATGTGCTCACCTGGAATACAGGTACAATATTCATGTGCTCACCTGGAATGCAGGTACAAACATTCATGTGCTCATCTGGAATGCAAGTCCGAATATTCATATTCTCATCTGGGATGTACTGTAAATCCAAATATTCATGTGGTCATCTGTGATATGAATGTAAATATTCATGTGCTCATCTGGAGTACAAATGCAAATATTCATGTGCTCGTTTGGAAACAGTTCCAAATATGTATGTGCTCATCTGGGATATAAGTACAGATATTCATGTGCCTCACTTGGGATATAAGTACGAATATTCATGTGCTTATCTGGAATGCAAGAACAAATATTCATGTGCTCATCTGGAATACAAGTTCTTTGTTCCGTGACACACCTTTTCTTCATGGCACTCCCAGCTGTCTAATAATTTTCTGGACTGTGAGCATGTGTGTAAAATAATGTTAGGGTATAAAAAAGCGCCATTAGATCTAATCCATTATTGTTGTTATAATTATTTCTTGTAGACATCTGCAGGTTTGAATGATTTGATGTTTGCGGCCAAGATCCAGATCTTGTTTAACTGCTGTGCCAGTTTGCAAAGGTCTAATAGTATGTACGTTCAAAAGGTGCAGAAAGGCAGTTGCTTATATCCATCCATCCATCTTGTTCCGCATATCCGAGGTAGAGTCACGGGGAGAGCAGCCTAAGCAGAGTAGCCCAGACTTCCCTCTCCCTAGCCACTTCGTCCAGCTCCCCGCAGGGGATCCTGAGGAGTTCCCAGGCCAGCCGGGAGCAATAGTCTTCCCAACATGTTCTGGTTTTCCCCCGTGGCCTCCTACCGGTCGGACGTGCCCGAAACACCTCCCGAGGGAGGCCTTCGTGTGGCATCCTGACCAGATGCCCGAACCAACTCATCTGGCTCCTCTCCATGTGGAGGAGCAGCAGTTTTACTTTGAGCTCGCCCCGAATGACAGAGCTTCTCACCTTATTTCTAAAGGAGAACCCCGGCACCCGGCGGAGGAAACTCATTTCGGCCGCTTGTACCCGTGATCTTGTCCTTTCGGTCATAACCCAAAGCTCATGACTATAGGTGAGGATGGGAACGTAGATCGACCGGTAAATTGAGAGCTTTGCCTTCCGGCTTAGCTCCTTTTTCACCACAACGGATCAATACAGCGTCCACATTACTGAAGACGCCGCACCGATCCACCTGTCGATCGCACGATCCACTCTTCCCTCACTCGTGAACAAGACTCCGGAGGTACTTACTTGAACTCCTCCAATTGGGGCAAGATCTCCTCCCCAACCCGGGGATGGCACTCCACCCTTTTCCGGGCGAGAACCATGGATTCGGACTTGGGAGGTGCTGATTCTCATCCCAGTCGCTTCACACTCGGCTATTGTTACATTAATGCATAATACAGGGGTCCAGTCCATTGAGAAGCTGACAGATAGTAGGGGGGATATTCTTCTGGGCCCAGTCAGATCCGCCCACATTTCTGCTTGGAAGAGTGATTCACCCCCGGGTCTCAACTCGGGAACAGCCAGAACCTCATCCAGACTGGTACTTCTCCAAATATGAACTGTGACCAGCTGTTATTCTTTCTCAGCAGGAGAAGTGGGCAGAATAGAAAATGGGCAGATCAACTGGTATAAAAAGGGTCAATTTAATTTATAAAAGAGTTATAAAGGCGGGATTTGAATTGTTTGACTGCAAAATGACACCAAGACATTGGAACTTCAGAATATTTAGCGAGTGGCCACGGACTTAAGGACACACCTTCACACCTGACCAGCTGTAATATTTCCGAGGATTGGTTACAAAATTTGTCCGTCATTGAGCAAAGCATTTCAGCAATTTAGAAGCTAATTGTCCATCAGTCAGAAAACATACAAAGTTAGGAAATATCAGTTTTGACCACAGATCATAGAGGTCGCCAAAAATGTGTTTCTGCACCTGTTCAAAATGCTGAAACCGGTCTTCATGTGTGTCTTCTCTGTTGTTTTTCCAGACACACGGCCCTTCGGTAAACTGAAGAATCATCGGCAAGACGAGGACAGTTGTGGACGATTGCAACACTTCCGCCATGTGGAGGCGGAGCCAGATGAGTTTCACCATCGCACACCTCAAGCCAGAACATTTCTTGCACTGACCAACGCTGAAAGGTGTCGGCCTTCCCTTGCAGAGCATTGCCCCCGGGGCGCCCCTGCTATGAACCCCAGATCCCTAGGCTTCAGCAGGCAGTCCATCCTCAGTGCCAGGCACTGTGTGGGCATCCCACCGGTCTGGGTTTTGCCCACACAGGACACAGACTGCCCCTGAGCTAAAAGAATGAAACGCTCCTAAGTCACTCGCCGGTTGTGACGTCGTACCCACCTCCTCTCCCGAAGATCCTCGGCCTCTGCCGCAGTTACCGTAACCTCTTCTTTGCAATTTGCTCCCTCGTCCGGCGGCAGCACGAGTTCCTTTGCGCTCACCACGTGGTGGAGGACCATGGGATGCCGTCAGAGCTCGGAGGAGAAGGAAGCGGCTCGGCGCTCGCGGCGGATCGATCGCCACCTGCGCTCCGAGAGCCAGCGACAGAGGCGTGAGATCAAGTTATTGCTGCTGGGCACCAGCAACTCCGGCAAGAGCACCATCGTCAAGCAGATGAAGATCATCCACAGCGGCGGCTTCAACCTGGAGGCCTGCAAAGAATACAAGCCCCTCATCCTGTACAACGCCATCGACTCGCTCACCCGCATCATCCGTGCCCTGACCACACTTAAGATTGACTTTCAGGACCCTGATCGCGCCTACGACGCCGTGCAGCTCTTCGCCCTCACAGGGCCGGCGGAAAGCAAGGGCGAGATAACTCCGGAGCTGCAGGGGGTCATGAAACGCCTGTGGGCGGACTCCGGGGTCCAGGAGTGCTTTCAACGGTCCAATGAGTACCACTTGGAAGACAACACGGCGTACTACCTGAACGACCTGGACCGCATCTCCGCGGCAGAGTACATCCCCACGGTGGAAGACATCCTGCGATCCCGCGACATGACTACCGGCATCGTGGAGAACAAGTTCACCTTCAAGGAGCTCACCTTCAAGATGGTGGACGTTGGCGGACAGCGATCAGAGAGAAAGAAGTGGATCCATTGCTTCGAGGGCGTGACTGCAATCATTTTCTGTGTTGAACTGAGCGGCTATGACCTCAAACTCTACGAGGACAACCAGACGGTAAGGAGCATGAAGCTTGTCTTTTCCATTGTTTTCTCCTCCTTATCCCTTTTTCTCTCCTTCTCCTTATCATCCCTCCATCCATCCATTTTCTACCGCTTATTCCCTTTCGGGGTCGCGGGGGGCGCTGGCGCCTATCTCAGCTACAATCGGGCGGAAGGCGGGGTACACCCTGGACAAGTCGCCACCTCATCGCAGGGCCAACACAGATAGACAGACAACATTCACACTCACATTCACACACTAGGGCCAATTTAGTGTTGCCAATCAACCTATCCCCAGGTGCATGTCTTTGGAAGTGGGAGGAAGCCGGAGTACCCGGAGGGAACCCACGCATTCACGGGGAGAACATGCAAACTCCACACAGAAAGATCCCGAGCCTGGATTTGAACCCAGGACTGCAGGACCTTCGTATTGTGAGGCAGACGCACTAACCCCTCTGCCACCGTGAAGCTTCTCCTTATCAGTCTTCTCCTTTTTTTTCTCCTTCTCCATCTTCTTTTCTTTCTCCTTCTCCTTGTTCATCTTCTCAATCTCCTTCTTCCTCTTCTCCAACTTCTTCTCCTTATCTTTGTCTTTCTTCTCCTTCTCCCTTTCCACCTTCTCTTTCTTCTTCCTCTTCTCCATCTTCTTTTCTCTCCCTTTCTTTCTCCTTCTCCATCTTCTCTTCTTTCTCCTTGTCCATCATGTCCTTTTCTTTATCCTTGTCCATATTGTCCTCCTTCGTCCTCTTGTACTTCTCCTTTTCTTTCTCTTTGTCCATCTTTTTCTTTTCTCTTTTCTTTCTCTTCTCTGTCTACTCCTTCTCCTTTTTTTCTCCTTCCCTTCTCCTTGTCCATCTTCTTTCTCTTCTCCTACTTTTCCTTTTCTTTCTATGTCTATCTTCTCCTTCCTTTCTCCTTGTCCATCTTCTCCTTCTCCTCTTTGTCTATCTTTTTCCTTATTCTCTCCTACTCCCTTTCTTTCTCCTTGTCCATCTTCTCATTTTCTTTCTCCATCTTATCCCTCTCTTTCTTCTTCTTCCTCTTCTGCTTCTTCTCCTTTTTCTCTCCTTCTCTTTTCTTTCTCCTTCTCCATCTTCTCCTTCTTCTTCTCCTCCACATTTTTCTTCTTCTTCATCATTTTGTGTTAGTCCTCATTTTCAAAATGGCTTCCAATGTTTGTTCTGACAGCTTGGATTGCCAACTTGTTATTTTGCGGCTCCACTCATAAATATTCACAAGTCATGTTCACTGTATCACTACAAGACACATTCATTATACGGTTTCTCTTTATTTGATCAAAAATACTGCAGGCTTTGACTGTGCGGATATATTTTCAAATCCTTCTACTTATTTTGTAGGTAATCACAAACGTCACGTAATCACAGGTTCGTTGTGGTACCACATCTGTTGTTCATGAACACGTGAATAATTAATACTGAACAAAAATAACTATTTACGTGTGTGGTAGAGTAATATATATAGTAGTAGTGTGTGGCAGAGTAAAACCTATAGTAGTAGTGAATGGTACAGTAAAACAGTAGTGTGTTGTAGAGTCTAATATGTATAGTAGTAATGTGTGGCAGAGTAATACCTATAGTAGTAGTGTGTGTTAGAGTAAAACATATTAGGGTGTTGTAGAGTCTAATATACTGTATATAGTAGTAGTGTGTGGTAGATTAATACATATAGTAGTAGTGTGGTAGAGTCATACGCATAGTAGTAGCGTTTGATAGAGTAATCTATTTAGTAATAGTGTGTGGTAGAGTAATATATATAGTAGTAGTATGTGGTAGAGTAATGTTTATAGTAGTAGTATGTGGTAGAGTAATATGTATAGTAGTAGCGTATGGTAGAGTCATACGTATAGTAGTAGTGTATGGTAGAGTAATACGTTTAGTAGTAGTGTGTGGTAGAGTCATAAACATAGTAGTAGTGTGTGATAGAGTAATTTATTTAGTAGTAGTATGTGTTAGAGTAATATGTATAGTAGTAGCATGTGGTAGAGTAATATGTATAGAAGTAGTGAGTGGTAGAGTAATAAGTATGGTAGTATTGTGTGGTAGAGTAATATGTATAGTAGTAGTGTGTGGTAGAGTAATACGTATAGTAGTAGTGTGTGATAGAGTAATTTATATAGTAGTAGTATGTGGTAGAGTAATATATTTAGTAGTATGTGGTAGAGTAATACGTATAGTGGTAGAGTCAAAAGTATCGTAGTAGTGTGTGGTAGAGTAATACGTATAGTACTAGTGTGTGGTACAGTAAAACGTAGAGTAGTAGTGTGTTGTAGAGTCTGGTATATATATTAGTAGTGTGGTAGAGTAACTTGTATAGTAGTAGTGTGTAGTAGAGTAACATGTGTAGTAGTAGTGTGCGGTAGAGTAATATGTAGAGTAGTAGTGTGTGGTAGAGTACTCTGTATAGTAGTAGTGAGCGGTAGAGTAATTACGTACAGTAGTAGAGAGTGGTAGAGTAATAAGTGTAGTAGTGTGTGGTAGAGTAATACGTACAGTAGTAGTATGGGGTAGAGTAATATGTATTGTAGCAGTATGTGGCAGAGAAATATGTATAGTAGTAGTATGTGGTAGAGTAACATGTATAGTAGTAGTGTGTGGTAAAGTAATACGTATAGTAGTAGTGTGTGGTAGAGTAAAACGTATAGTAGTAGTGTGTAATAGAGTAATTTATATAGTAGTAGTATGTGGTCGAGTAATATATGTATATTAGTAGCGTGTGGTAGAGTCATGCGTATAGTAGTAGTGTGTTGTAGTGTCTAATATGTATATTAGTAGTGTGGTAGAGTAACATGTATAGTAGTAGTGTGTGGTAGAGTAATATGTGTAGTAGTAGGGTGTGTGTATTAGAGTAATATGTAAAGTAGTAGTGTGCGGTAGAGTAATATGTAGAGTAGTAGTGTGTGGTAGAGTACTATGTATAGTAGTAGTGTGTGGTAGAGTAATTATGTACAGTAGTAGTGAGTGATAGAGTAATATGTGTAGTAGTGTGTGGTAGAGTAATGCGTACAGTAGTAGTATGTGGTAGCGTAATATGTATAGTGGTAGTATGTGGTAGAGTAACATGTATAGTAGTAGTGTGTGGTAGAGTAATACGTATAGTAGTAGTAGTGTGTGGTAGTGTAATATGTATTGTAGTAGAGTAATTTATATAGTAGTAGTATGTGGTAGAGTTATATGTATAGTAGTAGTGTGTGGTACAGTAATACGTATAGTAGTAGTGTGTGGTAGAGTAATTTATATAGTAGTAGTATGTGGTTGAGTAATATATATAGCAGTAGTATTTGTTCGAGTAATATGTATAATAGTAGCGTGTGGTAGAGTTATACGTTTAGTAGTAATGTGTGGTAGAGTAATATGTATTGTAGTAGTGTGTGGTACAGTAAACGTAGAGTAGTAGTGTGTTGTAGAGTCTAATATGTATAGTAGTAGTGTGGTAGAGTAACATGTATTGTAGTAGTGTGTGGTAGAGTAATATGTGTAGTAGTAGTGTGTAATAGAGTAATATGTACAGTAGTAGTGTGTGGTAAAGTACTATTTATAGTAGTAGTGAGCGGTAGAGTAAATACTTACAGTAGTAGTGTAATATGTGTAGTAGTGTGTGGTAGAGTAATATGTATAGTAGTAGTATGTAGTAGAGAAATATGTATAGTAGTAATGTGTGGTGGAGTTAAATGTATCGTAGTAGTGTGTGGTAGAGTAATACGTATAGTAGTAGTGCTATGTGGTAGAGTAATACGTATAGTAGTAGTGTGTGGTAGAGTAATACGTATAGTAGTAGTGCTATGTGGTAGAGTAATACGTATAGTAGTAGTGTGTGGTAGAGTAATACGTATAGTAGTAGTGCTATGTGGTAGAGTAATACGTATAGTAGTCGTGTGTGGTAGAGTAATACGTATAGTAGTCGTGTGTGGTAGAGTAATATGTATAGTAGTCGTGTGTGGTAGAGTAATACGTATAGTAGTAGTGTGTGGTAGAGTAATACGCATAATAGTAGTGTGGTGGAGTAATACGTATAGTAAGTATCACTGATAGTCAGACACACTAGGTGTGGTGAAATTACTCTCTGTTTTTGACCCTTGTTCCAGCCCCTGGGAGGTGAGGGGAGCAGTGAGCAGCAGCGCTGGCTGCGCTTGGGAATCATTTTAGTGATTTAAACCCCAAGTCCAACCTTTGATGCTGAGTGCCTAGCGGGAGGTAATGGGTCCCTTTTTTATAGTCTTTGGTATGACTGGGCCATAGTAGTGTGTGTGGTAGAGTAATACGTATAGCAGTAATGTGTGGTAAAGTAATACGTATAGTAGTAGTATGTGGTAGAGTAATATGTATAGTAGTAATGTGTGGTAAAATAGCACGTATAGTAGTAGTGTGTGGTAGAATATTACATATTTGTACTCATTCATACAAATATTACACATACTGTCTATTCAGCAATAGCATTTTATAATGTGCTGGATGACTTAAAGTAATTAAATGTTTTTACAATGCTCTTGGTTTTTTCATTTCAGAAATATATTTGATTTTCTGAATGAAAAAACAAACAGTATTAATAACAAGTTAGACATTAAAAAATAATGCCTTGCAATATGCATTTTCTTGTGTTTGGATCATTCAGACGCATGAAAGTGCTGCAGTGTCCTGATGATCCCCTGCCTCTCTGCAGCGTGTCACTACTAAAATACTTTGTGTTGTCTATATATTGTTTTACAATATATGTACTAAGGTTTTACAAATTATACATGTTGCTGCTTTTTACAAAGTACTCATTTCAGTAAGTACTACTTTTCAAATTGTACACACAGTGTTAGTAGATCACACGTAAAACACCCACTAATAGTACACACTATTTTATACTTTGTACACAGAAAAATTTTACACACTATTGTATACTTTTTACACACAAATATTACACACTATTGTATACTTTGTAAACACCAACAGAAAACACTGTTTTATACTTTGTACACACTAATAGTACACACTATTTCATACTTTGTACACACTAATAGTACGCACTATTTTATAATTTGTACACACAAATATTACAAAATATTGTATACTTTGTACACACTAACAGAAAACACTGTTTTATACTTTGTACACACTAATAGTAAACACTATTTTATATTTTGTACACACTAATAGTACGCACAATTTTATAATTTGTACACAGTGTACTTTGTACACACTAACAGAAAACACTGTTTTATACTTTGTGCACAATAATAGTAAACACTATTTTATACTTTGTGCACAATAATAGTAAACACAATTTTATACTTTGCACACAATAATGGTAAACCTTATTGTATACTTTGTACAATTTAATATTACACACTATTTTATACTTAGTACACACTATTCTATATTTTGTTCATAGTCATAGTACACACAAATTGTACATTTTATACTTTATACAAATTAGTAGTGCACACTATTTTACTTTCTATGCACTAATAAACATTATTTTATACTTTGTACACAAAAAGAGTACACATTATTCTATACTTTGTACACTCTAGTTATACTTTGTACACACTAATAGTACATACTATTTTATACTTTGTACACACATATTGATTACATGACATACTTTCTAATAATATTGATGATGAGACATAATTTATGATAATGTTGATCAGATGACATAATAGTATTGATCCCGTAACATAATTTATTATACTGATCATGCGATATTATTTATTATAATATTGATTATGTGACATCAGTATTATCATTATTGATCATGTGAGTGACATCATTAATAATGATAATTTTGATTATGTGACATTAATAATAATATTGGTCACGTGACATTTATATTGATCACGTGACATCATTATTAATAATACTGATCACGTGACACCATTAATATTGATCATATGACATCATTAATAATATTGATCATGTGATATCATTTATATTAATAATGGTCACGTGACAATCCTTAATAATAATATTAAATCATGTGACATCATTAGTAATAATATTGATCACGTGACATCATCAATAATAATATTGATCACGTGACATCATTAATAATAATATTGATCACATGACATCATTATTAATAATGCTGATCACGTGACAAAATTCCTGCCTGTTTCAATGATTGTCACACGGCAACTTCGTGTTGCCATAATTCTCACAGCAGAACACATTCATACCCGCATCCTCCCTGTCCCGTCCTTGTCCTCGTAATGAATCGGTTTCTGTGGTTACTGTTGCATAGCAACAAGCCAGTCAACTGCTCCTGATCCTGCAATGTTGACAATCAGCAGTGACGAGGGAGAGAAGGGAGGATGAGAAGAAACGGGAAAAGGAGGCAAGGGAGGGGCTGCGCACAACACACAGCGCATATATATATATATATATATATATATATATACATATACATATACACACACATATATATAGTTCAAGTAAAAAAAAATTAAAAATAAATAAATAAAAATATATATATCTGTATATCTATACACACACTTACATACATACATATATATATATATACACACACGTATTCTGTATATACATACATACATATATACACATACTTACATACATATATATATACACACACACATATACATACTGTACATACACACACATATACATTATATGTATATACACACATGTATATATACATATATACACGTATATATATATACACACGTACAGTATATATACATACACATACACACACACACATAAATACATATACACACACACACACACATATACATAAATACATATAAACACACACACACATATATATATGTATATATATATATATATTTATATTTTAAACAGTACAGATGGCATAATACATATACGTGGTATGTAGTACACATACAGTATGAATATATATTTACTGTGTATATGCAATACACAATACCATCTGTACTGTACACACACACACACAGAGTGGGTGTGTATAGATTAGAGATGTGTATAGTGTGTGTGGTATATAGTGTACATACAGTAGATGTGCAGCACAAACAAAATATTTCACTAGCATGTGATTTCTTACTGCATCATCTCATAATGCCGCTTTCATGACCGCAGGAAATCAGATGTTGCTTTTGTTGCCAAACTCAGGACGTGAACAAAAATGCATCAAAACTTTCTTTTTGAAAAGACATTCCTATTTGTAAATGTCACATGCTTTCAATCAACACCAGATTATTATTACTAAAAGATATTTCCCCCCATGTCGTGCCATCATGCAGACATGCCAGTGTATCATCTGTAGAACTGTAAACAACAGTCACAGTTGTTGTATCATGTGTAGAATTGTAAACTACAACATTCACAGTTGTTGTATCGTGTAGAACAGCAAACATTCACGTGGACAACAATGTGATGAACACACACGATTCAGTCTCATGATGATGTCATCATAAAGTCCCATTCTGCACTAACTTCTACTACACGCTGGTGATAAAGAACTGCAAACTTGATAGGACACAAAGACGATCAACTAAACTAAAATATTATTTAGTAAGATTTTGTTGAGTATATATCTTATATTTGCAGATTATCTTGTACAATTCTGTCAAGTTAATATCTTACATATTATATACTATGATTTTGTCGAGTAAATATCTTAAACTTGCAGATTATGATTTTGTCAAGTAAATTATTTATATTTGCATATTATTTATTAGGATTTTGTCAAAAACATATCTTATATTTGCCAATTATTTTGTATGATTTTGTCAATATCTTATAATTGCAGATTTTTGTTGTGTGTTTTTGTCGAGAAAATATCTTATATTTGCAGATTATTTATGATTTTGTCAATTTATATTTACTTTTTGTATGATTATATAACTACATATCTTATATTTGTGGACTATTATTTTTTATGATTGTCAAGTAAATATCTTATATTTTGTAACTATTATTTATTACGATTTTGTCAAGTTAATATTTTATATTTGCAGATTATTTACAACATAGGATTTCATCAAGTAAATATCTTAAATTTGAATATTTGTATTTGTTATGATTTTGTTGAGTAAATATATTATATTTTTAGACTAATATGATTTTGTCAAGAAAATATATTTGCAGATTATGATTTTGTCAAGTAAAATATTTATATTTGCATACTACTTATTATGATTTTGTCAAGTAAATATATTTGTAGAGCATAATTTTGTCAAGTAAATATCTTGTATTTATAGATGTATTATAATTTTGTCAAGTTAATCTTATATTTGCATATTATTTAGTAAGATTTTGTCAAGTAAATATCTTATATTTGCAGATTAATTAGTACAATTCTGTCAAGTTAATATCTTATATATTTGCATATCATGTACTATGATTTTGTAGAGTAAATATCTTAAATTTGCAGATTATGATTTTGTCAAGTAAAATATTTATATTTGTATATTATTAATTATGATTTTGTCAAGTAAATATATTTGTAGAGCATAATTTTGTCAAGCAAATATCTTGTATTTACAGATTTATTATAATTTTGTCAAGTTAATCTTATATTTGCATATTATTTAGTAAGATTTTGTCAAGTTAATATCTTATATTTGCAGATTAATTAATACAATTCTGTAAAGTTAATCTTATATAATTGCATATTATGTACTATGATTTTGTAGAGGAAACATCTTAAATTTGCAGATTATGATTTTGTCAAGTAAATTATTTATATTTGCCAATTATTTTGTATGATTTTGTCAATATCTTATATTTTCAGATTTTTGTGTGTAATTTTGTCAAGTATTCGACTAAACTTGTGAGCAGAGGATTGTGTGTCTTTAGTGAGCATACAGTCCACTTATTGTGTTTGTCTTTAAGAATATGCAAAACATATGCTAATCATCAGAATGCCAGCAATAATGGGATGAGAAGATGCAAATTTAACACACAGTGTGATTTAGCAAGACTACAACTGTTCTGCGGGGGCTATTTGGTGTCTTCATTTAGCAGGTCTTAAAAGAATGTTGCACGGAAAAATATATGTGGGAGAGGAAGCTATCGTGTTGCAGCTCCATCCTACGAGTGTGTGTCAACATATGTGTATTGTCATTCGCACAAATATCACTTGTCTATTCAGCAATATCATTTTCTAATTTTACATCTGCCGGATGATTTAAAGGGCTTATTAAAACTAACTTTTAGGTGTCTGCTGGCGTTGTTTGAATATTTTAATGGTTTGTTTTGTTCACATTGAAAAAAAAAAAAAAAAACCTGAGATTTTGTTGAGAGACCAGTTGATCACTTCCATTGTTTAGGTTTTAGAGAGCAGTGCAAAAAGAGGTGGCAAGACATAAGGGGCAGGGGGAGGGAGTGTCCGCCTTCGATGAGAGCCAGTGAGGAAAAAGCCCAAGTGTGATTCCAGTTTGAAGGTTGGATTCCGAAAATATATGAGTGTTAGTGGGAGATGTCAGGCTTGTTAAAATGTTCAAAAGGTATTAAAATATGAAAAATGTGCGTTGCTTAGTGTCATTCAACATGTGATGAGAAACAATAAGACAAGTTATGGTGTCGTCACAATGTTTTTTTAGTTGTCCAAAGTATGATTTTGAGTAAATATCTTATATCTGCAGAATATTTATTATGATTTTGTCAGGTAAATATATTATATTTGCAGATATATTTATTTAGACCGTGCCTAGTAAGTATCTTATATTTGTAGACTATTATTTATTGCGATTTTGTCAGATATTTTTATATTTTCAGATTATTTATTATGATTTTGTCAAGTAAATATATTTACAGATTATTCATTATAATTATCAAGTAAATATCTTATATTTGCATATTTATTATGATTTTTGTCAAGTAAATATCTTATTTGCGGAATATGATTTTGTCAAGTAAATATTTTATATTTGCAGAGCATTATGATTTTGTCAGGTAAATATCTTGTATTTGCATATTATTTATTTTGAATTAGTCAAATACATCTTATATTTGCATATTATTTAGGAGGATTGTGTCAAGTAAATGTCTCATACTTGCAGATTTAGTTTGATTTTGTGGAGTAAATATCTTATATTTTCTGATTATTTTGTCAAATAAATATATTTTATTTGCATATTTATTATCATTTTTGTCAAGTTAATATCTTAGATATTTGCACATTATTTAGTACGATTTTGTCAAGTAAATATCTTATATTTCAAGATTTAGTACAATTCTGTCAAGTTAATATCTTATATATTTGCATTTTACGTACTATGATTTTGTCGAGTAAATATCTTACATTTGCAAATTATGATTTTGTCAAGTAAAGTATTTATATTTGGTCAAAAACATATCTTAGAGTTTTTTTGTATGATATTGTCAAGTAAATATCTCACATTTGCAGATTTATTATGATTTTGTCACGTAAATATCTTATATTTGCAGAATATGTATTATGATATTGTCAAGTAGACAGCTTATGTTTGCAGAGCATAATTATTTTGACAATATCTTGAATTTGCAGATTTAGTACAATTCTGTCAAGTTAATATCTTATATATTTGCATATTATGTACTATGATTTTGTCGAGAAAAGATCTTAAATTTTCAGATTATGATTTTGTCAAGTAAATTATTCATATTCGCATATTATTTATTATGAGTTTGTTAAAAACATATCTTATATTTGCCAATTATTTTGTTTGATTTTGTCAATATCTTATAATTGCAGATTTTTTTGTGTCATTTTGTCCAGTACATATCTTATATTTGCAGATAATATTTCAAGTAAATATATCAAATTTGCAGTTTATTTAGTATGGTTGTCAAGTATATGATTTATATTTGCAGATTATTATAATTGTGTTGAATAAGCAAATATAAGATATTAATTTATTATGGTTTTGTTAAGTACATTTCTTATACTTACAGATTATTTAGTATGATTTTGTGGAGTAAATGTTTTATCTTTGCATATTTCTTTGTATGATTATATAACTAAATATCTTATATTTGTGGACTATTATTTTTTATGATTGTCAAGTAAAATGTCTTATATTTTGTAACCATTATTTATTATTATTGTGTCAAGTAAATATTTAATATTTGCAGATTATTATGATTTTGTCAAGTAAAAAATTATATTTGAAGATTTTTATTTATCATGATTTTGTTGAGTAAATATCTTAAATTTGAAAACCATGGTTAGGACTTGGCAGGAATGAGGACTCAGTTGCAGACGGGAAACGATTGAAACTGACACTGATCTAATAACAACAATCCATGATAAGCTTCACAAAAGGAAAATCGCCCACAAAGAGCGAGAGACAAATCGCTATAAACAGAAACTACTCTATAAAGAGCTAAGAAAAATCTACAAAGAATAAATCAAGGCAGTACTTATCGACTTTGACAAGACTGTGACAGCCGGCTGGAGGTACAAGACGAGACGATATACTCTGGCAACAAGACAGGGGGGGACGAGGACTATATACACATGAGGGAGGGTGACACAGGTGGACACAATCAGGCAATCAGGAGAGACATCAGACCAGTGTCACAGGTGGAAGGGCAAAAGGATTACATTTTCCACATAAAACAGGTAGTTTGCCAGACAACCCCAAAACAGGACTTCCCTCACCGCGGTGTGACAACTATTATTAATTATGATTTTGTCGAGTAAATATATTTGTAGACAATTTTTTACTATGATTTTTTTCAAATAATTATCTTCTATTTGTAGACTATTATTTAAAGTAAATACTTGACAATGCAAATTATTTATTATTTATTTTGTCAAGTAAATATCGTAAATATAAAGACTATTAATAGACTATTATTTATTATGATTTTGTCAAAAAAAATTATATTTGTAGACTATTATTTATTATGATTTCCTCAAGTAAATACTCGACAATGCAGATCACTTATTCTGATTTTGTCAAGTAAATATTTTATATTTGCAGATTATTTATTATGATTTCATCGAGTAAATTTCTTGAATTTGAAGACTATTATTTATTATGATTTTCTCAAGTAAATATGTTATATTTGTAGAATATTATTTATTATGATTTTGTCAAGTAAATATTTTATATTTGAAGACTTATTTATTATGATTTTGTTGAGTAAATATATTTTATTTGTAGACTATTATTTATTATGATTTTGTCAACTAAATATCTTATATTTGTAGACAATTATTTTTTAGCATTTTGTCAAGTAAATATCTTATATTTGTAGACTATTATTTATTATGTTTTTGTCAAGTAAATACTTGACAATGCAGATCATTTATTATAATGTTATCAAGTAAATAGTTTATATTTGCAAATTATTTATTTTGATTTTGTCAAGTACATTTCTTAAATTTGAAAACTTTTACTCATTATGATTTTGTCGGGTAAATATATTATATTTGTAGACTATTATTTATTATATTTTTGTCAAGTAAATACTTGACAATGCAGATCATTTATTATGATTTTATCAAGTAAATATCTTATATTTGTAGACTATTATTTATTATATTTTTGTCAAGTAAATACTTGACAATGCAGATCATTTATTATGATTTTATCAAGTAAAAAGTTTATATTTGCAGATTATTTATTATGATTTTGTCAAGTAAATTTCTCAAATTTGAAAACTTTTATTCATTATGATTTTGTCGGGTAAATATATCATATTTGTAGACTATTATTTATTATGATTTCGTCAAATAGATATCTTAGATTTGTAGACTATTATTTATTATGATTTTGTCAAGTAAATATCTTAGATTTGTAGACTATTATTCATTAGGATTTCGTCAAGTAAAAATTTTATATTTGCAGATTATTTATTGTGATTTCGTCAAGAAAATTTCTTAAATTTGAAGACTATTATGATTTTGTCGGATAAATATATTTTATTTGTAGACTATCATTTGTTATGATTTTGTCAAGT
This sequence comes from Nerophis ophidion, assembly GCF_033978795.1. Lineage (NCBI taxonomy): Eukaryota > Metazoa > Chordata > Actinopteri > Syngnathiformes > Syngnathidae > Nerophis > Nerophis ophidion. The sequence continues at coordinate 19,887,829 of NC_084618.1, read as the reverse complement.
AAATATTTTATATCTGTTGACTATTATTTGTTATAATTTTGTCAAGTAAATATTTTATATTGTAGACTATTATTTATTATGATTTTGTCAAGTAAATACTTGACAATGCAGATTATTTATTATGATTTAGTCAAGTAAATATTTTATATTTGCAGATTATTTAGTACGATTTTTGAAATTTTTATTTGTGGCAGCCGTAATTCTTTCTTAAATGTTTGGGAAACCCTGCAATGTATTATGATTTTGTCGAGTAAATATTATTTATTTGTAGACTATCATTTATTATGATTTTGTCAAGTAAATATTTTATATTTGTTGACTATTATTTATTATGATTTTGTCAAGTAAATATCTTATATTTGTAGACTATCCTTTTTTATGATTTTGTCAAGTAAATATCTTGTATTTGTAGACTATTAATTATTAATATATTGTCAAGTAAATATTTTACATTTGCAGAGTATTTATTATGATTTTGTCAAGTAGATATCTTATATTTGCAGATTATTCACTATGATTTGGCAGAGTAAAAGGTGAATACTTGCAAATTGTTATTTAGTAAACATTGATCCAAAGTTGACCGAGTCCAAGACTTATTTCCGTGATCTTCTATTGACAGTCCTGCCAAGCGACCTTGGACTAAGGTTCTCCATCCCTCGTTCTTCCGTCCCTCCATCTTCCACTGCCTATCCCTGTCAGGGTGGCCGTGGATCTGGATCTGGATCCCGTCCCCCTGCACCGGCTTGGTCTTGTCGCTCTAAAAAGTCTTCTTGTCCTCCTTTCAGAGCCGCATGGCGGAGAGTCTGCGCCTGTTCGACTCCATCTGCAACAACAACTGGTTCACCAACACGTCGCTCATCCTCTTCCTCAACAAGAAGGACCTGCTGGCGGAGAAGATCAAGCGCATCCCGCTGACGCTGTGCTTCCCCGACTACAAGGGCCAGAACACCTACGAGGAGGCGGCCGTCTACGTCCAGCGGCAGTTCGAGGACCTGAACCGCAACAAGGAGACCAAGGAGATCTACTCGCACTTCACCTGTGCCACCGACACCAGCAACATCCAGTTTGTGTTCGACGCCGTCACGGACGTGATCATCCAGAACAATCTCAAGTACATCGGCCTGTGCTAGGGCCCGGCCCGGTCCACGGGGGGTCAGGGAAGGCACGTTTCTGTTCACGCGCAAGATGTCCCATCAAGTGGAGCACTTAACGGCGGCCATGTTGGACACCTTCCTCCACCTGCCGGCCGCACCTGAGACCGGCGAGAACTCGCCAGGTGACTTTGGTTCGACTGAAGACTTTTAATGCTGCTTTACGAAAACTACATGGACACTTTTTCTTTCGGGGACTTTTTTTTTTTTTTTGCTACTTTGGTTCACACCTGAGAGGTTGTTAGAAAAGTGCGCACTTCACGCTCGTATTCTTTTGCCATGTGACCACAGCTGCGCCGTCAAGAACAGAAACGCGACGCAAATATTGGAGAGGTAAAAATATTGCACCGGCAGACAGAATTCCAGTGACTTGGCATGTCCTCTAAAGCAGGGGTGTCCAAACTACGGCGTCTTTACAATGGCAAGTCAGACATTGTGAGGACTCTGACCAAAACAAACCACAGCATTCGCTTATATGACCCAATGCAAACAACCTTCTCTAGTCATGCTGCAAAAACAACCAACAACAAATCCATTAGTGGATATTATCAAAAACGAGCATGCACCGTAAAAATATTCATAGCCACACCCATTGCAAAGCATGATGGGAAAAATTCAAAGTTTGGACACCCCTGCTTTGAAAGAACCCAAGTCCTTAACCGTATCCAGTGACTAAGAGACCAAGTGGGGACCCTTACTTGCATATGTAGTATAAAGGTATATACTCTCCTAAAAGTACAGTGTATTTGTGCAATACTAAAATGTTCACTTACTACAGTATAGAGCGGCTAATCGCCAGCTGCTAGCCAGAACGCTAATTGCTAGTTATCTATGGATAAAATATAATTATCTTAGCGACGTTCTTGGAAAAGTTGCACAGGGAGAGTAAATAGATACATATATATATTTTTAAAAATTCTTATCAACCAAAGATTTCCTCACCTCCCTGCAATACCTCTGCGGATCCCTAGGGGTCATGGACCCTCAGTTCAGAAGCTTTTGCTGAAATCTAAGTTAGTAAATACAACAGAATATAAAAATTAATAAAATAATGTATTCTTGGAATCTTGAGTCAAATACACTATATATACATACACACACACACACACACACACACACACACACATATATGTATATATATAAAATCTCTATTATTAGCTCAATTAATATCAATAAATCTTGAATTTTTATATATATATATAATTTCTATAATTTAATTCATATATACATATATGTGTATGTATATGTATATATATATATACATATATATGATTTAAGATATAATGACATTAATTTAGCTGATAAGAGAAGTTTATATATATATGTATATATATATCTATATATATATAGATATATATATATGCTAGAAGTTTATATATATATATGTGTGTATGTATATATGTATATATATATATATATATACACATATAAATATGAGTATATATAAATATATATATATACAAAATTTAAGATATAATTGATATTAATTTAGCTGATAATAGACATTTTAATATTATGTCATAATCCACGTTTATGACACATCCTAGCTGAGTGCAATGTCGCTTCCTTGCTGGTGGCTAACCTCCCTCCACAGTGCAAAGCTATATCTATTTTTTTTCTAAATGATCCTCGCCCGCACGGAGGCAAATAAAGTAAGTTGTCCACAAGTATTATTATCAATGGAGGACGTGGAAGAGGTTTTGATTGATTGATTGAAACTTTTATTAGTAGATTGCAAAGTACAGTACATATTCCGTACGATTGACCACTAAATGGTAACACCCGGATAAGTTTTTCAACTTGTTTAGGTCGAGGTCCACGTTAAGGTAAACATGCTATACAGGAAGTCATGCTCACCGCTAAGCTATAGCTCTTGATCGTAAACCAAGGTAGGCGTAGCGATGCGAATATTGAGAGTAATGATACCAAGTATAATACCAGTTTATGATCAATACTACAGTAAACGGACCAATATTTTTACTATCACATCATCTTTTCTTTGTCATTCCTGTTATTGTTTACAAACTCAGGAAATAAGTTTAAGTGCAAAATCAAATGATTTCAAGCAGTTTTTGTTTATGTTTCCTTTTTTTCTGTGCTATTGACTTCATTTAGTGCCAAATATTTTAAAGTAATCAGGAAATTATTTCAACTTTGAATTGGACTTCAGTCTGATTGGAATTGTGATCAATAATGTGACAATGTATTGACGTTTTTCGGTTTCAGTATTGGTATGATCCGTAATGATACTGGAACTACCCGTGCACCCGATCCAGACCCATACTTGAAGTATCGCCCAAAAACGTTAAAAGAGCCATATTGGACCAAAAAACAAAAAATAAAAATCTTAACACTTATATAACTTAAAAGCCTTATATAAGTGTTATAATGAAGGCAACACATGATCTATATTTGCCATATTGGCCTATTATCAAAGGCTGATGCAAATCTCCATTGACAGAAATGTTGTATTTTAGTATTTATTTTACACATTTTTACAACATAGGAAAAAAATAGTATAACTTCTCACAGGATGAGATAACTTCTGGAAATTACTGGCTTAGAATGGCCAAAGATATAGATGTGTGTGTCCAAGTTTAATGGATGTATTACAATCTTTGCAAGCTAGTTTGCTGTGGTCTGGAACAACATGGCACACAAACAACTATCAGAAATGCAGCCAATATTACATACAGATAATGTGTCATGAGACATGCAAATATAAATTAAATACACAGAGGACATAAGTAAAGGAAACTAAATGAGCTCGAATATACCTACAAACGAGGCATAATGATGTAAAATGTACATACAGCTAGCCTAAATAGCATGTTAGCATCGATTAGCTTGCAGTCATGGATTGACCAGATATGCCTGATAAGCACTCCAGCAAATCAATAAAAATCAACAAACCTTACCTTTGTGCATTCAGTGCACAGCATAAAATATTTGGTGGACAAAATGAGACAAAAATGAGTGGCGTAAAATTAGTCTTTCTGTGGCAGCATCGGAGAAAATTGTCCATGTAAACAAACGAAGATAAGTTCAAGGATTGCTGAAATTAGTAGAACAATACGGTGCTTGCGAAATACTGTCATCAGTGAGGATTGCGAACAATTGGTAAGGTTTGTGTCATCTTTGAAGAAAAGTAAAAAAAATAAATGAATTTATTTAAACAAGTGAAGACCAAGTCTTTCAAATATTTTCTTGGATTTTCAAATTCTATTTGAGTTTTGTCTCTCTTAGAATTAAAAATGTCGAGCAAAGCGAGACCAGCTTGCTAGTAAATAAATACAATTAAAAAAATAGAGGCAGCTCACTGGTAAGTGCTGCTATTTGAGCTATTTTTAGAACAAGCCAGCGGGCGACTCATCTGGTCCTTACGGGCGACCTGGTGCCCGCGGGCACCACATTGGTGACCCCTGATCTAGAAGAAAGCGCTCACACAGGAAGTAATGATCTAGTAGAACACGCTCAAACAGGAAGTATTCAAATAGTACAACACTCTCGAACAGGAGGTAATGATCTAGTAGAACACGCTCAAACAGGAAGTAATGATCTAGTAGAATACGCTCAAACAGGAAGTATTTAAATATTAGAACACTCTCAAACAGGAAGTAATGAACTAGTAGAACACTCTCAAATAGGGAGTAATTAACTAGCAGAATACCCTCAAATAGGAAGTAATGAACTAGTAGAACACATTCAAACAGGAAGTAATGAACAAGTAGAACACGCTCACACAGGAAGTAATGATCTAGTAGAAGACGCTCAAACAGGAAGTATTCAAATAGTAGAACACTCTCAAACAGGAAGTAATGAACTAGTAGAACACTCTCAAATAGGAAGTAATTAACTAGCAGAATACCCTCAAATGGGAAGTAATGAACTAGTAGAACACATTCAAACAGGAAGTAATGAACAAGTAGAACACGCTCACACAGGAAGTAATGATCTAGTAGAAGATGCTCAAACAGGAAATATTCAAATAGTAGAACACTCTCAAACAGGAAGTAATGATCTAGTAGAAAACACTCAAACAGGAAGTGTTAATATAGTGGAACACTCAAACAGGAAGTAAATATCTAGTAGAACACGCTCAAATAGGAAGTATTCAAATAGTAGAACACTCCTAAACAGGAAGTAATTAACTAGTAGAACACGCTCAAACACGCAGGAAGTAATGATCAAGTAGAACACTCTCTAACAGGAAGTAATGATCTAGTAGAACACGCACAAACAGGAAGTAATGAACTAGTAGAACATGCTAAAACAGGAAGTAATGAACTAGTAGAACACGCACAAACAGGAAGTAATGAACTAGTAGAACATGCTAAAACAGGAAGTAATTAACTAGTAGAATACACTCAAACAGCAAGTAATCAACTAGTAGAACACGTTCAAACAGGAAGTAATGAAGAAGTAGGACACACTCACATGGGAAGTAATGATCTTGTAGAAGATGCTCAAACAGGAAGTATTGAAATAGTACAACACTCTCGAACAGGAGGTAATGATCTAGTAGAACACGCTCAAACAGGAAGTAATGATCTAGTAGAATACGCTCAAACAGGAAATATTTAAATATTAGAACACTCTCAAACAGGAAGTAATGAACTAGTAGAACACTCTCAAACAGGAAGTAATGAACTAGTAGAACACTCTCAAACAGGGAGTAATTAACTAGCAGAATACCCTCAAATAGGAAGTAATGAACTAGTAGAACACATTCAAACAGGAAGTAATGAACGAGTAGAACACGATCACACAGGAAGTAATGATCTAGTAGAATACGCTCAAACAGGAAATATTTAAATATTAGAACACGCTCAAACAGGAAGTAATGATCTAGTAGAATACGCTCAAACAGGAAATATTTAAATATTAGAACACTCTCAAACAGGAAGTAATGAACTAGTAGAACACTCTCAAACAGGAAGTAATGAACTAGTAGAACACTCTCAAACAGGGAGTAATTAACTAGCAGAATACCCTCAAATAGGAAGTAATGAACTAGTAGAACACATTCAAACAGGAAGTAATGAACAAGTAGAACACGATCACACAGGAAGTAATGATCTAGTAGAAGACGCTCAAACAGGAAGTATTCAAATAGTAGAACACTCTCAAACAGGAAGTAATGAACTAGTAGAACACTCTCAAATAGGAAGTAATTAACTAGCAGAATACCCTCAAATGGGAAGTAATGAACTAGTAGAACACATTCAAACAGGAAGTAATGAACAAGTAGAACACGCTCACACAGGAAGTAATGATCTAGTAGAAGACGCTCAAACAGGAAGTATTCAAATAGTAGAACACTCTCAAACAGGAAGTAATGATCTAGTAGAAAACACTCAAACAGGAAGTGTTAATATAGTGGAACACTCAAACAGGAAGTAAATATCTAGTAGAACACGCTCAAATAGGAAGTATTCAAATAGTAGAACACTCCTAAACAGGAAGTAATTAACTAGTAGAACACGCTCAAACACGCAGGAAGTAATGATCAAGTAGAACACTCTCTAACAGGAAGTAATGATCTAGTAGAACACGCACAAACAGGAAGTAATGAACTAGTAGAACATGCTAAAACAGGAAGTAATGAACTAGTAGAACACGCACAAACAGGAAGTAATGAACTAGTAGAACATGCTAAAACAGGAAGTAATTAACTAGTAGAATACACTCAAACAGCAAGTAATCAACTAGTAGAACACGTTCAAACAGGAAGTAATGAAGAAGTAGGACACACTCACATGGGAAGTAATGATCTTGTAGAAGATGCTCAAACAGGAAGTATTGAAATAGTAGAACACTCTCAAACAGGAAGTAATGATCTAGTAGAATATGCTCAAACAGGAAGTGTTCAAATAGTAGAACACTCCCAAACAGGAAGTAATGAAGTAGTAGAACACGCTCAAACAGGAAGTAAAGATCTAGTAGTACATTCTCAAATAGGAAGTATTGCTCTAGTAGAAAGCACTCAAACAGAAGTAATGAAGTAGTAGAACACATTCAAACAGGAAGTAATGAACAAGTAGAACACGCTCAAACAGGAAGTAATGATCTAGTAGAACACGCTCATACAGGATTTAATGATCAAGTAGAACAAGCTCAAAGAGGAAGTATTTAAATGGTAGAACACTCTCAAACAGGAAGTAATAATCTAGTAGGTCACACTCAAATAGGAAGTATTGCTCTAGTAGAGAGCGCGCAAACAGGAAGTAATGAACTAGTAGAACACATTCAAACAGGAAGTAAAAATCTAGTAGAACATTCTCAAATAGGAAGTATTGCTCTAGTAGAAAGCGCTCAAACAGAAGTAATGAACTAGTAGAACACGCTCACACAGGATTTAACGATCAAGTAGAACAAGCTCGAACAGGAAGTATTCAAATAGTAGAACATTCTCAAACAGGAAGTAATGATCTAGTTGAACACCCTCAAATAGGAAGTATTGCTTTAGTAGAAAGCGCTCAAACAGGAAGTAATGAACTAGTAGAACACATTTAAACAGGAAGTAAAGATCTAGTAGAACATTCTCAAATAGGAAGTATTGCTTTAGTAGAAAGCACTCAAACAGGAAGTAATGATCAAGTAGAACAAGCTAAAACAGGAAGTTTTCCAATTGTAGAACACTCTTAAACAGGAAGTAATGAACTAGTAAAGCACTCTCCTACAGGAAGTACTGATCTAGTAGAAAACGCTCAAACAGGAAGTTTTCAAATAGTAGAACACTCTCAAACAGGAAGTAATAATCAAGTAGAACACGCTGAAACAGAAAAATAATGAACTAGTAGAACAATGTAATGTGTTTATGGTATACTAATTTAATATTTGTGGTGTATTACAGTAACATGGTTTGGTATATTATTACAGTATTATCTGCTCACAGAAGAAAGAGATGATGCAGTATTATCTGCTCACAGATGCTACCTGCTGCTTGTTTGAGGACACTGCAACAGTCCTGCTCCTTAATGTTTCAGTCACTCGCAGGATTCTCACAGGACTGGGGAAAAAAAAGTGTGTATTTTGTCCCTATTTGTTTTTCAAATATATCTCGTTGATGTTTTTTACTGCGCAGCTTCTGCTCGCATGGCCCGAATAGTAGCGTGAAGTCCGAGATAATATTTGATGTTTGATGTCTGAAGGATGTTTTTCTGACACGTGTGCTCACGAGCGCGCTCGAGGAATGCGCTGACACGGCGTGCAACCAAATATTATTGGCATGGAAAAGCGACGTGTTTCAACTTTCCTACGCACCATCGTCTTCTCTAATTTTCTTCATGTTTTATTTTGTCTTCACATAACTCCTCTCACTTCCTTCTTGACATTTGATTTTGTCTGCACATGATTTACTCGTTTCCTGTCCCTGTGTGTGCATTCAAGCAAAAACAAAAGGCGAAACAAGCGGGCAGGTGACGAGTGTTACGCTGAAAAGTGTCCCCCCCCCCCACCCACAGCGAGGAGGAAAACGGTGCCAACATAACTCTGTAAATAATAACAGCATTATTTTTCTGTTGGTTGTCATGGAAACGATACGTTAGCACATGCATGGTTTTTGTTACTTCTCGATTTTCCTTGAAAAATAATGATCTTTCTCTTTTTCTTAGCTTGGAATTATTAATATATTCCCCAAAAGTATATCTTGAGAGTCCAACACTGTACGATTCATGTACCTTGTCCAGAGTTTATTCATGTACACAGAAATATGAAGATGATGATGATAATTCATGACGATGGGCATGATTATTGATGATGTAAATGGTGATTATTCATGATGATTATTAATATTCATGATGATGATTATTCATGATGATGATGACAATTATTCATGACTGGTATTTATGATGATCAAAATTATTCATAATTATTATGCATTGTGATTAGTATGCACAATGATGAATATTATCACTACAATTCATGATAATGATGGTTTTTATTCATGATGTTTACTTATGATAATGAGGGTCATTATTATTCATGATGATGCCAATTATTCATGATTGTTATGCATGATGATGACTATTCATAGTGATGATTACTATTCATGATAATGTTGAATATTCATGATGATGATCGTTTTTCATGATAGCACTGATTATTGTTCATGATATTGATTAGTATCCATGATAATGATGAGGATTATTCATGAAGATGATGATTATTTATGATGATCATCATCATTGCTACTTATGATTGTTATTCATGATGATAATGATTCATGACTGGTATTCATGATGATCATTATTTATGTTTGTTATGTATGATGATGATTTCTATTCATGATGATAATTATTATTCATGATAATGACTATTCTTGATGACCATTTTTCATGATAATGCTGATTATTGTTCATGATAGTGACTATTATTCATGATGATTATTTATGATGATGACAATCATCATCATTATTATTCATGATGATAATTGTCCATGACAGGTATTTAGGATTATCATTATTATTCATGATTATGATGATTATTCCTGATGAATATCATTCCGATGACAATGATTAATCATGATGATAATGCATGGTGATGTTTATTCATGATTATTATTATTCATTACGATGGTGATGATGAATATGAAGATATTTATGATGATGGCGATGATGAAGCTGATGATGGTAATGATGATGACGATAAAGACAAAGACGATGATGATGACGACATTGATGATGACGATGAAGACTAAAATGTTGATGAAGACAAAGTTGATAATGACAATGATGATGGCGATGATAATGAGGATGAACATGATGAGGGTGATGATTAAGATGATGATGAAGATGAAGTGGGAGGAGAACAAGGACTGTTCAGAATGTTAAAGCAGTTCCAATCTTCCTTTCATTATTTATGTGGACTTCGTCAGTGTGATGTGTCAATATGGCGTCCAAAAATAAGAATAATACTAACAATAATAATGACGATGATGATAATGATTATAATAATAATGATAATAATAATAAGGGTGGTGTTTGAATTGGGAAGAGAAGGAGGAAGGTTCCAGTGCACTCCTCCTGTGATGCTTTCACTTTCACTTCCCGTGGGCTAACAAGTGAGCTAAGGGCTTTCTTCACGCGGGACATCAGAGGTCCACCAACACAAACCTAGTCAAGGAAGACGTACAAATATGAATAAACAACTTATGCAAATTTCCACCATCTTGTCAAGTCTTTTGTTTCCACAAGCGTGCAGTATTGATAGATCATCAGTCAATCATGTCCACGTGAAGATGAACTCGGGACTACAAAGGTGGGTCCGTGATTGTTTGACAGATCATAATCAGTCAATCAGGCCGGAAAATTAATTTCTTTATGGAAGTATGTGGAAAAAATCTGCTCTTTCTAATCCACTGATAATTGGAGCGTTGTGCTCGCTCTGCCTCGTGATCCTCATGTGGATCATGATTCAGATCATAATGTAGACTATGATGTGGATCATAATGTGGATCATGATGTATGTACATCATCATGTGGATCATAATGTAGATCATGATGTGGATCATGATGTATGTACATCAAATGTAGATCATGATGTGGATCATGATGTATGTACATCAAATGTAGATCATGATGTACGTACATCATCATGTGGATCATAATGTAGATCATACTGTAGATCATGATGTACGTACATCATCATGTGGATCATAATGTAGATTGTCATGTGAATCATACTGTAGATCATGATGTGCGTACATCATCATGTGGATCATGATGTTGATCATCATGTAGGTCATAATTGTAGATCATAATGTGGATCATCATGTAGATCATAATGTTGATCATAATTTAGATCACCATATGAATCATAATGTAAATCATAATGTGGGTCCTAATTGTTGATCATAATGTGGATCATCATGTAGACCATAATTTGGATCATAATGTAGATCATCGCGTTGATCATCATGTGGATTATTACGTAGATCATCATGTAGATAATAATGTCGGTCATCATGTAGATCGCCATGTAGATCATCATGTGGGTCATATTTGTAAATCATAATGTGGATCACCATGTAGACCAAGATGTGGATCATTATGTTAATCATCGTGTAGATAATCATGTAGATCACCATGTAGTTTGTCATGTGGATCATAATGTAGATCATATTGTGGATCATCATGTATACCATGATGTGGATCATAAAGTAGATATGGATCATCGTGTGGATCATAATGTAGATCTAAATGTAGATCATCATGTGGATCATTATGTTAATCATCGTGTAGATAATCATGTAGATCACCATGGAGTTTGTCATGTGGATCATAATGTAGATCATATTGTGGATCATCATGTATACCATGATGTGGATCATAATGTAGATACGGATCATCGTGTGGATCTAAATGTAGATCATCATGTGGATCATAATGTAAATCATCATGTGGACCATAATGTAGAATTTTCATGTAGATTCTCATGTAGGTCATAATGTAGATTATCATTTAGATCCTCATGTGGACCATAATGTGGATCGTAATGTAGATCCTCAAGTGGATCATAATGTAGATCATGATGTGGATGATAATGTGGATGATCATGATGTGGATCATAATGTAGACTATGATGTGGATCATCATGTGGATCATAATGTGGTACATACAACAATGTAATATATAATAATAATAATAGATTTTATTTGTAAAAAGCACTTTACGTTGAGCAAAAGTGCCACAGTGAAAAAAATAGTGATAATAAAAATAAATAAAATATAAAACTAGAAACAGCCCAATAGCTACAACCAGCATGCATGTCTATAGAAAAGCTTTTTTAAAAAGATGGGTTTTTAAGCCTTTTTTAAAAGCATCCACAATCAGAGGTGCCCTCAGGTGGTCAGGGAGAGCGTTCCACAGACTGGGAGCAGCGGAGCAGAAAGCCCGGTCTCCCATTGTTCGAAGCTTTGTCATATATCAATCAATCAATCAATCAATGTTTACTTATATAGCCCTAAATCACTAGTGTCTCAAAGGGCTGCACAAACCACAACACAAACCACTACGACATCCTCGGTAGGCCCACATAAGGGCAAGGAAAACTCACACCCAGTGTATAATATATTATACATAAAAAACATATATACATACATACTATATATATGCTTTTTAAAGTATACAGTAATAATATATTATATAATAAATAAAAACATATATATGCATACATGCATACATATGTATATATGTATATGTATATATATGCATATATACATACATATATACAGTATATATGTCTGCGTGTGTGTATGTGTATACATATATGCATGTACGCATATGTATATATATATATATGTATATATGCATGTATGCATATATGCATACCTACATACATATACATACTGTACATATGCATACATACATACATATACACATACACACACATGCAGACATATGTATGTATATATATATATATATATATATGTATATATATATATATATATATATATATATATATGTATATGTATACATACATACATACACATATGTATGTCGATATGCATACATATATTGTCTGTCATCTCAACATACATATATACACATTTATACATATACATACATACATACGTATATACATACATATAATACATAAAATAACATTTTACATCGTTGTAAAAGGTAGCAAATGGAGCTTTCTATAAGGGTTGCAACATTTTCATTAGTAATGGATAAGAATTACCAGGATTTGAAAGCATTTTGCTGGAAATGAGCAAACATTTTAGTTCATTTAGAAAACATCCTGCGATAAAATTTGCCTCAACCAAAGTAATTACTGCAATTCTGATTCACTGTTTTAGGAATTTATTCATCAGTCCAATTACCATTTGCGTTTTTGTGATTCAAATGATGGATTAAAGTACTATTAGTCAATGTATTAAAAAAAAACATCCTTATGTGTTTTTTTCTTTCTCTTGGTTTCCCTGGTTGAAAAAGTAATATTTGGGATCGATTATAATAAAGGCACTGTCTCTCGACCTAACTCAGCTGCGATAGGCTCTAGCTTACTTGAGACCCTAGGTAAGCGCTATAGAAAATGGATGGGTAATAAAGACATTACAGTGGACAACAAACACTATGTAACATATTTCACACGATGAACTGTGACGCTGCAGTGTATACATGCAGGCACACGGGTAAAGCCAAAAGTAAGTAAATAAGTAAGTAAATACTGAAAATAAACTGAATTTGCAAAAAACTATTTTCGTTTTTAAATTTAACCTGCAAGTTATTTTCTTTCCAAACCATTTTTTTTTCTATAGTAACAAGTTAGAACCCTTGTTGCTATAAAAATTAATCTAATGTGCTGTTTATTACCACATATTCTTGTTCATATTCCTATGGAACATGAACTTTGCGTAATGTGCTTTCAAAGAAGGCAGGACATTTAAATAGAGCCGATTGTGTGCAAATATTTAAAATGTCTTACACTTTTTTTTTTTTTTATACATTTTGTCAAGTACTGAACAAGTGCAAGATATTTGTAAACACATGTTTACACTTTGTGTAGGGCACTGTGCACATACAATAATTTTATCTTCACAAACACTCCTTTATCATATTAAGGGTAAATTTCACACCAGTTTTGCCTTCTACAGCCATTAAAAAGTCATTCCTGTCTTGTAAAATACTAATGAAAAAAGATAATTATTTTCTTCGAAAACGAGAAGAAAATACGATTGTGCGTTTCATGCAATATAAAAACTAAAATTATATAAAACCTAAAATGAGCACAAAAAGAAAAAAAAGGAATACTAAAAACATAACAGAGCATGTTCACATTTTGTTAGTTGACCTATTTGTGGTGAACCTAAAGATGTTTACTCTGCTAATTATTTTTTTAAGCTATAACCTAAAAAAAACCCGAACTAAATTAAAGTGACTAAACAGTCCTGTTGGTAGCAATGACCAATAGTGACCACTAGTGTCTATGAAGGTTTTCATTCACCCAGGGCATTCAATCTAACCAAACAGTCCAGATTGCCCCGAGATGACCACAAGTCCTTCTATTAGTAACACCTGAGCATCACTGTATTTTGCAGCAAAACTGGAGAGATATTTTCTACACTGCAGGAGACATGTTCTACACTGCAAAAGTAGTATTCTTGCACACTGTAGACTTGACTTGAAATCCAAAACAAATGCAAAAGAGTCCGCACCATCATGGATGTTCACCTTGTGTCTGGGCGCTGATTGTGGCCTGAAAATGTAAGAAGCCCTCACAAGTACCGAGGCCAGGCCCCGTATTTCTCGTGTCATTTTTTTTTTTTAATAAAATAAACATAAATCCTGTGCGATGATAAAAACACTGAGCTGAATCAAAAAGGGTCCAGTGGCATAAATATGTGCGCTTAAAAGCAACTCACTGCTTTCTTCAGTTCTTCCTGGCGAGTTCGTCGGGCTGCAGGACAAAATGAGAAACTCACATTCCTTCATCAGAATGCTGCGGCGGTTGATGGACGACTCCTCTTTCAGTCAAGTGCTGAATAACAAAGCTTGTTCCAAAGAGAAAGTATCACACAATATCACACACAACAATTCAATAGATGCCATATATCACATGAAACAACGTAACAGATGTCAAATATTACACACAACAATGTAATGCATGTTGTATATCACATACAACAATGTGATAGATGTCATATATCACATACAACAATGTGATAGATGTCATATATCACATACAACAATGTAATAGATGTCATATATCACATACAACAATGTAATAGATGTCATATATCACATACAACAATGTAATAGATGTCATATATCACAAACAACAATGTAATAGATGTCATATATCACATACAACAATGTAATAGATGTCATATATCACATACAACAATGTAATAGATGTCATATATCACACACAACAATGTAATAGATGTCATATATCACACACAACAATGTAATAGATGTCATATATCACATACAACAATGTAATAGATGTCATATATCACATACAACAATGTAATAGATGTCATATATCACATACAACGATGTAATATATGTCCTATATTACATACAATAATGTAATAGATGTCCTATATCACATACAACAATGTAATGTCATACATCACATACAACAATGTAATATATGTCATATGTTGCATAGAACAATGTAATAGATGTCATTTATCACATACAACAATGTAATAGACGTCATATATCACACCGTAGATAGATGGTGGATGTCATACTCGGGCTTGTTTTGGCAGAAGATGATGTGTTTATTCCTTGTCCTATTATTTGTATCAATATTATCGTTATTGCGAGGATTACTGTGTTTATTATCATTCACGAATGCATTTTTGTGTTTTTGTGAGTCCTCTTCACACTCGATGACTGATACGAAAGAAGCCGCAAGGATGAAAACCAATCCTCCTGTCCACAAAAAAAAAAAAGCGACTCCAGATGTTTCCACGGCGACCTCTGACCCGTCCGCCACGATGCTGACGTCCGCCATCACACACCACGTCCATGAAAAGAGGAACTTGCATCCAACACGCCTCCTAATGTCATCAAATACTCCATCTTGTCATCTTTTACGTCAACTGGCACTTAATGTCACAATCTGAAGATAATTACTTGTGTTGACAGGCATTATTCCTTCTTAAAAAGGTACAGACACGCAAACAATGTTCCTAAAAAGGCTGGTTCTAATCACTCATAAATATCACATACTCTCATTTGGAGAATACATGCTTCCAATGCAAAATATTATTGAGCATTACAGCCATCTCTGATAAGATTGTTTTTTGCTGCCATCTAGTGGTCACTCTGTGTTAGTGACTAAATAAAGAACACATGGCAATAGTTCCTATTGTGGCTGTGAATGCATGCTTTAGATCAGATAGTGAATTTGACCATATCTGACTTAACTATCCAAACATCCCTGTCTTCACCTAGTGGTTAGAGCAGGCCAGGGCAATTATTTTGATTCGGGGGGCCACATTTAGAGAAAAAACTGTGTCTGGGGGCCGGTATATCTATTTTTATGAGCACTAATATAAAACCTCACAATAATGTCTGATTGAATGTTAAAAAAATGTTATGATAGACCGCCTTAAAAAAAAGGAATGAAATTTTACATTTTTCTATGAAGGATAAAACACTGAATATTGACAAAATATGAGCGTCACTCCCCCTTTCGATTGACATATTTAACAATCTAGTGAAACGCGACAAAAATGCAACAAACAGTGAAATATGAATGCGAAGGGTAAAGAATAAACCCACCTACAATCTGATACATCTGAAATTGTCAGAGTTAGTTGGGAACGAACCCCAAGATGCAGAGAAGGAGTGAGGCATTTTGCAGGAAAACATGATTTAATTAAAATATTAGAATAAGAACAAACAAAAGGGTACTAACAAAGGCCGCGCATGAGACGGATAACAAACAAAAGGGTCTTTAGCATGGAAGCTAGCAAGAAACAAAACAGGGCCTAGCGTGGAAGCTAGCGGGTAGCAAACAGGAAAACAGAAGTCGTTACTTGTAGAGTGAAAACAAAACGGAAGCAGGGAACAAAAAACTGTAAGCTACTAACAGATACCGAAAGATAGCTTACCGCTACGCTGCAATGACTCGACAGGAGCGACAATAGGGAAGTCATCGACAAGACAATAATCCAGCCCTGACTGGAGGAACAAAGCAGGTAAAATAGGACGGACTGATTGACACCAGGTGTGGCCAGGTGCCAATCAGCCGCAGCTGAGCGGGAAACAGCACACAGGGTAAAAAAACAGGAAACAGACAAAATAAGAGCGCTGACAGGAACTAAAAACAGAAAATACTAAACATACACAGGAAAAACTAAAACACAGACAAACTGTCAGTGGCAAGCCTGACAGATATATCACTAAGTTTTAGAACTTTGTTGTGAAAATCTCCTTCCGCGTCTGTGGAAATGCTTCCCGCCCACACTGCTTGGTGCCTCGTCTGTGCTGCTGTGACGTAGATGACCATAGTAACTAATTACATGACCATTTTAACTAATTAGATAACCACAGAAACTGGTATATCATCCATAAGCGCAGATTCCAAGCATTGAAAGACTTAGTATAGTTGAAGACTTACGGTCATTAGAAAACATGAGTGCACATCATAATGGCAGCTATAATTATAAAGCTATCTTAAAGATCTAAAAAAAATATTTGGGAATGTCCGGCGGGCTGGATTGATGAGTTTAACGGGCCACATGTGGGACCTAGGACTTCATTTTCCCAGGTCTGGGTTCGTGTGTCCTACCTAAGATCGGTAGGTTGTGAGTTCAAACCAAAGGACCTAAGACTATAAAAAATACTTTGCTTCTTGGCACTCAGCATCAAGGGGTGGAGTTGGGGGTTGAATCACCAAAAATGATTCCCGGACTCGGCCACCGCTGCTGCTCGCTTTTCCCTTCACCTTCCAGGGGATGAACAAGGGGGTGGGTTGAATGCAGAGGACAAATTTCATCACACCTTGTGTGTGTGTGACAATCATTGGTACTTTAACTTTAACTTCAATTCAACGTTTCCAAGTCAGAGTCCATGGTTCTCGGCCAGAAAAGGTATGGAGTGCCATTTCTGGGTTGGGGAGGAGATCTTGCCCTAGGTGGAGGAGTTCATGTGCCTCGGAGTCTTGTTCACGAGTGAGGGAAGAGTGGATCGTGAGGTCAACAGGCGGATCGGTGCGGCGTCTTCAGTAATGCGGACGCTGTATCGGTCCGTTGTGGTGAAGAAGGAAGGCAAAGCTCTCAATTTACCGGTCGATCTAAATTCCCATCCTCACCTATGGTCATGAGCTTTGGGTTATGGCCGAAAGGACAAGATCACGGGTACAAGCGGCCGAAATTTGTTTCGTCCGCCGGGTGGCGGGTCTCTCCCTTAGAGATAGGGGTGAGAAGCTCTGTCATCCGGGAGGAGCTCAAGTAAAGCCACTGCTCCTCCACATCGAGAGGAGCCAGATGAGATCGTTCGGGCATCTGGTCAGGATGCCTCCCTAAGGAGGTGTTTCGGACACGTCCGACCGGTAGGAGGCCACGGGGAAGATCCAGGACACGTTGGGAAGACTATGTCTCTCGGCTGGCCTGGGAACGCCTTGGGATCCCTCGGGAGGA
The DNA here is from genome assembly GCF_033978795.1 of Nerophis ophidion. NCBI lineage: Eukaryota > Metazoa > Chordata > Actinopteri > Syngnathiformes > Syngnathidae > Nerophis > Nerophis ophidion. The sequence goes on along the minus strand of NC_084618.1, from coordinate 19,869,568 downwards.
GCTGGACAAAGTGACTGGGGAGAGGGAAGTCTCGGCTTCCCTACTGCTGCCACCGCGACCCCACCTCGGATAAGCGGAAAAGATGGATGGATGATGGTTTTAAAGACCTGTGCTGATGCATTATTAAATTTGGTCCACCAGGTGGTGCAATTTATCCACAAATGCACATCACAATAATACATGTCACCTTCAAATGGTTTGCGCCTGGGCTGTGACCCCAGAGATTAAATCATCCTAAAGTCCTCAAACTAGAGACTTGATTACGTGCGACTTGTGTGGAACTCACCAGTGTTAGAATAAAAAATTGAACTTCATTCAATAGTACAAGGAAATGTGTGCTGTCCAAGAGACACGGTGGATTCAAAAAGGTAAACAAGGGGGCAGGGGAGGACAAGAACAACACCATGGGGGTTTTGGGGGTCAGTTTGACACCAGGAAAAAAAACAAAAACAGCCCACAGCATTGTGTTGTGTCTAAAATACTTCATCGAAATAAGTTAAATATTTATTAGCTCGCACAGGCGGTTTGTGCAAGAGTGACGTAAACAACTTTGTTGCTCACTTCCTGGTTGAGAAGCGGGAAGTCGTCCCACTGCAGTATGTGTGTGTGTGTGTGTGTGTGTGTGTGTGTGTGTGTGTGTGTTTTGGCAATGCTTACTTAATGGGGACGTCACTCTGTTTACACAGTCACCTATAGGGGACCTCTGACGGTAGAGGGACCTAAAAACAGGTCCACGAAAGGGGAACCTTTTTAAATGATGCCTAAGAAATTTTAAGGTTTGGCCCATAAAACATGTTTACTGGTTAGTTTGAGTGTGAGAAATTTGCACTGCAGCCCCCTCATCGGGCTATAGCTGGTACTGCACTCGCTGCTTTTTTTAAATGGTCCTCAGTAGTCACGAACAAATGTGTGTGAATTATGCAAAATTATTTCAATTTGGTCCCCATGAACCATGTTATTAACTCTTTTTCCCCAGGGTCCCCAGTAAGTATGATAAGCACATTACTTCATCAATCCAGAGATTTAAAGATGTGTATGAGCTAACTGGGCAGGGGCCATTTTACCTAATTTTTTAATGCCTCCACAATCTGTAGAAAGGGTGGTCCCCACAAGTTCTGATCAAACACTCGAGTGTGTGTTCAATAAGTGGCTGTCAAAGTGAACTCCTCAGCTCATGCAATCAATCAAATATATCCAAGATATCACATGAATCACGTAGAATTGCAGATGAATCACGCAATTTATTATTTTATTGTTCCGTTTATCAGAACTGTGGATGTTTACCTGACAGGTGTGTCGTTAGGCGTCATTGATCGGATCAATAATAGGTCGTTAATCAACTCGATTATACGTCATTAATTTGATCAATAATGTCATTGATTAGATCAATAATATGTCATTAATCACATTAATTATACATCATTATTCGGATCAATAATATGTCATTAATCACATTAATTATACATCATTATTCAGATCAATAATATGTCATTGATCAACTCAATTACCGTATTTCCTTGATGTGCGGCAGGGCTTCCCAAAATAATTAGCGCATGCTTAGTATTACCGCCTGGTCAAACTCGTGACGTCACGAATGACACTTCCCCTGTCATCATTTTCAAAATGGAGGAGGCTGATTTCAATACTGGTAATTTGAAATACTGTAGCATAAAGGGAAGAAGATTAAGAGCTATTCAGTAGGATTTAAGGTACAAACCTACATCACACTCAAATTTTTACTGCATACCTTTGGTAAGTGCCTGAGCGAGAAGAGGTTTTAAAATAATTAGCGCATGCTTACTTTTACCGCATGCCTTTGGTAAGCGCAGGAGTGAGGTTTTAAATTAATTGGCGCACCGGCGGCAATTCAAGGAAATACGGTATACATCACTAAAATATGATCAATAATATGTCACTGATCCAAATAATATTACATTAATCAGCTCAATTTTACATCATTAATCTGATCATTGGGGACGGCGTGGCGTAGCTGGGAGAGTGTCAGTGCCAGAAGCCTGAGGGTTCCTGGTTCAATCCCTACCTTCTACTAATGAAGTCCTTGAGCAAGACGCTTACACATAAATATATATGTATGTGTATATATATATGTATATATATATATATACACATATATATATGTGTGTGTCTGTCTGTGTCTGTGTGTATATATGTGTGCTTATATATATATATATCTATATATATATGTATATATATAACACACTTTACACTGTACACACTATTACTAAACACTAGTTTATACTTTGTACACACTAATAGTACACATTACTTCCTACTTTGTACACACTATCAGTACACACTATTTTGTACTTTGTACACACTAATAGTACACACTATTTCATACTTTGTACACACTATTCTATACTTTAACACTAACAGTACACACTATTGCATACCTTGTACACACTAATAATACACACCATTTTATACTTTGTACATACAAATAGTACACAGTACTATTTTATACATTGTACACACTAACAATACACACTATTTTATACTTTGTACACACTAATAGTACACACTAGTTCATACTTTGTACACACAAATATTCCACACTATTTATACTCTGTACAAACAGTACACACAATTTTATACTTTGTACACACTAGTTCATACTTTGTACACACAAATATTCCACGCTATTTATACTCTGTACAAACAGTACACATAATTTTATACTTTGTACACACCCATTTTGCACACTATTTTATATTTTGTACACAATAATAGTACACAATATTTTATACTTAGTACACGCTAATAGTACACACCATTTCATACTTGGTACACACTAATAGTACACACAATTTTATACTTAGAACACACTAATAGTACACACTATTTTATACTTGGTACGCACTAATAGTACACTTTTTTTTATAATTTGTACACAGTAATAGTACACGCTATTTCATACTCTGTACACACTAATATTACACACTATTCTATACTTTGTAAACACTAGCAGTACACAGTAATTTATACTTTACACACACTAATAGTACACTCACTTTTATACTTGGTACACACTAATAGTGCAGACAATTTCATACCTTGTACACACTAATAATACACACCATTTTATGCTTTATACACACACACAGTACACACCATGTTATACTTTGTACACACTAATAGTACACACTAGTTCATACTTTGTACACACTAATATTCCACACTATTTATACTCTGTACAAACTAATGGTACACACTATTTCATACCTTGTACACACTAATAATACACACCATTTTATACTTTGTACACACAAATAGTACACAGTACTATGTTATACTTTGTACACACTAACAGTACACACTATTTTATACTTTGTACACTCTAATAGCACACACTATTTCATACTTTGTACACACTAATATTACGAACTATTTATACTTTGTACACACTAATAGTACGCACTATTTTATACTTTGTACAAATTAATATTAAACACTGTTTTATACTTAGTACACACTATTTTATACTTTGTACACACAAATAGTACACAGTACTATTTTATACTTTGTACACACAAACAGTACACACTATTTTATACTTTGTACGCACCTAGTAGTACGCACCATTTCATACTTTGTACACACTATTCTATACTTTTGTAAACACTAACAGTACACACTATTCTGTACTTTGTGCAGACTAATAGTACACACACTTTTATACTTAGTACGCAGTAATAGTACACACTATTTCAACTAGTTTAGCATACTTGAGGTAGTATTTGTTGTACTGATTGACAGTTGTCATGGGTTGGCGTGCACGTGTAGATGGATCAGTGATTAGTGATCATTGATTAGTGATCAGGGATTTGTGATCAGCCCTTAGTGAATAGTGATTATTATTAAGTGATTAATGTCAAGGTGACAAGCTTCACTTCATGGAGTTTATCAGAAGCCCTTTTGTTTTACAGGAATGGATTTCCTCGAGAGTTGATGATTAACAACATAACTGCCACCAGTGAGCAAAAAAAGCAAACAAAAGCGTCTTACTTTTTTTCCAACCAGACACCTAAAGGGATTCTCACGCCTGACTCCGCCTCTTCCTTTCGAGGTGTGCACAGGTGTTTCATTCACTTCGGAAGCGCAGGTGGAGGATGTTGCCCGCCGTCATGCCTGGCCACTTTTTAGACTCGTACGTCGCGAGGAGCGGCGACCCAGGAAGTAACAACGGCACCGTCGCCCTCAACAATGCGGCCGACATTTCCGTCATCGTCCTTTACTTTGTGCTCGTTTTGGCTGTTGGAATATGGGTGAGTTATTAGTCATGTGTTAGTAATATTTACCATATATATATATATATATATATATATATATATAGCTGGTTTATGAGCAGACAAGCATGTTCGGCAGCGCACACACACAGAGTACTTACAAGCAGACACAGTGTGTAGACAGATAAGGGACAATGGACGCATTTTGGCCTAAAAACTAACGATAAAGGTGAAGCTATAACACTGAAACGCCCTCAGGAAGAGGTAGCGGCTAAGGTCCGTCCGCGGTCTGCAGTGTTTTAGCTACTTCTAAATCACTAATCCTCGCCTCCACGGCGACAAATAAAGTACGTTGCTTACAATTATTACTATCACAGCAGGACGAGGAATAGCTAAACATGCTTCACTTCAGACCATAGCTCACCGGCGTCACAATGTAAACAAACACCATTGGTGGATCTACACCTGACGTCCACTGTAATGATACCAAGTACAGGAGCATATATAGTCGATACTACTATAATTAGCCCCCTATAATTAGCCCCCGGACGACGTGCCATAACTGATAAACCCCAAGTCGTGGATGTGGCAAACAGAGGAAAAGCAAAGAAACTCGCCACCTCATCGCAGGTGAGATGGCGACTTGTCCAGGGTGTACCCCGCCTTCCGCCCGATTGTAGCTGAGATAGGCGCCAGCGCCCCCCGCGACCCCGAAAATGGATGGAATGATACTATAATTAGCATCTAAAAATCTTCTTTCGTTTAAAATTATATATGTTATGTTTAGAAACTAAGTAAATACGTCCCTGGACACTTGAGGACTTTGATTATGACCAATGTATGATCCTTGGTATCGGATAGATACCCAAATTTGTGGTATTATCCAAAACCAATGTAAAGTATCAAATAGTTGAATAAGTGATTATTACATTTGAACAGAAGTGAGAAAGTAAGCAGATATTAACAGTAAATAAGTAGATTAATAATTCATTTTCTACCACTTGTCCTTAATCATTTTGATGAAATAATAGAATGATAAATAACACAATATGTAACTGCTTATATGTCAGCAGACTAATTAGGAGCCTTTGTTTACTTACTAACTAAAGACAAGTATTCTTGTATGTTCACTATTTTATTTAAAGGGGAACATTATCACCAGACTTATGTAAGCGTCAATATATACCTTGATGTTACAGAAAAAAAGACCATGTATTTTTTTAACCGATTTCCGAACTCTAAATGGGTGAATTTTGGCGAATTTTCTATTTATCGCTCTCGGAGCGATGACGTCAGAACGTGATGTCACCTAGGTAATAAAGCCGCCATTTTCTCAAACTCGTTACAAACACTGCGTCTCAGCTCTGTTACTTTCCGTTTTTTCAACTATTTTCTGGAACCTTGGAGACATCATGCCTCGTCGGTGTGTTGTCGGAGGGTGTAACAACACTAACAGGGAGGGATTCAAGTTGCACCACTGGTCCGAAGATGCGAAAGTGGCAAGAAATTGGACGAAATTTGTTTAAAATACGAGGGTGTGGGGAAAGCCGACGAAAAGGTCAGTCGTTTGTTCCGCACACTTTACCGACGAAAGCTATGCTACTACAGAGATGGCAAGATTGTGTGGATGTCCTGCGACACTCAAAGCAGATGCATTTCCAACGATAAAGTCAAAGAAATCTTCCGCCAGACCCCCATTGAATGTGCCGGAGTGTCTGCACATTTTACCGGCGGTGCTAAGGCAGACATGGCACAGAGATGTATGGATAACCTGCAGATGCATTTCCAACGATAAAGTCAACAAAATCACAAAGGTGAATTTTGTTGATATTGTTGACTTATGTGCTAATCAGACATATTTGGTCGCGGCATGACTGCCAGCTAATCAATGCTAACATGCTATTTAAGCTAGCTGTATGTACATTTGAAACTATATCTGCATCCAGCGTTTCCCTCCACCCACATTCAATGCCAAACAAACACTTACCAATCGATGGAATTAAGTTGATCCAGTGTCCCAAGATGCGAAACTTCCGATCGTTAGTCTGCACATTTTACCGGCGAAGCTAAGGCAAACATGGCCGAATAGCGTCAATAGCTATTCGCTCAATAGCTTCAGTTCTTCTTCAAATTTCGTTTTCGCTATCTGCCTCCGTACGTCAACCATCCGTTTCAAAACATGCGTAATCTGTTGAATCGCTTAAGCCGCTGAAATCCAAGTCTGAATCCGAGCTAATGTCGCTATATCTTGCTGTGCTATCCGTATTGGAATCACTGGATGACATCACAGGAAAAGGGACGATGGCTTCACAGATAGCGAAAATCAGGCACTTTAAAGCTTTTTTTTAGGGATATTCCAGGATGGGTAAAATTTTGAAAAAAACTTCAAAAAATAAAATAAGCCACTGGGAACTGAATTTTATTGGTTTTAACCCATCTGAAATTGTGATTAATGTTCCCCTTTAAGTACAAACTTGCAACAAGAAACATGTTTAATGTACCCTATTGTAAAGCCAATAATGCATTTTTGTGGTCCCCTTTATTTGGAAAAGTATAGAAAAGTACTGAAAAGTATCGAAATACATTTTGGTATAAATATTGTTATCCGGACAACACTAATATATATATATATATATATATATATATATATATATATATATATATATATATATATATATATATATATATATATATATATATATATATATGTATTTGGATACTTTTCAGTACTTTGATACTTTCCTAAATAAAGGGGACAACACACATACATATATATATGTGTGTGTATATATATATATACACATGCATATATATACATATATATATTCATACACATATATATATATATATACACACACACATATATACATATATATACATATATAATGTATATAGTTAAATAATTTCTTCCATTATAACACATTTATTATTAACATTTGTATTGTATAATCAATATTATAATTATTATTATCATCATTGTTATTATTATTACTGTTATTAATGTTATTATTATCCTTGTTATTGTTACTATCATTGTTATTATGTTATTGTCATTAATATTACATTATTGTTTTCATCATTGGTATCGTTCTTGTTATTATGGGTATTATTGTTATTGGTAGTGTTATTATTATTATTGTTATTATTGCTATTATTATTGATATGTTTTCTTATTCACTTGCAAGTATGAAAGTAAGTTTCAATCTGTGCAATAAAATAAAACTTTAAAAAAGTGCTTCCTTAATCAAAGCGTTATATTTGTGTTTCTTACAAACACACCTGTAGAATGAATACAGGTGTATCCACTCTACAGGTGACATTTTGATATGTCCTAATATCGTACTGACACAGAAAGAAAAGGACTCATCTCTTCGACCGCAGACATGAGCAATACTGGCATCTTGTGGCGTTTTATGGGTATTAATGTAATTACGACATACTTTTTTGCCCAACTATGTAGCCTTTGCGTGAAACTCGTTTTTTAAATGGAAAAAAACAACTAACAAAAATAAACAACACCATTTTTTCTCTATTATTAAACCTTCATGAACTATGTGATGTTTTGCGTCAAATTGTGGTGGAATGAAGTTAATTTCTATATCATAAAAGTACATACAAACACAGTTAAATCAAATAAATAATGTATATACGTCATGAAAAACTAAAGTTAGTTGTACACAAAAAAGGTAAATACTATTAGCTATCATACTGTCACAACCTGTCTGACTTTATTTGTATATTTCCACATTTCTGTATTTATTTCCTGTCCAGCGCTCTTATTTATGTTCCACTTCCTGTTTTCCGCCACCACTCTGTCAGTCGGAACGCTGTTCTTCCCGCTGACTGGATTTATGTGCCAGCCTCATGACTTGCAATTATCTTGCTTGTGCACTTCCCTGCTGCACTATTCAGTTTTTTGGGGCAACTTTAAATATATATATACCTGTGCTACGACAAAAACTACTGTATGATTGTGGAAGCTCTCTTCCAGTGGGTCCTCCAGACCACCAAGCACTGGCATGCGAGCCCATTTCCTGGTTACAATAGACTATTTTTCAATAATGTTCTCAAATTTGCTTTTCAACAGTAGTCTGTTGGTCTCTCGCTTGCCCTCTTGCTCCAGTTCCAACAACTCTCTCCTCGAGGTGATTAGATAACTATGCCCAGGTGGGCCATCTACGCACCTGTCGCTGAGTCAAATAAAGTACAACTACTTTACGGGAGTAGTTTTACGTTGATGTCAGCCATGACGACGGGACTGAGCAGAGCGATAGTGCCATCCTGTGATGTTTAATCAATCAATCAATCAATGTTTACTTATATAGACCTAAATCACTAGTGTCTCAAAGGGCTGCACAAACCACAACACAAACCACTACCAGATCCTTGGTAGGCCCACATAAGGGCAAGGAAAACTGGACGTCGGTGACAATGATGACTATGAGAACCATGGAGAGGAGGAAAGCAATGGATGTCGAGCGGGTCTAACATGATACTGTGAAAGTTCAATCCATATTGTGAAAGTTAAATCCTTATTGGATCCAACACAGTCGCGAGAGTCCAGTCCAAAGCGGATCCAACACAGCAGCGAGAGTCCCGTTCACAGCGGAGCCACCAGGAAACCATCCCAAGCGAAGGCATTTCTTTTCTTTTTCTCCTATGTCCCATTCTCCCTTGTGGAGGGAGTCCGGTCCGATCCGGTGGCCATGTACTGCTTGAGATGTCCCCAGCCAATACACAGGCAAGCAGTACATGGCCACCGGATCGGATCGGACCCCCTCCACAAGGGAGAATGGGACATAGGAGAAAAAGAAAAGAAACGGCAAATCAACTGGTCTAAAAAGGGAGTCTATTTAAAGGCTAGAGTATACAAATGAGTTTTAAGGTGAGACTTAAATGCTTCTACTGAGGTAGCATCTCAAACTGTTACCGGGAGGGCATTCCAGAGTACTGGAGCCCGAAATGAAAACGCTCTATAGCCCGCCGACTTTTTTTGGGCTTTGGGAATCACTAATAGGCCGGAGTCCTTTGAACGCAGATTTCTTGCCGGGACATATGGTACAATACAATCGGCAAGATAGGATAGAGCTAGACCGTGTAGTATTTTATACGTAAGTAGTAAAACCTTAAAGTCACATCTTAAGTGCACAGGAAGCCAGTGCAGGTGAGCCAGTACAGGCGTAATGTGATCAAACTTTCTTGTTCTTGTCAAAAGTCTAGCAGCCGCATTTTGTACCAACTGTAATCTTTTAATGCTAGACATGGGGAGACCCGAAAATAATACGTTACAGTAGTCGAGACGAGACGTAACAAACGCATGGATAATGATCTCAGCGTATTATTTTTGATGGATCTATTATTTATTTGCAGGCGATGGTTCGCACCAATCGTTCCACCGTGGGGGGTTTCTTCCTGGCGGGCAGAAGTATGGTCTGGTGGCCGGTGAGAAACTTCAATGACTTCAACTGCTAGCTTGTTAAATGCAGTTCATGCTGAAAATGGCCCAATTAAGCCTTGTTAAAAATGAACAATAACAAATCAAATTCTGCTTTCCAAAGATCGGCGCGTCACTTTTTGCCAGCAACATCGGAAGCGGACATTTTGTGGGAATCGCTGGGACCGCTGCCGCTTCCGGAATCGCCATCGGTGGATTTGAATGGAACGTGAGTGATAAAATGATGTCAGACATTTAGTTATGGTCTTACATAATTCAGGACGAAAATGAATCTACATTCCTACTCTCACTTATGGTCATGAAGTGTGGGTCATGACCGAAAGACTAAGATCGCGGATACAAGCGATCTGAGTTTCCTCAGAGGGGTGGTTGGCATCTCCCTTAGTGATAGGGTTAGAAGTTCAGTCACCCGAGAGAGACTCGGAGTAGAGCATCTGCTCCTTCGCTTGGAAAGGAACCAGCTTAGGTGGTTCGGGCATCTCGTGCGGATGCCTCACGAGCATCTCCCTTGGGAGGTCCTTGTTGCACGTGTCCACTGGGAGGAGACCCCTCGGCAGGCCAAGGACCAGATGGGGGGATTACATCTCCTCTCTGCCCTAAGAATCCTTCGAGATTCCCCAGGAGGAAGTTGCTAATATTGCTGTGAAGAGGGAAGTCTTGGGGTCTCTGCTGGAGCTGTTTTCCCCACGACCCAATTCTGGATAAGCGGTTGAAGATGGAGGGCGAAAATAAAGTTATGGGAAAGTACTATCACACAAACGTCCATAGTATTACATCAATAAAATCAAAATTTTACAGAAAATTTGTCATTAGAGTGAAAATTAGCAAGAGTTGTGGGAAAAAAAAAAACATTCCACAAGAAAAATGACGAATGGAGTCTGAATTTGTCTGTCCATTTTCCGCCGCTTATCTGCAGTCCAAGCACAGACTTCCCTGTCCCCGGCCACCTCCTATAGTTCCCCTAGGGGGACACTGAGGCTTTCCCAGGCCAGCTGTGAGACATACTCCCTCCAGTGTGTCTGAAGTCTGCCCCAAGGCCTCAGGGACCGATTGGCCCGTAGTGGACCCTGGACCCCATATTCCTGGAGCACCCCCCACAGGACCCCGTGAGAGACACGATCGAATGCCTTCCCCATATCCACAAAAAACATGTGGACTGGTGGAACAAACTCCCGTGCCCCCTCCTGTACCCTAGCGAGGGTAAAAAGCTGGACTTGTGACTCACGACCAGGAAGAAAACTGCATTGTTCCTCCTGAATCCGAGGCTCGACTCGCAGCCAGACTCTCCTCTCCAGCAACTTGGCATAGACTTTTACCGAGAGGTTGATGAGTGGGATTCTTCTATAATTGGAACATACCCTCCAGGTCCCTTTTTGAAAAGAGGGACCATTACCCCGATCTGCAAATCCAGAGGTACCGCACCCCAGACTCCCCTGCTTTGTTGAAGAGACTTGTCAACCTCAAAGGTCCACAACATCCAAAGCCTTGATGTATTTGGGGCAAATCTGGTCCTCTCCTGTGGCCTTGCTACTGGACAGTTTTTTAATGACCTCAGTGATCCCGGCTTCAGTGATGGACATGTCTACGTTTATGACATCAGACTCTGCTTGCACGGAGGATGTGTCTGTAGGATTTGAGGGCCGGGGGGGTCAAAGTAATCCTTCCACCGCACAACTCTATCCCCTGTATTGGTCAGCAGGTTTCCGCACCCAGTATACACGGTGTAGACAGGGCACTGTTCCCCCCTCCTGAGTTAAGTTAAAGTTAAAGTATTGTTGAGGTATCGATGGTTTGTCAGAATCTCTCTGAGACCAATAGAAACTATTGCTCCATGGTCTCTCCGATCTCCTCTCACGTAAGTTTTTAATTCCGCAACCGCCGAGGCCGCGGTTCGCTTGGCCTGTCCATACCTGTCAGCTGCTTCAAGAGTCTCACAAGTGAGCAAAGCTTTGTGGGACTCCTTCAGTTGATGGCTTCCTTTACTTATGGTGTCCACCATCGAGTTCGGGGGTTGCCACCACAACAGTCACCAACCGCCTTGCGACCACAGCTCCGATCAGCAGTAACAGTAATGGAGGTACAGAACATGGCCTATTCGGACTCAATGTCCCCCATCTCCCTCAGAATGCCGTAATCCAGCTCACCATCAAGTGGTGATCAGTTGAGAGCTCAGCAACTCTCTTCACGCAAGTGTTCAAGATATGCGGTCACATACTGTATGTGATGATACGACTACAAAGTCAATCATGCAGTCCTGTGACCTAGTGTGACATGAGGCTACATGCTCTTTCTGGCCCACTTATGTCTGAACATGGTGTGTGTCATGGACAGACCGTGGCTAGCACAGACGTCCAATACCAGAACACCACCCCGATTCAGATCAGGGAGGCCGTTCCTCCCAATCACGCCCCTCCAGGTTTTGCTGTTGCTGTCAACATGAGTCTTGAAGTCACCCAGCACTCCCCCCAGGGAACCCAAGAAGGCCGGTTCCTCCAAACTGCCATTTGGTGCTAACGCGCAAACTACAATCAGAGCCTGACCCCGACCAGATGGCACAGTGATATAATCCTTCCTTTCACAGGGGAAGACGCCAACACACCGGTGCCAAACCGCAGAGCTAATAAAACGCTCAAACCTGCTCGCCGCCTATCCTCTTCGACAACTCTAGCATAGAGCAAAATCGAACCCCTCTCAAGGAGTTTGGTTCCAGAGCCTTCGCTGTGCGATGAAGTGAGCCTGCCTAAATCGAGATGGTACCTATAGGTTTCACGCACAAGCTCAAGCTCCTTCCCCACCAGGGAGATGACTTTCCATGTCCTGACAACCCGACTTCTGACCGAGAACCTGGCAAGACTTTGACTGCCACCCAGTCCGCATAGCAGCAGACTCTAACGGATCCCCTCTGCAGGTTGCGGGTCTGCAAGAGGGACAGGGGTTACACGTCCCTCTTTCAGGCTAGGCTGACAAGCTTTTGCCCTAGGCCTGGCTCCAAGATAGGGCTCCAGTATCCCTCCCCAGGGCAAGGTGTGGTTCCTGGATTGTCCTTTCTTCATGGAGTCTTCTAAATCACTTAGTCAGACACATCACCTTGGACCAGTATCTTCTTGAAACATTTCTGTATTAACTCCAAGTGCTAATCATACCAACTTGATGTTGAATGTGGTAAATATGATCCCTGGCCGTATAAAAGGAGTGATACCAATAACCATAAAAACGTTCCTGTGTGTTCCAGGCTCTTATTGTGGTGGTCATCCTGGGCTGGCTCTTTGTGCCGGTCTACATAAAAGCCGGGGTAAACGCGTCAATGCACTTCACTCTGGAATCATCAACAAAGAACAAGAACATATTTGTGTTCAGGTTGTCACCATGCCGGAGTACCTGAAGAAGAGATTTGGAGGGCAGCGTATTCGAATCTACCTTTCTCTGCTCTCGCTCTTGCTCTACATCTTCACCAAGATCTCAGTAAGTATGCCTTTCAACAATTGGAGTCTGCCTTTCAACAATAACAGTCTGCTTTTCAACAATAAAAGTCTACTTTTCAACAATAAAAGTCTGGTCACACAGAACCAGCAACTTCAGAAATCAGCAGTAGTATATATATATATATATATATATATATATATATATATACACATTATATATATATATATATATATATATATAAATGCATGTATGTATGTATGTATGTGTATATATGTATATATACACATATACATATATATACTATATATACTGAATATATATACTATATATACTGAATATATATACTATATATACTGAATATATACATATATATGTATACATATATACATATATGTATACATATATATATATATATACACATATACACACATATATGTATACATATATATACATATATATATACACGTACATATATACACACACACACATATATATATATGTTATATATACACACACACACACACACACACACACACACACACACACACACACATACATATATATATCATGTTCTTGTTTTGTATTCATGATGTACATTCATGTCGTGTATTAATGTTGTGTTCATGGTGTGTATTCGTGTAGTGTGTTTATGGTGTGTATTAATGCTCTGCATTCATGTTGCGCATTACTGTTGTGTGTTCATGTTGTGTATTCATGTTGCACATTTATGTTGTGTATTAATAGTGTTAACCATGTTCATTACTATTATGTGTTCATTTTATGCATTCATTAATGTGTCTTAATGTAGTGTATTAATGTTGGGTGTTCTTTTTCTGCATTTATGTTGCGTATTACCTTGTGTAGTAATGTTGTTAATTAATGTTTCGTATAAATTGTGTGTATTACTATTGTATGTTCTTGTTTTGTATTCATGTTGTACATTCATGTTGTCTAATATTGTCAACCATGTACAATATTTTTGTGTGTTCATGTTGTATCTTATTGTAGTGTATTAATGTTGTGTATTCTTTTTCTGCATTTATGTTGTGTATTACCTTGTGTAGTAATGTTGTTAATTGATTTCTATTATTTTGCAAATTACTGTTGTGTGTTCTTGTTTTGTATTCATGTTTGTATCAATGGTGTGTATTATTGTTGTGTATGAATGTTGTGCATTACTGTGGTGCATTAATGTTGGGTGTTTGTTTTGTGTTCATGTTGTGTATGCATGTTGTGCATTGGTGTTGTGCTTTTATGTTTTACATGTATGCTGTATGTTTCCTGTTGTGTGTTCATGTCGGGTATTTATGTTGTACATTACTGTCGTGTATTTATATTATCTATCTATTCATGGTGTGTATTAATGTTGCTCATCCCTGTTGCATATTTATGTTATGTATAGATGGATGGATTAATATTGTGTAATGTTGTGCATTTCTGTTGTGCAATCATGCCGAGTATTTTTTAATTGTGTTTAATTTTTGTGCGTTTATGTTGTGTATTCTTGTTGTATATTTATGTTGTGTATTTAAGTTATGTATTAATGTTGTGTATTTTTTGTGCATTTATATTGTGTTAATTGTTTGTATATATGTTGTTTTAATCTTTTTTTGTTTGTGTTGTGTGTTGTGTTGTATATTGATGTGCATTTAAGTTATGCATTCATGTCATGTATTTTTTGAGCATTTATATTGTGTTAATGTTTTGTATTTATGTTGTGCGTTATATTGTGTGTTTATGTTGTGTGTTCATATTGTGTATTTATGTTTTGTTTTAATGTTTATGTTGTATTTCATTGTTGTGTGTTAATGGTGTGTGTTCATGTTGTGTATTAATGTTACTCATCCCTATTACATATTTGTTATGTATGGATGGATTCATGTTGTGTAATGTTGTTCATTTGTGTCGTGCATTCATGTTGTGTTTTTATGTTTTGTATTAATGTTGTGTATTCATGTTGTGTATTTTTGCATTACTGTTGTGTATTTAAGTGATGTATTCAAGTCGTGTATTTTTTTGTGCATTAAAATTGTGGGTTAATGTTTTGTATTTATGTTGTATTTCAATCTTGTGCATTTATGTTGTGTGTTCATATTGTGTATTAATGTTTTGTTTTAATGTTTTTTGTTTATTTTGTGTATTCATGTTGTATATTGATGTTGCGCATTACTGCTGTGTATGTAAGTTATGTAGTCATGTCGTGCATTTTTTGTGCATTTATATTGTGTGTTAATGTTTTGTATTTTTGTTGTGTTTTACTCTAGTGCGTTTATGTTGCATGTTCATATTATGTATTTATGTTTTGTTTTCATGTATTTTTGTTTATGTTGTGTGTTCATGTTGTATTTCATTGTTGTGCGTTAATGGTGTTCGTGTTGTGTATTAATGTTGTGTACTCATGTTGTGTTTGTTGTCCACCCAGGCAGACTTGTTCTCAGGCGCTATTTTCATCAACCAGGCTTTGGGCTTGAACATCTACTTGGCTGTGGTGGCCTTACTCGTGATCACGGCGTTGTACACCGTCACAGGTGTGTGTGTGTGTGTTTATTCGCGCATACTTGAAGTCGTAAACGGGCAGGCAGGTGAAAAGTCAAAGTGTGTTGTTGTTGCTTATCATTGACCTCATGGAGTTGTTGATTATTAACGAGTATATTAACCTATTGATCATTTTTATAAATGTCATTCTTTTTATTTATTTTTTTTTATTGTTTTTCCTGCAACATTCATCTATCTTTATTTAATTCACTTTGGTAGAAAAAAAATACTATTTTGTTACTGAAATATCAACATCAAAACGTACATAAATCATGAAAATTCTTCTTATCAAAGTACACATTTTAGTCTACAAAAATGACTTGATTATGTTCTTGCAATATTAAAACTCAAAGTATTACAACTTGGGATGCTAATTTTCACTATCAGACCGATACGGTACCAATTATGGGTACCTGAGTACTCAAGGTCATCAATCACCGATACAGTACCAATTGCGGGTACCTGAGTACTCAAGGGCGCCAATCAGTTTGTCCGAGGGTGTGTTGCCGTACTCGGGAAGTAGTTTGTGCCATTAAATTGGAATGTGCCAGTCTTGCCTTGTGTTGAGTCCTACAAAGTGTTAATACCGCAAGTATTGCACTCATTTGGAGGTCTTGAAATCGCTAATACTAATCATGTATATAGCATTTATATGGCATATTCAATATAAATGAGCATCCAGCTGAAGTGGAGCCTCACCATTGAGCGCTTTTTATCAGGTATACCTGATTTGTTGACTTGCAAAATCATTGTTTTGCCTACTTATGGAAGGTTGTGTTGTTTTCCAGGCGGACTGGCCGCGGTCATTTACACGGACACCTTACAGACCGTCATCATGATCGTGGGATCTTTCATTCTCATGGGCTTTGGTAACGTCCTCGTTATCGGCACACAGTATTTGTCACCCTCCTGCACATTCAGTGAAATAGGAACCCTTCAGCGTTCAACGAGGTGGGCGGCTACGAGCAGTTCCAGGAGCGCTATATGACGGCCGTTCCTTCCGTCACGGGCAACTTCAGTGAGAGCTGCTACAGACCTCGTCAGGACTCCTTCCACATCTTCAGGGACGCCATCACAGGGGACATACCGTGGCCCGGTTTGGTCTTTGGGCTGACAATCCAAGCTCTGTGGTACTGGTGCACTGATCAGGTCAGAGCCTTTTGCAGATAAGATTAGAGGGAATAAAAAAGCATAAGTGAGGTCTTTATCTGCTAGTTCCTGTATCATCAAGGTTAATATGCTTGTGCTTCTGCTAGCTTGTTGACCAAAACTATCAGGGACGCATCAGTAAGCCTCGCAAAGCTCTTCCTCTTCATTTTAGCCTCAGAAACCTCTAATTAACCTCATAGTTTAACGTAATTACACTCACGGGTGGCTAACCATCAAGCATATAGTGAACGCCACTAGAAAAAAAACTATAACTACAACTACAATCTGTGCAAAATCCCGGTAGGAATTGCGCGTAAATGCAACCGCCGAAACGCACAAGCCGGCGGTACACGCGAGTCGAACTGAAATGCCAACGTTAGCATGTTAACAGTCACCAAGTTTAATAACTCAAAAGTATAACTATGTAAAAAATTTGATGAAAAATAGTTAGCATGCTAATGCTAACATGCTAAAAGTAGGAAGTTGTATGACTCTGGAGTAAACAGTTGCAAAGGTTAGCTCATAAAGTTTGCATGCTAATGTTAGCATGCTTACAGTTAGCATGTTATATAACTAAGCTGCAGAATTGGCAGAAACAAGTCTAAAGGTAGTTGAAAAAGTTAGCATACCAATATCAGCATTAGCATGCTAACTTTTAGCAGTAAGTAACGAGAGCAAGGAGCATTTCGTCTTTGCAACCGTTCAAATTTGTTGAAAAATGTGGTGTGTCGGAGTTTATATTGCTCATTCATCTTCAATGGAGGGCAATTCATGGTCATTCCGGGTGATGCGGGAATTATCGATACAAGCTAGTTCAATTGACCAGGGTGAGTGGGGGGGGTGGTTGGTGGAACGGCTCAAATTGGGTGAAAAATTTGGCAGTTTTTTAGCTTTGAAAATCCCAATTCCTTTTAACAGGAATTTAAGGAAATCTTGAAATTAAAAAAAATAATAATAATTACACTTTACACAGCACAATTGTCCTGGGCGAATTGAGTCGGTTAGGGTTGGAATTGTTTGAATCGGTTGAGAAATGTGGAAAAACTATTTTTATTGGAGAAGGTCTTTACATAAAATCGGATTTTTTTCCCCCCTCCAAAAAGTACACAGTTTTAATGTCCTGACAAGGAGGAACGCTCTGATGGTAGAACGGTCAAAATTGGATGAAAAATGTGGGAGAAGTAGTCAAAAGAAAAAAGAGTGATGTTTAAAAGCCTACATTCCTGGTAATCAGGGAAATGTTGGAACTCTAAAGCACTTTGGCATGATGTCCCGGATAAGTGGAGAGTGTGGAATGGTAGAACTTTGGCGTGATGTCCCGGGTGAGTGGAAAGTGTGGATGGTAGAACATTGGCGTGATGAACCGGGTGAGTGGAGAGTGTGGATGGTAGAACTCTGGCATGATGTCCCGGGTGAGAGGAGAGTGTGGATGGTAGAACTTTGGCGTGATGTCCCGGGTGAGTGGAAAGTGTGGATGGTAGAACATTGGCGTGATGAACCGGGTGAGTGGAGAGTGTGGATGGTAGAACTCTGGCATGATGTCCCGGGTGAGAGGAGAGTGTGGATGGTAGAACTTTGGCGTGATGTCCCGGGTAAGTGGAGAGTGTGGATGGTAGAACATTGGCGTGATGAACCGGGTGAGTGGAGTGTGTGGATGGTAGAAATTTGACGTGGTGGATGGTAGAACTTTGGCGTTATGTCCCAGGTAAGTGGAGAGTGTGGATGGTGGAACTTTGGCGTGATGTCCCGGGTGAGTGGAAAGTGTGGATAGTAGAACTTTGGCGTGATGTCCCGGATGAGTGGAAAGTGTGGATGGTATAACATTGGCGTGATGAACCGGGTGAGTGGAGAGTGTGGATGGTAGAACTTTGGCGTGATGTCCCGGGTAAGTGGAGAGTGTGGATGGTAGAACTTTGGCGTGATGTCCCGGGTAAGTGGAGAGTGTGGATGGTAGAACATTGGCGTGATGAACCGGGTGAGTGGAGTGTGTGGATGGTAGAACTTTGACGTGGTGGATGGTAGAACTTTGGCGTGATGTCCCGGGTAAGTGGAGAGTGTGGATGGTAGAACATTGGCGTGATGAACCAGGTGAGTGGAGTGTGTGGATGGTAGAACTTTGATGTGGTGGATGGTAGAACTTTGACGTGGTGGATGGTAGAACTTTGGCGTTATGTCCCGGGTAAGGGGAGAGTGTGGATGGTAGAACTTTGGCGTGATGTCCCGGGTTAGTGGAAAGTGTGGATGGTAGAACATTGGCGAGATGAACCAGGTGAGTGGAGTGTGTGGATGGAAGAACTTTGACGTGATGTCCCGGGTAAGCGGAAAATGTGGATGGTAGAACTCTGGCGTAATGTGCCGGGTGAGTGGAAAATGTGGATGGTATAACTTTGGCGTTATGTCCCGGGTAAGTGGAGAGTGTGGATGGTAGAACTTTGGCGTGATGTCCCGGGTAAGTGGAGAGTGTAGATGGTAGAACTTTGGCGTGATGTCCCGGGTAAGTGGAGAGTGTGGATGGTAGAACATTGGCGTGATGAACCGGGTAAGTAGAGAGTGTGGATGGTAGAACTTTGGCGTGATGAACCATGTGAGTGGAGTGTGTGGATGGTGGAACTTTGGCATGATGTCCCGGGTAAGTGGAGAGTGTTTGGATGGTAGAACTTTGGAGTGATGTCCCAGCTGAGTGGACTGTGTGGAATCGTAGAACTTTGGCTTGATATCCCGGGTGAGTAGAGTGTGTGTGGATGGTAGAACTTTGGCATGATGTCCCAGGTGAGTGGTGAGTGAGAAGGACAGATTCCAGATGTCACTAGAAACAAAAACTAAGAAGAAGTCCAAGGCTCACCGGAGGGCGGACTTGGTGGTGGGTCGAATCCACTGGGGACGAGTCAGGTGGTGGCAGCGAGTCGAGCATAGCTGTAGCAGGCGATGCGGGTGAACACGGAACAGCCACATGAGCGGCCGTCGAGAAGGTGAGCGCGAGTGGGGCCAGAATTTCAGCAGCCATGGGGATCTACGCTTTTGTCCTGGACGTCCCTGCTATTTGTGCCACGGGCATCTATTAATTGGCCCTTGAGGGAACCGGGTGCGGGCGGCTGATGGCCGCTTGTGCGGCAGGCCAGCTGGAGGTCGCGGACAATGCCAGCGTTAGCTTTTTAACAACAATGCTGGAGATGTGGGTGTTGGCGCAGTGGGACGGCCCGCCGGAGAAGAGGGTTTTAACGGGGCCGTGGGAACGCCTGCCGGAGACGATGAGCATGGCGGCGCCGTTGGAAGGCACACCAGAGACGAGGAGGAAGATGGAGGTGGTGCCGTGAAAAAACCCGCCAAAGACGAGGACCTCGTCATGCGAAGAGCAAAAGCTGGCCGTGGTGCTGCCGCAGGAGCCAAGGTGCTTGCACGGGGACCCACCTTGGAGTAGGTGCTGGCGCGGAGACAAGTCGTGGTGCAGGTGCTGGAGTGGGGACCAGACGTGGTGCAGGGACAGGAAGCAGCCGGGTTGCTGGGGCAGGAGGAGGAGGAATGGCGTCTGCAGTCCCACCTGGGTTGAGGTTAGCTGTGACATTGGCAGAGGTGGCCTAGCTGGAGATTGCGTCTTGGTATGCCAGAAAATAGGTAGTGGTGGTCGGGCAAGAGGTTGCTGCCAGGTTGGGCGCAGCTGTGCCACCCCACTAGCACAGCTCCACGTGTGTATGAGACAGATGTGTGTGTACGTGTGTACGACACAGATGTGTGTGTACGTGTGTATGAAACGACATGTTGCAATCCCCCATGGAATGATTTTTGTGTTGCAGGTGATTGTTCAGCGGTGCCTGTCGGCCAAAAATTTGTCGCACGTGAAAGGTGGCTGCATCCTGTGTGGGTACCTCAAGCTGCTGCCCATGTTCCTCATCGTGTTCCCAGGAATGATCAGCAGGATTCTTTACCCCGGTGAGTGCAAGTCCACGAGCCACGTGACCGAGCAACAAATACCACTATTGCTATCATCATTGTTACTATGATTTGTAGACGTTGTGGCTTGTGTGGACCCCACTGAATGTGCCAGACACTGCGGGGCCAGCGTGGGATGCACCAACGTGGCTTACCCCAAACTGGTGGTGGATCTGATGCCCGACGGTCAGTCCTGGATTCACTTTGGTGGCTACAGAAAAGTCAACTCCTGCATTTTTTGTCGAATTCAATTCCAGGAAGTGGAATTGTCCCAAAGACCCAATGGAAGATTTTGGTGTATTGTAAATGTTTCCATCTATGAGTTTTACATAAGGTCAAACTTGGGCAAGCGGTTACAAAAAAAGTTTAGAAAAGTCGAGTAAAAAATTTTTTTTTATATATTCGAGTTACCTAGCGCGTGACTCCACTAACCCGATTCAATGCAATGCCGCTAAGGCTTCTGGGAAATGTAGTTTCACTGCACTTACCAACACATCTCCCTTTCTTTTAAAACATCAACTTTTGTATCAAACTATTGCATTTCCAAACACTAGTGTCCTGTGGACTTTGATGGTCCTCGTTAAGGTTTTTAATGTTTGTCACCTCTGAGCTGTTGGCCTGTAGGCGGACGTCCTTGTTTCTTGTTCCTTATGATGACCCATTATGACCATGTAAAATCTGTGTGCACCTTGCTCCTGTACCAGTCCTGGATATGTCCACACCCCGATCATGTAGTCCAGAAGGCGAACTCTGTCCCCTGGTTGCAGGCATGGCAGGTTTTTCCTTGGCGTGTGTCACCTTTATGGCCCCCTTTGGGTTGAGCAGGGTATCGCCACAGACAGGTTAGTGCCAATGTGACGTCCACCAACATCAGGTCGACAGACTCTTCTGAAAATCTGATTTTCGAGTCCTTTGATGATCCTAACTTTGCAAGTTTCTTGGATCTGGGGTTGTTCATGTGTTGTTGTAAAAAGTCCGCCCTTTATTGTCTATGGATGTTCTCATTCATCAGGTCATTGACTTCTCAGGACTTTCAACCATTCACAACTGGACTGCTTAGTTTGTCTTAGAAGACGTTTATCCTCTCATACAAGTAGATTTACTTCATGTTCATAGACATAGATTGGTCACATCTAGTCTTGGACTTAGATTGGTCACATCTAGTCTTGGACTTAGATTGGTCACATCTAGTCTTGGACTTATATTGGTCACATCTAGTCTTGGACTTATATTGGTCACATCTAGTCTTGGATTTATATTGGTCACATCTAGTCTTGGATTTATATTGGTCACATCTAGTCTTGGATTTATATTGGTCACATCTAGTCTTGGATTTATATTGGTCACATCTAGTCATAGACTTAGATTGGTCACATCTAGTCTGAGACTTAGATTGGTCACATCTAGTCTGAGACTTAGATTGGTCACATCTAGTCTTGGACTTAGATTGGTCACATCTTGTCTTGGAATTAGATTGGTCACATCTAGTCTTGGACTTAGATTGGTCACATTTAGTCTTAGACTTAGATTGTTAGCATGTAGTCTTAGACTTAGATTGTTAGCATGTAGTCTTAGACTTAGATTGGTCACATCTAGTCTTAGACTCAGATTGGTCACATCTAGTCTTGGACTTAGATTGGTCACATCTAGTCTTGGACTTAGATTGGTCACATCTAGTCTTGGACTTAGACTGGTCACATCTAGTCTTGGACTTAGATTGGTCACATCTAGTCTTGGACTTAGATTGGTCACATCTAGTCTTGGACTTAGATTGGTCACATCCAGTCTTGGACTTAGATTGGTCACATCCAGTCTTGGACTTAGATTGGTCACATCCAGTCTTGGACTTAGATTGGTCACATCCAGTCTTGGACTTAGATTGGTCACATCTAGTCTTGGACTTAGATTGGTCACATCTAGTCTTGGACTTAGATTGGTCACATCTAGTCTTGGACTTAGATTGGTCACATCTAGTCTTGGACTTAGATTGGTCACATCTAGTCTTGGACTTAGATTGGTCACATCTAGTCTTGGACTTAGATTGGTCACATCTAGTCTTGGACTTAGATTGGTCACATCTAGTCTTGGACTTAGATTGGTCACATCTAGTCTTGGACTTAGATTGGTCACATCTAGTCATAGACTTAGATTGGTCACATCTAGTCTTAGACTTAGATTGGTCACATCTAGTCTTGGACTTAGATTGGTCACATCTTGTCATGGAATTAGATTGGTCACATCTAGTCTTGGACTTAGATTGGTCACATTTAGTCTTAGACTTAGATTGGTCACATCTAGTCTTAGACTCAGATTGGTCACATCTAGTCTTAGACTTAGATTGGTCACATCTAGTCAGAGTGAGATTGGTCAGATCTAGTATTAGACTGAGATTGGTCAGATCTACTCATAGACTTATATTGGTGAGATCTAGTTTTAGACTTAGATTGGTCACATCTAGTCTTAGACCTAGATCGGTCACATGTCATCTTAGACTTAGATTGGTCACATCTCGTCTAAGACTTAAATCAGTCACATCTAGTCTTACACTTAGAATGGTCATATCTAGTCTAGATCCCGGTGACAAAACCCACTCTTTAATGAAACTCAACAAAATGGCAGAATCTCTATGATAATGTTTGGGCAGTGGGTGTGGCAACAGCGGCCATGCCCACTGTTTGGGTCTAACTACGAGTCACAGCTCACATGCAGGGGTGGTATGACTGAAGTCGGTGTTCTTTGGTAGTCAGTAAGTCACTTTGCGCGCCCTCCGTCTGCATGTTTCTTTTCCCAAAATCCTGATGTGTATCTTTAGCAAGATTTCTGTTCTCATCACACGTGGAACGACGTACTTGTTCCCATTGAATATGATGCCATCCGCAACAGTAAGTTCTGTTCTAGACGTCCAGTTGCTGCCAGACATGTTTGCCTTGGTTCAGGCCATACTCTCAGTATTAGCACTTTTAGAGTTCTCATGGTCTGGTCTGCGTCAGTCTCTTTTCAGGTCTTGTCTGTTCTGTCTTGTGAAACTGCAAGGGTGACACCATCATGTCCACAAGAGTCTGTAGTTCAGCCTTCTTCCTTTCGTCTGGTCTTTGATTTGTATCTACTGCAGGAGAAAATGTGTGTGGATCATATCGACGCCATACATCACCGGCCCGGTATGGCGTAGTGCGTAGAACGGCCGTGTTAGAAAACTGAAGGTTGCAGGTCCGCTCCCCGCCTCTTGACATCCAAATCGCTGCAGTTGTGTCCTTGGGCAGGACACTTCAACCTTACCCCCGGTGCCGCTCCCACTGGTGAATGAATGATGAATGAACGATAGTGGTGGTCGGCAGGGCCGTAGGCGCAAACTGGCAGCCTCGCTTTCGTCAGTCTAGCCTAGGGCTGCTGTCGCTACAAATGTAGCTCAGCACCACCAGAATGATGGGTTCCCATTTCTCTGTGAAAAGCACAATATAAAATCTAAACCATTTATACTATTATTATTATATACTTAGAGTCGAATGGACAGTCAGTGGGTGGTTTTGACATGATCAACACCTGGGGTTTATGATCTGTTTCCACCTCAAAGGTGTGGCCATAAACATTCAGATGGAATTTTTCACATCTGTAGGTACTGGCTAGAGCCTCCTTCTCTATCTGGACGTGGAGGCAACATGTTTCCAATCTTTGTCATGCAGCTGTAGCAACACTGCTACTAGTCCATACTGTGAGTCGTCAGCAGGTATTCGAGGGACCTCAACCACCTGTAGACCACTAGAAGTACAATGGGTTTCATGTTCTTTGACTTCTTCTTCCAACACCATCCAACTGAAACTGGAAGAGGCAGGGGTTGGACCATGGATCATCAACTACCTCTTGGCCAGACTACACAACGTGAGGGTGTGTGACTGTTCTTTAGATTTGGTAGTTTGCAGCCTGGGGCTCCCAAAGGAACGATGCTCTCACCTTACTTGCTCATGCTTGATACTGTACCTCACTTTTCAACCGCTACCAGCTAAAGATGGATTGACGATGGATCAGATTGATTTTTTTCTAGACACTCAAAGCGCTTCACAAGGAACTGAGAATCTGTAGAAGTTCTCAGGTGTCTGCGGAGTTCTGGGTTGTGTTTGAGGGGAGCAAACAGGAATACTGTATCAGAAGTCAGCTCAGGCTTCTTGAGCACCAGTAAGACAAAAGGGCTCCACCACCCAAACCGATGAACATCGAGGGTTGAAAAACATGAAATTGGTTGTCTCATTTAAATACCTGGGTGTTCACTTCAAAAAATAAACTTGACCGGACTCACCCGTACAAGAAAGTACGCATTTAGTGGCCCTTACCTTCTGAGAAGACAGAAGTCCTTCGAGGTGTGCGTATGACTTTTGTGGTATTCTATGCCGTCGTTTGCTGGGGTGGGGACAGCAGGCTCAGAGACAGGAACATACTTAGAAGACTCCATCGTAGGCTGCCCACTAGCAGCATCGAGAACAGAAGGATGTTCACCAAGTTGACATTCAAGTCTTCTGGCCCCATGTACGGCACTGTGGACACCCTGAGTAAAATCCTTAATATTAGACTGTTACATCCACAGTACATTAGGCTGTTACATCCACAGGACATTAGATTGTTAAATCCACATTGCATTAGACTGTTACATCAACAGTGCATTCGGCTGTTATATCCACAGTGCATTAGG
The DNA here is from genome assembly GCF_033978795.1 of Nerophis ophidion. NCBI lineage: Eukaryota > Metazoa > Chordata > Actinopteri > Syngnathiformes > Syngnathidae > Nerophis > Nerophis ophidion. The sequence continues at coordinate 19,844,151 of NC_084618.1, read as the reverse complement.
CTGTTACATCCACAGGACATTAGATTGTTAAATCCGCAGTGCATTACACTGTTACATCCACAGTGCATAAGATTTTTGCATACACAGTGCATTACACTGTTATATCCACAGAGCATTAGATTTTTGCATACAGTGCATTAGATTGTTACATGCACAGTACATAAGACTGTTAGATTCACCGTGTATTAGACAGTTACATCCACGGTGCATTGGACTGTTACATAAACAGTGCATTAGACTGTTCCATCCACAGTGCATTAGATTGTTACATCCACAGTGCATTAGATTGTTACATCCACAGTGCATTGGACTGTTACATCCACAGTGCATTGGACTGTTACAGCCACATTGCATTGGACTGTTACAGCCACATTGCATTAGACTGTTACATCCACAGTGCATTAGATTGTTACATCCACAGTGCATTGGACTGTTACATAAACAGTGCATTAGACTGTTACATCCACAGTGCATTAGACTGTTCCATCCACAGTGCATTAGACTGTTACATCCACAGCGCATTAGACTGTTACATCCACAGCGCATTAGACTGTTACATCCACAGAGCATTAGATTGTTCCATCCACAGTGCATTAGACTGTTACATCCACAGTGCATTAGATTGTTACATCCACAGTGCATTAGACTGTTACATCCACAGTGCATTAGATTGTTACATCCACAGTGCATTAGACTGTTACGTCCACAGTGCATTAGACTGTTACATCTACGGTGCATTAGATTGTTACATCCACAGTGCATTAGACTGTTACGTCCACAGTGCATTAGATTGTTACATCCACAGCGCATTAGACTATTATATCAACAGCGCAGTAGACTGTTACATCCACAGCGCATTAGACTGTTACATCCACAGTGCATTAGACTGTTACATCCAAATATAACGTATAATATGTATATATGAATAATACACACATGTATTCAATATAAACTTATATATAATACGTAACATGTATATATAAAAAATGCACACATCATGTATATAATCTACCAAGCGTATTTGTGTGCCTAGGTCTACGTGGTCTCATGTTGTCGGTCATGCTGGCGTCTCTGATGAGCTCGCTGACGTCCATCTTCAACAGCGCCAGCACGCTCTTCACCATGGACATCTACGCCAAGGTGCGGCGCTCGGCCTCTGAAAAGGAGCTGATGATCGCCGGCAGGTGAAGCAAAACGCCGCCATCGTCCCTCCCTGGCGTGCGGGCTGCGAACTGGTGACGTGTTTGCTTCCTGCAGAGTCTTCATCCTGGTCATGATCGGCGTCAGCGTGGCCTGGCTGCCTGTGGTGCAGTCGGCTCAGAGTGGCCAGCTCTTTGACTACATCCAGTCCATCACCGCCTACCTCACGCCGCCTGTGGCCGCAGTCTTCGTGCTGGCCATCTTCTGCAAGCGCGTCAATGAGTCTGTGAGTTCCCAGCATGCAATTCCTTTACTGGCGCATAGAAAAACACGCCGGCTGAACTCTGCTCGCTTTATCGTCCCCGTAAAGAAGGACCGATCAAAGGTCTTGAAATGTTGCGCAAAGAAGACTTGTACCACAAATATTTCATCCAAATGAAATCAGCACTGTTTCAAAAACTACTTTTAAAAAGTACTTAACTATCCTTTTACTCTTGAATACATGTTATTAATTTCCAGGAAAAGTAATGGATGTCAAACAGCAGAAAACTTCAAATATTTGCCATATTTAGTTGAGGGACATTTCATGAGAGCAGAGCGTGTGCCTTTAAAATGCAATGTCTATTGCCATCGGCAGTTTGTATATATGATATATCCATCCGTCCATTTTCTACCGCTTATTCCCTTTTGGGGTCGCGGGGGGCGCTGGCGCCTATCTCAGCTACAATCAGGCGAAAGGCGGTGTACACCCTGGACAAGTCGGCACCTCATCGCAGGGCCAACACAGATAGACAACATTCACACTCACATTCACACACTAGGGACCATTTAGTGTTACCAATCAACCTATCCCCAGGTGCATGTCTTAAACTACAACAAATGTTATCCAGGTGTGACAATAAGTGATATAATTGTGTTACAAATACAAAGAAGTATATTTTAACCACATGATGACATCTGAGTTGTCATCAAAGAGTAAAAACAAGGGAAGCACTAAAAAATGTCCAACTATTTGCGCTCTTTCTCTCCTTTGGCTCTCAGGGTGCTTTTTATGGCCTCCTGGTGGGTCTCCTGGTGGGCCTGGCCAGGATGATTAGTGAGTTTGTGTACGGGACTGGTAGCTGTGTGGAGCCGAGCAACTGTCCTACCATCATCTGTGGCGTCCACTACCTCTACTTCAGCATTGTCCTCTTTGTGCTGTCCTGTCTGGTCATCCTGGGAGTGTCCCTGCTCACCCAGCCCATCCCTGACAAACACGTACGGACGTCCTCTACCGCCTTAGCTTACTACCTGTGTTTAAGTCTAAAGTTGTATTCAACTCATCTACCTTCTGTAGCACCTCAGATAACCATGTGTGTGTGTTTAAAGTAGTGTTCAACTCCTCTACCGCCTGTAGCACCTTAGCTTACTACTTGTGTTTGTGTCTAAAGTTGTATTTAAACTCCTCTACCGCCTTAGCTAACCATGTGTATGTGTCTAAAGTGGTGTTCAACTCCTCTACCGTCTGTAGCGCCTTCGCCCACCACCTGCCTTTGTTTCTAGAGTAGTGTTCAACTCCTCTACCGCCTGTTGAGCCTTAGCTAACCAACTGTCTTTGTGTCTAAAGTAGTATTCAACTCCTCTACCACCTGTAACCGTGTGTTTGTGTTTTAAGTTGTATCCAACTCCGCTACCGCTTGTAGCACCTTAGCTAAACATAGGTTCGTGTCTAAAGTTGTATTCACCTCCTCTACCGCCTGTAGCACCTTAGCTAAACATAAGTTTGTGTCTAAAGTTGTATTCAACTACTCTACCACCTGTAGCACCTCAGCTAACTAACTGTCTTTGTGTCTAAAGTTGTATTCAACTCCTCTACCGCCTGTAGCACCTTAGCTAACCATGTGTTTGTGTCTAAAGTTGTATTCAACTCCTCTACCGCCTGTAGCACCTTAGCTAAACACGTGTTTGTGTCTAAAATTGTATTCAACTCCTCTACCACCTGTAGCACCTTAGCTAACCAGAAATGTGTCTAAAGTTGTATTCAACTCCTCTACCACCTGTAGCACCTCAGCTAACTAACTGTCTTTGTGTCTAAAGTTGTACCGCCTGTGTTGGAGTCTGAGGAACTGTGAGGACGAAAGAGTCGACCTGGAAAAAGACGACTGGGTAGAAAATGATGACAACATGGAAGTTGAAGGTACTTCATCAACGTCAACTCTTTCAGAATATTTTACTGCAATCCAAAAGCTAGTACTCATACTTACTGGCCAGAAAATACTTAATACCTGTGTACTTTCATGGTTATGTATTCTTCCTGTGGACCAGCAGTAGTCCTTGAACAAGCAGTAGTACTTGAACAAACAGTAGTACTTAAAAACGTAGTTGCACTTGAACAAACAGTAGTACTTGAGTGAGCAGTACTTGTTCAAGCAGTAATACTTGACTAAGCAGTAGTACTTGACTAAGCAATAGTACTTAAGCAGCAGTAGTAACTGAACAAGCAGTAATACTTGCACAAGCAGTAATACTTGACCAATAGTAGTACTTGAACGAGCAGTAGTTTTTGTAAAAGCAGTAGTACTTCAACAAGCCGTAGTACTTTAGTGAGCAGTAGTAACTGAGTGAGCAGTAGTACTTGAACAAGCAGTAGTACTTGAACAAGCAGTAGTATTTAAGTTAGCATTAGTACTTCAGTGAGCAGTAGTCCTTGAGTGAGCAGTAGTATTTGTTCAAGCAGTAGCATTTGTACACATATTACTTGAACAAGCAGTATTACTTGAACAAGCAGTAGTACTTGAACAAGCAGTAGCATTTGTACACATTACTTGAACAAGCAGTATTACTTATACAAGCAGTAGTACTTGAACAAGCAGTAGCATTTGTACACACATTAGTACTTGAACAAGCAGTAGTACTTGAACAAGTAGTAGTACTTAAGCAGCAGTAGTTAATGAACAAGCAGTAGTACTTGAATGAGCAGTAGTTTTTGTCTGAGCAATAGTACTTGAACGAGCCGTAGTACCTGAGTGAGCAGTAGTCCTTGAACAAGCAGTAGTACTTGAACAAACAGTAGTACTTAAAAACGTAGTTGCACTTGAACAAACAGTAGTACTTGAGTGAGCAGTACTTGTTCAAGCAGTAATACTTGACTAAGCAGTAGTACTTGACTAAGCAGTAGTACTTGACTAAGCAATAGTACTTAAGCAGCAGTAGTAACTGAACAAGCAGTAATACTTGCACAAGCAGTAATACTTGACCAATAGTAGTACTTGAACGAGCAGTAGTTTTTGTAAAAGCAGTAGTACTTCAACAAGCCGTAGTACTTTAGTGAGCAGTAGTAACTGAGTGAGCAGTAGTACTTGAACAAGCAGTAGTACTTGAACAAGCAGTAGTATTTAAGTTAGCATTAGTACTTCAGTGAGCAGTAGTCCTTGAGTGAGCAGTAGTATTTGTTCAAGCAGTAGCATTTGTACACATATTATTACTTGAACAAGCAGTATTACTTGAACAAGCAGTAGTACTTGAACAAGCAGTAGCATTTGTACACATTACTTGAACAAGCAGTATTACTTATACAAGCAGTAGTACTTGAACAAGCAGTAGCATTTGTACACACATTAGTACTTGAACAAGCAGTAGTACTTGAACAAGTAGTAGTACTTAAGCAGCAGTAGTTAATGAACAAGCAGTAGTACTTGAATGAGCAGTAGTTTTTGTCTGAGCAATAGTACTTGAACGAGCCGTAGTACCTGAGTGAGCAGTAGTACTTGAACAAGCAGTAGTTAAGGGAGCATTAGTACTTCAGTGAGCAGTAGTACTTGAACAAGCAGTAGTACTTGAGTGAGCATTGATACTTCAACGGGCAGTAGTACTTGAACAAGAGGTAGTAGTTGAACATGCAGTATTACTTGTACAAACAATAGTACTTTACAAGCAGTAGTATTTATGTGAGCAATAGTACTTGAGTGAGCAGTAGTAATTGAATGACCATTAGTACTTGAACAAGCAGTAGTATTCAAGTGAGCATTAATACTTCAACGAGCAGTAGTACTTGAACAAGCAGTAGTATTCAAGTGAGCATTAATACTTCAACGAGCAGTAGTACTTGGAAAAGCAGTAGTACTTGAACGGTCAGTAATATTTGAACAAGAAGTAGTACTTGAGTGAGCAGTAGTAGTTGAACGAGCAGTAGTAATTGGACAAGAAGTAGTATTTGAGTGCGCGATAGTACTTGAGTGAGCGGTAGTACGTTAATGAGCAGTAGTACTTCAACGAGCAGTAGTACTTCAATGAGCAGTAATACTTGAGTGAGCGGTAGTGCTTGAACGACAAATAATACTCTAACAAGCAGTAGTAGTGCAACGAGCAGTAGTACTTTTAAAAACAGTAGTACTTGAACAAGCAGTAGTACTTGAACGAGCAGTAGTACTTTAACGAGCAGTAGTACTTCAACAAGCAGTAGAACTTAAGTAGTAGTACTTCAATGAGCAATAGTACTTCAGCAAACAGTAGTATTTAAATGAGCAGTAGTACTTCAACGAACAGTACTTCTTGAACGAGCAGTAGTACCTGAGTGAGCAGTAGTACTTGAACAAGAAGTATTATTTAAGTGAGCATTAATACTTGAACGAGCAGTAGTAGTGCAACAAGCAGTATTACTTGTACAAACAGTAGTACTTTAACGTGCAGTAGTACGTGAATCAGCAGTAGTACTTCAACAAGGAGTACTTTTTAAAAAGTAGTAATACTTGAACGAGCAGTAGTACTTGAACAGTCAGTAATATGTCAACAAGCAGTAGTACTTCAACAAACAGTAGTACTTCAATGAGTAGTACTTCAACAAGCAGTAGTACTTCAATGAGCAGTATCACTTCAACGAGCAGTAGAACTTCAACGAGCAGTAGAACTTCAACGAGCAGTAGAACTTCAACGAGCAGTAGTACTTCAACAAGCAGTAGTACTTCAACAAGCAGTAGTACTTCAACAAGCAGTAGTACCTGAGTGAGCAGTAGTACTTGAACAGGAAGTATTATTTAAGTGAGCATTAATACTTGAACGAGCAGTAGTAGTGCAACAAACAGTATTACTTTTACAAACAGTAGTACTTGAACAAGCTGTTGTTCTTGTACAAACAGTAGTACTTTAACATGCAGTAGTACGTGAATCAGCAGTAGTACTTGAACAAGTAGTACTACTTGAACAAGTAGCCCTCTTTGAAAAAGTAGTACTACTTGAACGAGCAGTAGTACTTGAACCGTCAGTAATATTTCAACAAGCAGTAGTACTTCAACGAGCAGTAGTACTTCAATGAGCAGTAGTACTTCAACGAGCAGTAGTACTTCAACGAGCTGTAGTACTTCAACGAGCTGTAGTGCTTCAATGAGCAGTAGTGCTTCAAACGAGCAGTAGTACTGGAGTAAGCAGTAGTACTTCAACGAGCAGTAGTACTTCATGGGCAGTAGTTCTTCAAGAGCGGTAGTTCTTCAACGAGCAGTAGTACGTCAACGACCAGTAGTACTTCAGCGAGCAGTAGTACTTCAACAAGCAGTAGTACTTCAACGAGCAGTAGTACTTCAACGAGCAGTAGTACTTCAACGAGCAGTAGTACTTCAACGAGCTGTAGAACTTCAACGAGCAGTAGTACTTTAACGAGCAGTAGTACTTCATGGGCAGTAGTTCTTCAAGAGCGGTAGTTCTTCAACGAGCAGTAGTACGTAAACGAGCAGTCGTACTTCAATGAGCAGTAGTACTTCAGCGAGCAGTAGTACTTCAACAAGCAGTAGTACTTCAACAAGCAGTAGAACTTCAACGAGCTGTAGAACTTCAACGAGCAGTAGTACTTCAACGAGCAGTAGTACGTAAACGAGCAGTAGTACTTCAACGAGCAGTCGTACTTCAATGAGCAGTAGTACTTCAACGAGCAGTAGAACTTCAACGAGCAGTAGTAGTTCAACGAGCAGTAGTACTTCAACGAGCAGTCGTACTTCAATGAGCAGTAGTACTTCAACGAGCAGTAGAACTTCAACGAGCAGTAGAACTTCAACGAGCAGTAGTACTTCAACGAGCAGTAGTACTTCAACGAGCTGTAGAACTTCAACGAGCAGTAGTACTTCAACGAGCAGTAGTACTTCATGGGCAGTAGTTCTTCAAGAGCGGTAGTTCTTCAACGAGCAGTAGTACTTCAACGAGCAGTCGTACTTCAATGAGCAGTAGTACTTCAGCGAGCAGTAGTACTTCAACAAGCAGTAGTACTTCAACAAGCAGTAGAACTTCAACGAGCTGTAGAACTTCAACGAGCAGTAGTACTTCAACGAGCAGTAGTACGTAAACGAGCAGTAGTACTTCAACGAGCAGTCGTACTTCAATGAGCAGTAGTACTTCAACGAGCAGTAGAACTTCAACGAGCAGTAGTAGTTCAACGAGCAGTAGTACTTCAACAAGCAGTAGAACTTCAACGAGCTGTAGAACTTCAACGAGCAGTAGTAGTTCAACGAGCAGTAGTACTTCAACGAGCAGTCGTACTTCAATGAGCAGTAGTACTTCAACGAGCAGTAGAACTTCAACGAGCAGTAGAACTTCAACGAGCAGTAGTACTTCAACGAGCAGTAGTACTTCAACGAGCTGTAGAACTTCAACGAGCAGTAGTACTTCAACGAGCAGTAGTACTTCATGGGCAGTAGTTCTTCAAGAGCGGTAGTTCTTCAACGAGCAGTAGTACTTCAACGAGCAGTCGTACTTCAATGAGCAGTAGTACTTCAGCGAGCAGTAGTACTTCAACAAGCAGTAGTACTTCAACAAGCAGTAGAACTTCAACGAGCTGTAGAACTTCAACGAGCAGTAGTACTTCAACGAGCAGTAGTACGTAAACGAGCAGTAGTACTTCAACGAGCAGTCGTACTTCAATGAGCAGTAGTACTTCAACGAGCAGTAGAACTTCAACGAGCAGTAGTAGTTCAACGAGCAGTAGTACTTCAACGAGCAGTCGTACTTCAATGAGCAGTAGTACTTCAACGAGCAGTAGAACTTCAACGAGCAGTAGTACTTCAACGAGCAGTAGTACTTCAACGAGCTGTAGAACTTCAACGAGCAGTAGTACTTCAACGAGCAGTAGTACTTCATGGGCAGTAGTTCTTCAAGAGCTGTAGTTCTTCAACGAGCAGTAGTACGTAAACGAGCAGTAGTACGTCAACGAGCAGTAGTACTTCAACGAGCAGTCGTACTTCAATGAGCAGTAGTACTTCAGCGAGCAGTAGTACTTCAACAAGCAGTAGTACTTCAACAAGCAGTAGAACTTCAACGAGCTGTAGAACTTCAACGAGCAGTAGTACTTCAACGAGCAGTAGTACTTCAACGAGCTGTAGAACTTCAACGAGCAGTAGTACTTCAACGAGCAGTAGTACTTCAACGAGCTGTAGTGCTTCAAACGAGCAGTAGTGCTTCAAACGAGCAGTAGTACTGGAGTAAGCAGTAGTACTTCAACGAGCAGTAGTACTTCATGGGCAGTAGTTCTTCAACGAGCAGTAGTACGTAAACAAGCAGTAGTACGTAAACGAGCAGTAGTACGTCAACGAGCAGTAGTACTTCAACGAGCAGTCGTACTTCAGCGAGCAGTAGTACTTCAACGAGCAGTAGTACTTCAACAAGCAGTCGTATTTCAACGAGCAGTCGTACTTCAACGAGCAGTAGTACTTCAGCGAGCAGTAGTACTTCAACGAGCAGTAGTACTTCAACGAGCAGTAGTACTTCAACGAGCTGTAGTACTTCAACGAGCTGTAGTACTTCAACGAGCAGTAGTGCTTCAACGAGCAGTAGTGCTTCAAACCAGCAGTATTACTGGAGTAAGCAGTAGTACTTCAACGAGCAGTAGTACTTCATGGGCAGTAGTACGTCAACGAGCAGTAGTACTTCAACGAGCAGTAGTACTTCAGCGAGCAGTAGTACTTCAGCGAGCAGTAGTACTTCAACGAGCAGTAGAACTTCAACGAGCAGTAGTACTTCAACGAGCAGTAGAACTTCAACGAGCAGTAGAACTTCAACGAGCAGTAGTACTTCAACGAGCAGTAGTACTTCAACGAGCTGTAGAACTTCAACGAGCAGTAGTACTTCAACGAGCAGTAGTACTTCATGGGCAGTAGTTCTTCAAGAGCGGTAGTTCTTCAACGAGCAGTAGTACGTAAATGAGCAGTAGTACGTCAACGAGCAGTAGTACTTCAACAAGCAGTAGAACTTCAACAAGCAGTAGAACTTCAACGAGCTGTAGAACTTCAACGAGCAGTAGTACTTCAACGAGCAGTAGTACTTCAACGAGCTGTAGAACTTCAACGAGAAGTAGTACTTCAACGAGCAGTAGTACTTCAACGAGCAGTAGTACTTCAATGAGCAGTAGTGCTTCAATGAGCAGTAGTACTTCAACGAGCTGTAGAACTTCAACGAGCAGCAGTACTTCAACGAGCAGTAGTGCTTCAATGAGCAGTAGTGCTTCAAACGAGCAGTAGTACTGGAGTAAGCAGTAGTACTTCAACGAGCAGTAGTACTTCATGGGCAGTAGTTCTTCAAGAGCGGTAGTTCTTTAACGAGCAGTAGTACGTCAACGAGCAGTAGTACGTCAACGAGCAGTCGTACTTCAACGAGCAGTCGTACTTCAACGAGCAGTTGTACTTCAATGAGCAGTAGTACTTCAACAAGCAGTAGTACTTCAACGAGCAGTAGAACTTCAACGAGCTGTAGAACTTCAGCGAGCAGTAGTACTTCAACAAACAGTAGTACTTCAACGAGCAGTAGTACTTCAACGAGCAGTAGAACTTCAACGAGCAGTAGTACTTCAATGAGCAGTAGTACTTCAATGAGCAGTAGTACTTCAATGAGCAGTAGCTCAACGAGCAGTAGTACGTCAACGAGCAGTCGTACTTCAACGAGCAGTCGTACTTCAACGAGCAGTAGTACTTCAACGAGCAGTAGTACTTCAATGAGCAGTAGTACTTCAATGAGCAGTAGTATTTCAACAAGCAGTAGCTCAACGAGCAGTAGTACTTCAACGAGCAGTAGTACTTCAACGAGCAGTAGTGCTTCAAACGAGCAGTAGTACTGGAGTAAGCGGTAGTTCTTCAACGAGCAGTAGTACGTCAACGAGCAGTAGTACCTCAATGAGCAGTAGTACTTCAACGAGCAGTAGTACTTCAACGAGCAGTAGAACTTCAACGAGCAGTAGTACTTCAATGAGCAGTAGTACTTCAACGAGCAGTAGTACTTCAACGAGCAGTAGTACTTCAACGAGCAGTAGTGCTTCAAACGAGCAGTAGTACTGGAGTAAGCGGTAGTTCTTCAACGAGCAGTAGTACGTCAACGAGCAGTAGTACGTCAATGAGCAGTAGTACTTCAACGAGCAGTAGTACTTCAAGGAGCAGTAGAACTTCAACGAGCAGTAGTACTTCAATGAGCAGTAGTACTTCAACGAGCAGTAGTACTTCAACGAGCAGTAGTACTTCAACGAGCAGTAGTACTTCAACGAGCAGTAGTGCTTCAACGAGCAGTAGTACTGGAGTAAGCAGTAGTATTTCAATGAGCAGTAGTACTTCAGCGAGCAGTAGTACTTCAGCGAGCAATAGTACTTAAACGAGCAGTAGTACTTCAACGAGCAGTAATACTTCAACGAGCAGTAGAACTTCAACTAGCAGTAGTACTTCAACGACAGTAGTACTTCAACAAGTAGTAAAACGTCAACAAGCAGTAGTACTTCAACAAGCAGTAGTACTTCAACAAGTAGTAAAACGTCAACAAGCAGTAGTACTTCAACAAGCAGTAGTACTTCAACAAGCAGTAGTACTTCAACAAGCAGTAGTACTTCAATGACAGTAGTACTTCAACAAGGAGTAGTACTTCAACAAGCAGTAGTACTTCAATGACAGTAGTACTTCAACAAGTAGTAAAACTTCAACAAGCAGTAGTACTTCAACAAGCAGTAGTACTTCAACGACAGTAGTACTTCAACAAGCAGTAGTACTTCAACAAGCAGTAGAACTTCAACAAGCAGTAGAACTTCAACAAGCAGTAGTACTTCAATGTACTTCAATTCTGTATGAAAGGCACAGGAAGTCAAGCGACATAATTAACCCACCAGCCTAAAATGGAGGGAAAACTTCAAAGGAAGTGCCGCCGCCACTGTGTGAGTGACAAGTGCTAGCAAACACAACACTCGCAAAAAGTTTGCTAAAACACGCAAACTCTGAACAAAACACGTAAACATGAACATATCAGCAACACTGGCAGCATAAGAGTAAATTATAAGATGGTTTCACAGCTACATTGTCTTAAAAACACCGCAGCAAAGAAGAAGACTTACCTCCTCACGGCCTGTCTCATCAGCAGGGGAGGACGATGACGTCACTACCGGAAGAATAAAATGACAAATAATCCCAAAAACGAACTTTTTGCTGAAAAAAAAAAATTACAAAATAAAAGTGACAATGAATAACAACAGAGCAATCAAATAAAACGTGAGGGAATTTTTGTGTGGAATGTATACAATATATCTTATATACCTGCTTGAACAAGAAGCAGTATTTGATTGAGCAGTACTACTTGAACAAGCAGTAGTACTTGAACAAGCAGTAGTTCTTGAACGAGTAGTATTACTTTAGGGAGCAGTAGTACTTGAACAAGCAATAGTACTTCAACGAGCAGTAGTACTTGGACAAACAGTTGTACTTGAACAAGCAGTAGTACTTGAACGAGCACTAGTACTTGAACGAGTAGTAGTACTGAACAAGCAGTAGTACTTGAACGAGTAGTAGTACTTGAACAAGCAGTATTACTTGAGTAAGCAGCAGTATTTGAATGAGCAATAGTACTCAAACAAGCAGTAGTAGTGCAACGAGCAGTAGTACTTCTACAAACAGTCGTACTTGAGTGAGCAGTAGTACTTGAAGAAGTAGTAGTACTTGAACGAGCAGTAGTACTTGTACAAACAGTCGTACTTGAGTGAGCAGTATTACTTGAAGAAGTAGTAGTACTTGAACGAGCAGTAGTACTTGTACAAACAGTAGTTCTTGTACATTCAAGTTGTACTTGAACAAACAGTAGTACTTGAACGAGCAGTAGTACTTGAACGAGCAGTAGTACTTGAACGAGCAATATTACTTGAACGAGCAATAGTACTTGAACGAGCATTAGTACTTAAACGAGCAGTAGTACTTGTGTAAACAGTAATACTTGAACAAGCAGTAGTTCTTGTACAAAAAAGTTGTACTTGAACAAGCAGTAGTACTTGAACAATCAATAGTATTTCAAGGAGCAGTAGTACTTGTACAAACAGTAGTACTTGGACAAGCAGTTGTACCTAAACTAGCAGTAATACTTGAACGAGAAGTAGTACTTGTACAAACAGTAGTACTTGACCAAGCAGTTGTACCTAAACTAGCAGTAGTACTTGAACAAGCAGTAGTACTTCAAAGAGCAGTAGTACTTGTACAAACATTAGTACTTGTACGAGCAGTAGTACTTGAACGAGCAGTAGTACTTGAACGACCAGTAGTACTTGAACAAGCAATAGTACTTCAATGAGCAGTAGTACTTGTACAAACAGTAGTACTTGACCAAGCAGTTGTACCTAAACTAGCAGTAGTACTTGAACGAGAAGTAGTACTTGAACAAGTAATAGTACTTGAATGAGAAGTAGTCATTGAACAAGCCATAGTACTTGAACAAGCAGTAGTACTTCAAAGAGCAGTAGTACTTGTACAAACATTAGTACTTGTACGAGCAGTAGTACTTGAACGAGCAGTAGTACTTCAAAGAGCAGTAGTGCTTGTACAAACATTAGTACTTGTACGAGCAGTAGTACTTGAACGAGCAGTAGTACTTGAACAAGCACAAGTACTTGAACAAGCAGTAGTACTTCAAAGAGCAGTAGTGCTTGTACAAACATTAGTACTTGTACGAGCAGTAGTACTTGAACGAGCAGTAGTACTTGAACAAGCAGTAGTTCTTGTACGAGCAGTAGTACTTGAACGAGCAGTAGTACTTGAACAAGCACTAGTACTTCAACGAGCAGTAGTACTTGTACAAACAGTAGTATTCGAACAAGCAGTTGTACTTAAACAAGCAGTAATACTTGAACGATAAGTAGTACTTGAACAAGTAATAGTACTTGAATGAGAAATAGTACTTGAACGAGCCATAGTACTTGAAAAAGCAGTAGTACTTCAAAGAGCAGTAGTACTTGTACAAACATTAGTACTTGTACGAGCAGTAGTACTTGAACGAGCAGTAGTACTTCAATAAGCAGTAGTACTTCAACAAGCTGTAGTACTTGTATAAACAGTAACACTTGAACAGGCAGTAGTTCTTGGACAAACAAGTTGCACTTGAGCAAGCAGTAGTAATTGAAGAACCAGTAGTACTTCAACAAGCAGTTGTACTTGAAAAAGTAGCAGCATTTGAACAAGCAGTAGTACTTCAACAAGCAGTAGTACTTGAACAAGTGACGGTACTTGAACAAGCAGTAGTACTTGAACGAGCAGTAGTACGTGACCCACCAGTAGTACTTCAACAGGCAGTAGTACTTCAACAAGTAGCGGTACTTGAACAAGCAGTAGTACTTGAACAAGCAGTGGTAATTGAACAAGCAGTAGTACTTGAACAAGCAGTGGTAATTGAACGAGCAGTAGTACTTGAACGAGCAGTTGTACTTGAACAAGCAGTGGTACTTGAAGAGAGTCTCACTGCAGGGACCTCCTTTAAGTGCCTTGAGGGGGAGGGGCCAAAATGCAGATTAGAATTCGGGTTAGGGCGAGTAGATTTGTTCCAATACTACAGTCTACTCTAATTGTCCCTTCCTGGCTACTACATTCCTCTTAATCTCGCCCTGCAGAGTGGAAAGCTTCTTTGAGATGTTCTCCAGTTTTGCGATTTCGTTCAGAAATCTTCACAGTCGTTGATATTGTCACATGACACCCTGGCCGCAAACCATCTCTGATGTTCCAGAAGCTTCCGAGGAGACGGCGGGCCCCTGCAAGAAGGCCCTGGCGTGTTTCTGCGGCCTGCAGCAGCAGAAGGCCGCCAAGCTCAGCGAGGAGGAGAAGGCGGAGCTTCAGAGGAAGCTGACGGACACGACAGAAGCGCCGCGTTGGAGGAACGTCGTCAACGGCAACGCCATCGTCCTGCTGTGCGTGGCCATCTTCTTCCACGGCTTCTACGGCTAGCACAGCGTTGACCGGTGTGACCCGGTCTTCTGGCCTGTCGAACCAGTGGCACTTTAAAACTCATTTCCTTCACAATTATTATTATTTTTATTCTCTGCCTTGACCTATGGGACAGTTATTCATGCTGACAACGTGGTATTAAACGTCTTGCCTCAGCCCTAAGTCCAAAGTCTCGTATTTCATTCACACTTTCGTTGTCTCAGACGGAAATTAAAATGTACTTTCCCGTCTTGCCACTAGAGGACACTGTTGCTTTGTTTTCATACTCGACAAAACAGAACTAAACATGTCCTCTCCTTACTCGCCGCTAGAGGACACTGTTGCTTTCTTTTTTGAAGACTGACCTTAAAACTGTAGTTAAGAAGTGATATCCTTTTTTACTTATTATTTGATTCTTTATATTTCACCTCACACAAAACTGATAAGTTTAATTTCACATCCATCGGAAAAACTTTGTACGAAGTCAAATGACATGACTAGGTTTTATCCTCTAATTGCAACACAAAATGTGTAAGAATAAAATATGTAAGAAAAATATCGATTAATCAGTTGACATTTGCAATCATCAAATCAACTATACATTAGTCCTTTTGTTGAATATGATACGATATAGAAACAAATATGTATGATAATAGTATGGATGTGCCAAAATTAATTGAATATGATGAAAATTAAAGAGATTACATTCGACAATAATTTGTCAAATTGTCCAATAATATATTTAGTTGTGAAATGTAAGACAATCCAACTGAATCGATTCATGAATGAATTATAAGATGTTTTGTGGGAAAATTAAAACACACTTTTAAAGTCACTTTCTAAAAACGAATAAAAAAGATTAAAATTCTAACTAACTGAGAAAAAAAGTCATATGTAAATATCGTTATTTATTCTCCATACACTTCATTTATCCATTTTATTTGGCTTGTTCCTCTCAGGGTCGCCGGGGGGTGCTGGAGCCTATCCCAGCTGCACTCGAGCGGAAGGCGGTGGACATGTTTTTATATATACTGTATGTCAATATATATATACATATATATATATATATATAAACTGTATATTAATATATGTATACGGTACTTGTATTATGCAAAAAATTGTTTTGGGGATTTACAGTCAATTTGCTCTGCAGACAAGTTCATTAAGTCAAAAATGATCTAGTGTTATAATAAACTTGTCAGAGGTCTTTGTTGTTGACGAACCCCAAGATGCAGAGACGGAGGCAGGCATAGCATATGAAAACATGATTTAATTAAACTTAAACAAGAACAAACAAAAAGCATGCAGGTGGGCGAAATAACAAACTAAGGGAGCTAGCACTGGAAGCTAGAAAACAAAAAGGAACTTTAGCTTGGAAGTTAGTGGATAGCAAACAGAAAAACTGGAAATAACTAATGGCTAACAAGAACAGCTTACCGCTACGACGACCAGGACAAAACGTAGCATGACAGGTAATAGCTGAAAAGAATCAGACACGACAAGAGCAACATATGGCAACGACGAGTCCGAATGACAATAAAACGATCCAGCACTGACTGGAGGAACAAAGCCGATTGACATCAGGTGTGACCAGATGCCAATCAGCCGCAGCTGAGTGAAAACAGGACACAGGGAGACAAACAGGAAGCTGAACCAAAATAAGAGCACTAGACAGGAACTAAGGACAGGAAATACTAAACACACAGAGGAGAAACTAAAACACAAACAAACTGTCAGTGGCAACGCTGACAAAACTATTAATAACAATAATAACATTACTTGTACTAATGATGATAATAACAACAATATTAAATAAATAATAACAATAATAATAATTAAAATAATAACAACATAATAATAATAAAAACGTTAATTATAATAATGATAAAAACAACACTATTAAATTAATAGCAATAATAATAATTCAAATAATAATAACATCAACAATGAAATAATAATAATACAATAATTATAACAGTAACAACATTAATACAATAATTATAACAACAACAATAATAAAAATAATGACAATAAAAATAATAATACTGACGATGACGATGATGAAAATGATGAAGCAACCACATTATCTTTGGCAGCTCTATTTAGACCACATCAATAAACACAAACAATATTTGTGAAAACATTGATCTCGCCGCGCCAGTGACGATCCATAGCGAGGCTACCTTTTCTACTGGTGTTATTGGCGGCGGTGTGGACACTCCCACTTTGACACTTTTCATCATTCATGTCGGGATTGAAGCGCCCACTCAGCATCTTGACCATTAGTCAGCGACTTTACTCTTCGCTCGCTCTTCCCTGCACTTGGGAGATTACATCCAAATGTGTGTGTGTGTGTGTGTGTGTGTGTGTGTGTGTGTGTTTGCTGATGTTTCTCATTGGCTGAAAGCGTCCTTTTTCAGTGTGCTGCCTGCAAACACTGCAGTGCAGAAGAGGGGGAGAGAGAGAGAGAGAGAGAGAGAGAGAGAGAGAGAGAGAGAGAGAGCATAGTGCGCATGTGCAGCAGTGAGGAGCAGGAGGAGGAGGACGAGGAGGAGGTGCTGTGAGGGAGCAGAGGAAGCAGGAGAAGGAGAGGAAGGAGACATGTCGCTGTGGTGCAGGAGATGAGTGCAGGAGCTCGGACGCCATCTTTGTCAACGCCATCCACGCCATCGCGAAGAGGCAGGAGGACGAGAGCGGCGAGAGGAGGCGGGAAGGACCTCCATCTTCTCTCTGCATCCCAGGCAGGTGAGGAGGATGATGACGATGGTGATGATGACAATGTGTGATGTTCTAGAAGCTTCTGTGCGTGTGTGTGTGTGTGTGTGTGTTTGTGTGTGTGTGTGTGTGTCCATCATGTTGATGCGTTTAAAAAAAAAATGTCCATTTGCAGACTCAGCATGTAGTGAAGTGTCCAATGTTGCTATTGCATAACACCCCCACCCATCCACCCACCCACACACAATCTGACATATTCCACTTCCTCCCACCTCATTAATCAATAAGTAATCAATCACAAAATGCACGGGCTCATAATAATTTTTTTTGCTGCCTTCTTCTGTCTGCCGCCACACATCACGCTCCACTCAGCGGGGGAATCAAGTGCAAAATGGCCGACAGATGTCAGGAGGCAGTGTCGCTTTGAAATTGGATGTATATTTATATGTACATATGTATGTGTGCTGTATGTGTGTGTGTATACTTTGAAAAATGCTATATCGCTGGCAAGTGAGCATGAAGAGTTGAAGCCAGAGGATTAAATCCAACACGTTACGTAATCATAACAACATAAAACCTCTTTGCACTCAGACTGTCTTTTTACTGCTGGCTGATATGGAACTTAGTCAGGACAGACAGGTGTTTATTGAGGGAGAGAGGGGTGTTTATTGAGAGACAGACAGGTGTGTATTGTGGCACAGAAGGGTGTTAATTGAGGGACAGACAGGTGTTCATTGAAGGACGGACGGGTGTTCATTGAGAGACAGACAGTTGTTCGTTGAGCAACAGACAGGTGTTCACTGAGAGACAGACAGGTGTTTATTGAGAGACAGACAGGTGTTTATTGAGGGACAGATGGGTGCTCATTGAAGTAGAGACGGGTGTTTATAGAGAGACAGACAGGTGTTCGATGAGCGACAGACTGGTGTTCATTGAGCGGCAGACAGGTGCTCATTGAGGGACAGACAGGTGTTCATTGAAGGACAGACAGGTGTTTTTTGAGAGACAGACAGGTGTTCATGCAAGGACAGACGGGTGTTTATAAAGACACAGACAGGTGTTTATTGAGAGACAGACAGGTGCTCATTGAGGGACAGACAGGTGTTCATTGAAGGACAGACAGGTGTTTTTTGAGAGACAGACAGGTGTTCATTCAAGGACAGACGGGTGTTTATAAAGACACAGACAAGTGTTTATTGAGAGACAGACAGGTGCTCATTGAGGGACAGACAGGTGTTCATTGAAGGACAGACAGGTGTTTTTTGAGAGACAGACAGGTGTTCATTCAAGGACAGACGGGTGTTTATAAAGACACAGACAAGTGTTTATTGAGAGACAGACAGGTGTCCATTGAGGGACAGACAGGTGTTCATTGAAGGACAGACAGGTGTTTTTTGAGAGACAGACAGGTGTTCATTCAAGGACAGACGGGTGTTTATAAAGACACAGACAGGTGTTTATTGAGAGACAGACAGGTGTTCATTGAGGGAGAGATGGGTGTTCATTGAAGGACAGACAGGTGTTCATTGAGAGACAGACAGGTGTTCATTGAGGGACAGACAGGTGTTCATTGATGGAGGGATGGGTGTTCATTGAGTGACAGACAGGTGTGTATTGAGGGACAGACGGGTGTTTCTTTGAGGGACTGACAGGTGTTCATTGAAGGACAGCCAGGCGTTTATTGACAGACAGACGGGTGTTCATTGAGGGACAGACAGGTGTTCATTGAGAGACAGACGGGTGTTCATTGAGGGAAAGACGGGTGTTCATTGAGGGACAGACAGGTGTTAATTGAGAGACAGACGGGTGTTCATTGACGAAAAGACGGGTGTTCATTGAAAGACAGACAAGTGTGTATTGAGGGAGAGATGGGTGTTCATTGAAGGACAGACGGATGTTTATTGAAAGACAGGCAGGTGTTCATTGAGGGAGAAATGGGAGTTCATTGAAGGACAGACGGGTGTTCATTGAGAGACAGACAGGTGTTCATTGAGCGACAGACTGGTGTTCATTGAGGGACAGATGGGTGTTCATTGAGGGACAGACGGGTGTTCATTGAGGGAGAGATGGGTGTTCATTGAGAGACAGACAGGTGTGTATTCAGTCACAGACGGGTGTTCATTGAGAGACAGACAGGTGTTCATTGAAAGACAGACGGGTGTTTATTGAGGGACAGACAGGTGTTCATTGAGTGAAAGACAAATGTTCATTGAGAGACAGACAGGTGTTCATTGAGCGACAGACTGGTGTTCATTGAGGGACAGACAGGTGTTCATTGAGAGACAGACGGGTGTTCATTGAGGGAGAGATGGGTGTTCATTGAGTGAAAGACAAGTGTTCATTGAGAGACAGACATGTGTTCATTGAAAGACAGACGGGTGTTTATTGGGAGACAGACAGGTGTTCATTGAGGGACAGACAGGTGTTCATTGAGAGACAGACAGGTGTTCATTGAGGGACAGACGGGTGTTCATTGAGGGAGAGATGGGTGTTCATTGAGAGACAGACAGGTGTGTATTCAGTCACAGACGGGTGTTCATTGAGAGACAGACAGGTGTTCATTGAAAGACAGACAGGTGTTTATTGGGGGACAGACAGGTGTTCATTGAGGGACAGACAGGTGTTCATTGAGAGACAGACAGCTGTTAATTGAGTGAAAGACAAGTGTTCATTGAGAGACAGACATGTGTTCATTGAAAGACAGACGGGTGTTTATTGGGAGACAGACAGGTGTTCATTGAGGGACAGACAGGTGTTCATTGAGAGACAGACAGCTGTTAATTGAGGGACAGACAGGTGTTTATTGTGGGACAGACGGGTGTTAATTGAGGGACAGACGGGTGTTAATTGAGGGACAGACAGGTGTTCATTGAGGGAGAGATGGGTGTTCATTGAGAGACAGACAGGTGTTTATTGAGGGACAGGTGGGTGTTCATTGAGAGACAGACAGGTGTTTATTGAGGGACAGGCAGGTGTTCATTGAGGGAGAGATCGGTGTTCATTGAAGGTAAGACAGGTGTTCATTGAGAAACAGACAGGTGTTCATTGAGGGACAGGGAGGTGTTCATTGAGGGAGAGATGGGTGTTAATTGAGAGACAGACAGGTGTTCATTGAGGGACAGGTGGGTGTTCATTGAGAGACAGACAGGTGTTTATTGAGGGACAGGCAGGTGTTTATTGAAGGACAGATGGGTGTTCATTGAGAGACAGACGGGTGTTTATTGAGGGACAGGCAGGTGTTCATTGAGGGAGAGATGGGTGTTTATTGAGAAACAGACAGGTGTTCCTAGAGGGACAGGCAGGTGTTCATTGAGGGAGAGATGGGTGTTAATTGAGAGACAGACAGGTGTTTATTGAGGGACAGGCAGGTGTTCATTGAGGGAGAGGTGGGTGTTCATTAAGGGGGGGGGGGGTGAGCAATCATTGAGAGACACAGACAAGTGTTTATTGTGGCACAGACGGGTGTTAATTGAGAGACAGACGGGTGTTTATTGAGGGACAGGCAGGTGTTCATTGAGGGAGAGATGGGTGTTTATTGAGAAACAGACAGGTGTTCCTAGAGGGACAGGCAGGTGTTCATTGAGGGAGAGATGGGTGTTAATTGAGAGACAGACTGGTGTTCATTGAGGGACAGGCAGGTGTTCATTGAGGGAGAGGTGGGTGTTCATTAAGGGGGGGGGGGGGTGAGCAATCATTGAGAGACACAGACAAGTGTTTATTGTGGCACAGACGGGTGTTAATTGAGAGACAGACGGGTGTTTATTGAGGGACAGGCAGGTGTTCATTGAGGGAGAGATGGGTGTTTATTGAGAAACAGACAGGTGTTCCTAGAGGGACAGGCAGGTGTTCATTGAGGGAGAGATGGGTGTTAATTGAGAGACAGACTGGTGTTCATTGAGGGACAGGCAGGTGTTCATTGAGGGAGAGGTGGGTGTTCATTAAGGGGGGGGGGGGGTGAGCAATCATTGAGAGACACAGACAAGTGTTTATTGTGGCACAGACGGGTGTTAATTGAGAGACAGACTGGTGTTCATTGAGGGACAGGCAGGTGTTCATTGAGATGAGATGGGTGTTAATTGAGAGACAGACAGGGGTTTATTGAGAGACAGGTGGGTGGTCATTGAGGGAGAGATGGGTGTTCATTGAGAGACAGACAGGTGTTTTAAAATCATCATGTTTGAAATCATTGTCTTTAAAATCATTGTGTGAAATCATCATGCATAAAATCATTATATTTGGTACCATAATGTTTGAAATCATTATGTGTGAAATATCATGTATAAAATCATTATATTGGATACTATAATGTTTGAAATCATTGTCTTTAAAATCATCATGTGTGAAATCATCATGTAAAAAATCATTATGTTGGCTATCACCTTGTTTGAAATCGTTAAGTTTTAAAATCATCATGTTTGAAATCATTGTCTTTAAAATCATTATGTGTGAAATATAATGTATAAAATCATTATATTGGATACTATAATGTTTGAAATCATTGTCTTTAAAATCATTATGTGTGAAATCGTCATGTATAAAATCATTGTGTTGGCTATTACCATGTCTGAAATCATTGTGTTTAAAATCCTCGTCTTTGACATCACCTTGTTTGAAATCATGAAATTTTAAAATCATCATGTTTGAAATCAGTTTGAAATGATCATGTTTGACATCACTATGTTTAAAATCATAATGTGTGAAATCATCATGTATAAAATCACTATGTTGGATATGGCCATGTTTGAAATCATCGTGTTTGACATCACCTTGTTTGAAATCATGAAGTTTTGAAATCATCACGTTTGAAATCATTGTGTTTGAAATCATCATGTTTGTTTTGATTGTAAAACAGAGAGAAGTACTTCAGTGAAGAAACTACTCAAGTACAGGTGTGAGTTATGAAGTAGTACTACTCACTACTACACAAGAACAGTAGTAGTACTACTCACTACAACACAAGTACAGTAGTAGTAGTACTCACTACTACACAAAAACAGTAGTAGTACTACTCACTACTACACAAGTACAGTAGTAGTACTACTCAATACTACACAAGTACAGTAGTAGTACCACTCACCACTACACAAGTACAGTAGTAGTACTACTCAATACTACACAAGTACAGTAGTAGTACTAATGACTACCACACAAGTACAGTAGTAGTACTACTCACTACTACACAAGTACAGTAGTAGTACTACTCACTACTACACAAGTACAGTAGTAGTACTACTCACTACTACACAAGTACAGTAGTAGTACTACTCACTACTACACAAGTACAGTAGTAGTACTACTCACTACTACACAAGTACAGTAGTAGTACCAATGACTACTACACAAGTACAGTAGTAGTAATACTCACAACTACACAGGTACAGTAGTAGTACTAATGACTACTACACAAGTACAGTAGTAGTACTAATGCCTACGACACTAGTACAGTAGTGGTACTACTCACTACTACACAAGTACAGTAGTAGTACTAATGACTACGACACAAGTACAGTAGTAGTACTACTCACTACTACACAAGTACAGTAGTAGTACTAATGACTTCTACACAAGTACAGTAGTAGTACTAAAGACTACGACACAAGTACAGTAGTAGTACTAATGACTACTACACAAGTACAGTAGTAGTACTAATGACTACGACACTAGTGCAGTAGTAGTACTACTCACTACTACACAAGTACAGTAGTAGTACTAATGACTACAACACAAGTACAGTAGTAGTACTACTCACTATTACACAAGTACAGTAGTAGTACTAATGACTACTACACAAGTGCAGTAGTAGTACTAATGACTACAACACAAGTACAGTAGTAGTACTAATGACTACAACACAAGTACAGTAGTAGTACTACTCACTACTACACAAGTACAGTAGTAGTACTAATGACTACTGCAAAAGTACAGTAGTAGTACTAATGACTTCTACACAGGTACAGTAATAGTACTAAAGACTACGACACAAGTACAGTAGTAGTACTACTCACTACTACAAAAGTACAGTAGTAGTACTAATGACTGCTACACAAGTACAGTAGTATTAGGGCTATATAAGTAAACATTGATTGATTGATTGATAGTACTACTCACTACGACACAAGTACAGTAGTAGTACTACTCACTACTACACAAGTACAGTAGTAGTACTACTCACTACTACACAAGTACAGTAGTAGTACTACTCACTACTACACAAGTACAGTAGTAGTACTAATGACTACTACACAAGTACAGTAGTATTAGGGCTATATAAGTAAACATTGATTGATTGATTGATAGTACTACTCACTACTACACAAGTACAGTAGTAGTACTACTCACTACTACACAAGTACAGTAGTAGTACTAATGACTACTACACAAGTACAGTAGTAGTACTAATGACTACAACACAAGTACAGTAGTAGTACTACTCACTACTACACAAGTACAGTAGTAGTACTAATGACTACTACACAAGTACAGTAGTAGTACTACTCACTACTACACAAGTACAGTAGTAGTACTAATGACTACTACACAAGTACAGTAGTAGTACTACTCACTACTACACAAGTACAGTAGTAGTACTACTCACTACTACACAAGTACAGTAGTAGTACAATATTTCATGAGTGACCTCACAGCAGGCTAATGTTAGCATATGCTAGCTAAAGGATAAACAACACCCAACGCTAAACACAAAGTTTTTAGTCTTTTTTCGTTCTTTTTGAGTAAAAACTGAAGTTCGCTCACTTTTTACAGCGCGTGGTTGGACTGTGGTCACGTGACCGCCAGGCTGCGTTCGATTGGTGCAATGGAGTCAGAGGTCACTGGTGCCGACCTTGGGTAGGTCTTGGGACGCAAGTCGCTCTCCACCAGGCCGGGGGTACACCGGGTGTGTGACAGAGCTGCGTGAGAAATTTCAAGTCACTTTCAGGGTCTGAGAAGAGCGTCACCGTGGCAGTAACCAGCTGTCCCAATACTTTGGACTCAGTTGCAACAGAGAGAAATGTTTGGCTTTTTATTTAAGCTTTTTTTTCGCTTTAAAAATATGTTGTCAGGTTCTATCTTTAGCCCTGAATGTTCACTTTCACTTTCCCTTTCATCCAAGCATCTTCATCACACAGATTTAGAGCGGTCTGATCCCGTCTGAAAGCACAGCAACTTAGTTTTATGTGTGCGTTACCTGAGTTACCTTTGTGGTACCTGTGTGTTACATGAGTGTTACATGAGTGTACAGTAACGTGTGTTACGTATGTATAACCTGTATGCTACCTGTATGTTACATGAGCATACAGTAACCTGTGTTACGTGTGTGTTCCATGAGTGTTCCGTGAGTGTACAGTAAGGTCTGTTTCAGATGTATTACCTGTGTGTTACATGGGTGCCACCCGAGTTTACAGTAACATGTGTTACATGTGTTACCTGTGTGTTACGTGAGTCTACAGTAACATGTGTTAAGTAGTGTTGTGTGAATATTATGCGTGTTACCCGTGAGAGTATACAGTAACATGTATTACCTGTGTTACACCTGTGTGTTACGTGTTACCTGAGTGTATAGGAACATGTGTTACGTGTGTGTTACATGAGTATTACCGAGTGTAAAGTAACATGCGTTACGTGTGTTACATGAGTGTTGCCTGTGTGTGCAGTAAAGTGTGTTGTGTTTTACCTGCGTATTACATGAGTCTACAGTAACATATGCTATGTGAGTGATACATAAATGTAACATGTGTTACTTGTGTGTATTACCTGTGCGTTATATGTGTCTTACATGAGTGTTACATGATTGTACAGTAACATGTATTACCTGTCTTTTACCTGTGTGTTACCTGAGTGTATAGTAATGTGTGCAATGTGTATTACCTGTGTGTTACGTGAGTGGACATTAACATGTGTTAATGTTAATATAATGACAATAAAGTTAATTCTAATCTATTGTATTCTATTCTATGTGAGTGTTACCCGAATATTATGTGTGTGTTACATGGGTATTACCTGTGTTACTTGTGTGTTACGTGTGTGTACAGTAATGTGTGTCGTGTGTTCCTGTGTGTTACGGATGTCTAACGTGTGTTAATCGTTCTTACAAATGTGTTACTTTGTTTGTTACTTGTGTGTTATGTGAGTGTCACGTGAATGTACAGTAATGTGTTTTATGTGAGTGCAGGTTGGGACAAGCGGTAGAAAATGGATGGATGGATGCGTGTGTTACATGTTTGTAACACGTGTGTTATGTCCGTTATGTGAGTGAAATTTGTGTTACAGCTGTGTTGTGTGTGTGTTACGTATGTTATGTGTGTTACATATGTGTTGTGTATTTCACATGTTTATTTTGTGTGTGTGTGTTATGTGTGTTACACATGTGTTACACATGTGTTACACATGTGTTACGTGTGGGTTACATGTGTGTTACTTCTGTTGTACGCGGATTACACGAGTGTTTTGTGTTTGTAACGCGTGTT
This sequence comes from Nerophis ophidion, assembly GCF_033978795.1. Taxonomy (NCBI): domain Eukaryota; kingdom Metazoa; phylum Chordata; class Actinopteri; order Syngnathiformes; family Syngnathidae; genus Nerophis; species Nerophis ophidion. Next base: position 19,818,674 of record NC_084618.1, on the reverse strand, counting down.
GCGCTTATGTTACGTGTGTTACATTTGTGTTGCGTATGTTACATGTGTGTTACGCCTGTTATATGTGTATTAAGTGTTATGTGTTTGTAACAGGTGTGTTATGCTTATGTTGCGTGTGTTACGTGTGTATTAGTTGTGTATTGCAGAAGTATTACATAAGTGTTACACAGGCATTATGTGTGTGTGTGTGTGTGTGTGACCTAGGTGTGTGTCAGAACAAAAGCCACACAGTGAGCGTGTGTGCTGCAAGCGTGGTATGAGGATGGAGAGATGTAACATGGCGGCTGCTAGCAGGTCATGTGACGCGTGCAGGGAGCAGCAATACGTGCATGAAAAAAGGAAAAGTGGAAATGTGCTTCATTGCTCAAGTAGGTCGCGCCTCCTCTGCTCAGTCTGCACATAATGGTTCTTCTCCTGCCTGCCTTTCACAAGTCTTCTGGTACATCAGACATGTTGGGAGAAGGTGTTGACAGGAAGTTCTGTCACCTGCCCTGTAGACCAAAAATCCATTTTACTAGAGATGTTTTCTACAGGAAGTACACGATTGACTTATTAAATGAATGACTTATTAGATGACTGACTTATTAGATGATTGACATATTAGATGACTGTGTTTTTAGATGACTGCCTTATTAAATGACTGACTAATTAGATGACTGCCTTGTTAGATGACTGACTTATTAAATGACTGACTTATTAGATGACTGCCTTGTTAGATGACTGACTTATTAAATGACTGACTTACTAGGTGACAAACTTATGAGATGACTGAATTATTAGATGACTGACTTATTAGATGATTGACATATTAGATGACTGCGTTTTTAGATGACTGCCTTATTAAATGACTGACTAATTAGATGACTGCCTTGTTAGATGACTGACTTATTAAATGACTGACTTATTAGATGACTGCCTTGTTAGATGACTGACTTATTAGATGACTGACTTATTAGATGACTGACTTATTAGATGACTGACTTATTAAATGACTGACACATTAGATGACTGACTTATTAAATGACTGACTTATTAAATGACTGCCTTTTTGGATGACTTATTAAATGACTGACTTATTAGATGACTGACATATTAGATGACAGACTTATTAAATGACTGACTTACGAGATGACTGATTTATTAGATGACTGACTTATTAAATGACTGACTTATTAGATGACTGACATATTAGATGACTGACCTATTAGATGACTGACTTACTAAATGACTGACTTATTAAATGACTGACATTAGATGACTGACTTATTAAATGACTGACTTATTAGATGACTGACATATTAGATGACTGACTTATTAAATGACTGACTTATTAAATGACTGCCTTGTTAGATGACTGACTTATTAGATGACTGACTTATTAAATGACTGACTTATTAAATGACTGACTTATTAAATGACTGCCTTGTTAGATGACTGACTTATTAGATGACTGACTTATTAAATGACTGACATATTAGATGACTGACTTATTAGATGACCGACTTATTAAATGACTGACACATTAGATGACGGACTTATTAAATGACTGACATATTAGATGACTGAATTATTAGATGACTGACTTATTAAACGACTGACACATTAGATGACTGACATATTAGATGACTGCCTTTTTAGATGACTGAATTATTAAATTACTGACTTATTAGATGACTGACTTATTAGATGACTGCCTTTTTAGATGACTGCCTTATTAAATGGCTGACTTATTAGATGACTGACATATTAGATGACTGACTTATTAGATGACTGACTTATTAAATGACTGACTTATTAGATGACTGACTTATTAGATGACAGACTTTTTAAATGACTGACTTACGAGATGACTGATTTATTAGATGATGGACATGTTAGATGACTGACTTGTTAAATGACTGACTTATTAGATGACTGACATATTAGATGACTGACATATTATATGACTGACTTAATAGATGACTGACATATTAGATGACTGACTTATTAAATGACTGACTTATTAGATCACTGACATATTAGATGACTGACTTATTAGATGACTGACCTATTAAATGACTGACCTATTAAATGACTGACTTATTAGATGACTGACATATTAGATGACTGACTTATTAAATGACTGACTTACGTGATGACTGACTTACGTGATGACTGACTTATTAGATGACTGACATATTAGATGACTGACTTATTAGATGACTGACATATTAGATGACTGACGTATCAGATAACTGGCATATTAGATGACTGACTTATAGATGACTGACCTATCGAACAATGCAAATAATAGTCTTCCTTTCATCCCTGACAGCAAAGTACAAAGATCATTTCCTGTCACCACAGCGACACAAAGTTCTTGCCAGTAATCAATCCCCAACAATCCTAACTGGTGACTTTGTTGTGTTTTGTACGGCAGGAAGACGCACCTGAGGACACCAAACCCTCCGAAGACGGACCACTTCCTCCTCACTCTCACCTGGGAAGACTTCAGAAACACCTGACAGGACTTGTGAACAGAAACCATCCACATAAATCCTGATCTTGATACCTAGATCAAGGGAGGTATAGATAGATGTAGGTATAGATGTATGGGACATCTTCTTTGCAAACCATAAGCTACTGATCCTTCAGGTGCTCTGGCTCAACTCTGCTTCCCGCCAACCCCCCACAGTCACAGCAATAATAGTACTAATAACAATAATAGAGCGGTCACAAGGACTCAGGCTGACGGCAGCGGGTAGCAGGATTGGGGGCGGGGTCTGTAAAGGCACCATGGAGGCAGTCATCCGTCCCCACGTGCCCTCCAATGGCTGACTTGAGCCCGGCAGCAGCAGGCGCTCCTT
>NC_084618.1:19745828-19810828 GCF_033978795.1 Nerophis ophidion | reverse complement strand
GTGTTGCCTCCTATTTTCAACACACAACAAACAAACATCAACAACATTTTGTTATTATGTATTTTTACACACAATAACAACATCAATAAATAAACAACATCATCAAAAATTGTTGTATTTCATTCACACAATAACAGTCAGTCCTTACCAGTCTCCTATACCTCTTTCACCTGTCCTTCACCTGTCTTCTATACCTGTCTTTCATCTGTATTTAACCTGTCCTTCACCTGTCTTCTATACCTGTCTTTCACCTGTCATTTACCTGTCCTTCACATGTCTTCTACACCTGTCATTTACCTGTATTTAACCTGTCCTTCACATGTCTCCTACACCTGTCTTTCACCTGTCATTCCCATGTTTCCTATACCTGTCTTTCACCTGTTATTTACCCGTCTTTCACATGTCTCCTATACCTGTCTTTCATCTGTCTTTGACCTGTCCTTCACCTGTCTCCTATACCTGTCTTTCACCTGTATTTAACGTGTCTTTCACCTGTCTTTTACGTGTCATTTATCTGTATTTTACCCATCTCCTATAAATGTTTTACCCGTCATTTACCTGTCATTTAGCTATATTTTAGCTGTCTCCTATACCTGTTTTTATCCAACTTTTACCTTTCCTTTACCTGTCTTTGATCTGTCCTTTACCTGTCATTTACCTCTCGTTGACCTATCTCTTATACCTGTCATTTACCTGTCTCTGATCTGTCCTTACCTGTCTTTTACCTGTAATTTACCTGTCATTTACCTATAGTTTATCTATCTCTTATACCTGTCTTTTACCTGTCTTTTACAATTCCTTTACCAGTCTTGTACCTGTCCTTACCATCCATCCATCATCTTCCGCTTATCCGAGGTCGGGTCGCGGGGGCAGCAGCCTAAGCAGGGAAGCCCAGACTTCCCTATCTCCAGCCACTTCGTTTAGCTCTTCCCGGGGGATCCCGAGGCGTTCCCAGGCCAGCCGGGAGACATAGTCTTCCCAACGTGTCCTGGGTCTTCCCCGTGGCCTCCTACCAGCTGGACGTGCCCTAAACACATCCCTAGGGAGGCGTTCGGGTGGCATCCTGACCAGATGCCCGAACCACTTCATCTGGCTCCTCTCGATGTGGAGGAGCAGCGGCTTTACGTTGAGCTCCTCCCGGATGGCAGAGCTTCTCACCCTATCTCTAAGGGAGAGCCCCGCCACCCGGCGGAGGAAACTCATTTAGGCCGCTTGTACCCGTTATCTTATCCTTTCGGTCATGACCCAAAGCTCATGACCATAGGTGAGGATGGGAACGTAGATCGACCGGTAAATTGAGAGCTTTGCCTTCCGGCTCAGCTCCTTCTTCACCACAACGGATCGATACAACGTCCGCATTACTGAAGACGCCGCACCGATCCGCCTGTCAATCTCACGATCCACTCTTCCCCCACTCGTGAACAAGACTCCTAGGTACTTGAACTCCTCCACTTGGGGCAGGGTCTCCTCCCCGGAGATGGCACTCCAACCTTTTCCGGGCGATAACCATGGACTTGGACTTGGAGGTGCTGATTCTCATTCCGGTCGCTTCACACTCGGCTGCGAACCGATCCAGTGAGAGCTGAAGATCCCGGCCAGATGAAGCCATCAGGACTACATCATCTGCAAAAAGCAGAGACCTAATCCCGTGGCCACCAAACCGGAACCCCTCAACGCCTTGGCTGCGCCTAGAAATTCTGTCCATAAAAGTTATGAACAGAATCGGTGACAAAGGACAGCCTTGGCGGAGTCCAACCCTCACTGGAAACGTGTCCGACTTACTGCCAGCAATGCGGACCAAGCTCTGATACTGATCATACAGGGAGCGGACCGCCACAATAAGACAGTCCGATACCCCATACTCTCTGAGCACTCCCCACAGGACTTCCCGAGGGACACGGTCGAATGCCTTCTCCAAGTCCACAAAGCACATGTAGACTGGTTGGGCAAACTCCCCTGCACCCTCAAGAACCCTGCCGAGAGTATAGAGCTGGTCCACAGTTCCACGACCAGGACGAAAACCACACTGTTCCTCCTGAATCCGAGGTTCGACTATCCGGCGAAGCCTCTTCTCAAGTACACCTGAATAAACCTTACCGGGAAGGCTGAGGAGTGCGATCCCACGATAGTTGGAACACACCCTCCGGTCCCCCTTCTTAAGGAGAGGGACCACCACCCCGGTCTGCCAATCCAGAGGTACCGCCCCCGATGTCCACGCGATGCTGCAGAGTCTTGTCAACCAAGACAGCCCCACAGCATCCAGAGCCTTAAGGAACTCCGGGCGGATCTCATCCACCCCCGGGGCCTTGCCGCCGAGGAGCTTTTTAACTACCTCAGCGACCTCAGCCCCAGAAATAGGAGAGTCCACCACAGATTCCCCAGGCACCGCTTCCTCAAAGAAAGACGTGTTGGTGGGATTGAGGAGGTCTTCGAAGTATTCCTTCCACCTACCCACAACATCCGCAGTTGAGGTCAGCAGAACACCATCCGCACCATACACGGTGTTGATAGTGCACTGCTTCCCCTTCCTGAGGCGCCGTATGGTGGTCCAGAATCGCTTCGAAGCCGTCCGGAAGTCGTTTTCCATGGCTTCCCCGAACTCTTCCCATGTCCGAGTTTTAGCCTCCGCGACCGCTAAAGCTGCACACCGCTTGGCCCGTCGGTACCCGTCCACTGCCTCCGGAGTCCTATGAGCCAAAAGAACCCGATAGGACTCCTTCTTCAGCTTGACGGCATCCTTCACTGCTGGTGTCCACCAACGGGTTCTGGGATTACCGCCACGACAGGCACCAACAACCTTGCGGCCACAGCTCCAATCAGCCGTCTCGACAATAGAGGTTCGGAAGTTGGTCCACTCGGACTCAATGTCCCGCACCTCCCTCGTGACATGTTCAAAGTTCTCCCGGAGGTGTGAATTGAAACTCTCTCTGACAGGAGACTCTGCCAGACGTTCCCAGCAGACCCTCACAATGCGCTTGGGCCTGCCAGGTCTGTCCGGCATCCTCCCCCACCATCGCAGCCAACTCACCACCAGGTGGTGATCGGTAGAAAGCTCCGCCCCTCTCTTCACCCGAGTGTCCAAAACATGAGGCCGCAAATCCGATGACACAACTACAAAGTCGATCATGGAACTGCGGCCTAGGGTGTCCTGGTGCCAAGTGCACATATGGACACCCTTATGTTTGAACATGGTGTTTGTTATGGACAATCCGTGACGAGCACAAAAGTCCAATAACAAAACACCACTCGGGTTTAGATCCGGGCGACCATTCTTCCCAATCACGCCTCTCCAGGTTTCACTGTCGTTGCCAACATGAGCGTTGAAGTCTCCCAGTAGGACAAGGGAATCACCCGGAGGAGCACTTTCCAGTACTCCCTCGAGTGTACCCAAAAAGGGTGGGTATTCTGAACTGCTGTTTGGTGCATAAGCACAAACAACAGTCAGGACCCGTCCCCCCACCCGAAGGCGAAGGGAAGCTACCCTCTCGTCCACTGGGTTGAACTCAAACGTGCAGGCCTGTCCTTACTTGTCTCCTATACCTGTCTTTTACCAGTAATTTACCTATAGTTTACCTATCCCTTATACCTGTCCTTACCTGTCATTTACCCTATAGTTTACCTATCTTTATACCTGTCCTTTACCAGTCATTTACCTATAGTTGACCTGTCTCTTATACTTGTCCTATACCTGTCTTTGATCTGTCCTTACCTGTTTCCTATACCTGTCTTTACCCGTTGCTACCAGTCGTTTACCTGTTTTTGATCTGTTCTAACCTGTTTCCTATACCTGTTTTTTTTAACCTGTAATTTACCAATAGTTTACCTATGTCTTATACCTGTCCTTTACCTATCTTTTACCTTTCCTTTACCAGTCTTGTACCTGTCCTTACCTGTCTCCTATACCTGTCTTTTACCTGTCATTTACCTGTCTTTTACGTTTCCGTTACCAGTCTTTAACCTGTCCTTACATGTCTCCTATACCTGTCTTTTACATTTCCTTTACCAGTCTTTTACCTGTCCTTACCTGTCATTTACCAATAGTTTACCTATCTTTCATACCTGTCCTTTACATGTCCTTTACCTTTCCTTTACCTATAGCTTACCTCTCTCTTATACCTGTCCTTTACCAGTCTTGTACCTGTCCTTACCTTACTCCTATACCTGTCTTGTACCTTTAATTTACATGTATTTTACTTGTCATTTAGCTATAGTTTACCTATCTCTTATACCTGTCCTTTACCTGTCTCTGATCTGTCTTTACCTGTTTCCTACACCTGTCTTTTACCTGTCATTTACCTGTAATTTACCAATAGTTTACCTATGTCTTATACCTGTCCTTTACCTGTCTTTTACCTTTCCTTTACCAGTCTTGTACCTGTCCTTACCTGTCTCCTATACCTGTCTTTTACCTGTCATTTACCTGTCTTTTACGTTTCCGTTACCAGACTTTTACCTGTCCTTACCTGTCTCCTATACCTGTCTTTTACATTTCCTTTACCAGTCTTTTACTTGTCCTTACCTGTCATTTACCAATAGTTTACCTATTTTTCATACCTGTCCTTTACATGTCCTTTACCTATAGCTTACCTCTCTCTTACACCTGTCCTTTACCAGTCTTGTACCTGTCATTACCTTACTCCTATACCTGTCTCGTACCTTTAATTTACATGTATTTTACTTGTCATTTAGCTATAGTTCACCTATCTCTTATACCTGTCCTTTACCTGTCTCTGACCTGTCTTTACCTGTTTCCTATATCTGTCTTTTACCTGTCATTTACCTGTAATTTACCAATAGTTTACCTATGTCTTATACCTGTCCTTTACCTGTCTTTTACCTTTCCTTTACCAGTCTTGTACCTGTCCTTACCTGTCTCCTATACCTGTCTTTTACATTTCCTTTACCAGTCTTTTAGCTGTCCTTACCTGTCATTTACCAATAGTTTACCTATCTTTCATACCTGTCCTTTACATGTCCTTTACCTTTCCTTTACCTATAGCTTACCTCTCTCTTATACCTGTCCTTTACCAGTCTTTTACCTGTCCTTACCTGTCATTTACCAATAGTTTACCTATCTTTCATACCTGTCCTTTACATGTCCTTTACCTTTCCTTTACCTATAGCTTACCTCTCTCTTATACCTGTCCTTTACCAGTCTTGTACCTGTCCTTACCTTACTCCTATACCTGTCTTGTACCTTTAATTTACATGTATTTTACTTGTCATTTAGCTATAGTTTACCTATCTCTTATACCTGTCCTTTACCTGTCTCTGATCTGTCTTTACCTGTTTCCTACACCTGTCTTTTACCTGTCATTTACCTGTAATTTACCAATAGTTTACCTATGTCTTATACCTGTCCTTTACCTGTCTTTTACCTTTCCTTTACCAGTCTTGTACCTGTCCTTACCTGTCTCCTATACCTGTCTTTTACCTGTCATTTACCTGTCTTTTACGTTTCCGTTACCAGACTTTTACCTGTCCTTACCTGTCTCCTATACCTGTCTTTTACATTTCCTTTACCAGTCTTTTACTTGTCCTTACCTGTCATTTACCAATAGTTTACCTATTTTTCATACCTGTCCTTTACATGTCCTTTACCTATAGCTTACCTCTCTCTTACACCTGTCCTTTACCAGTCTTGTACCTGTCATTACCTTACTCCTATACCTGTTTCGTACCTTTAATTTACATGTATTTTACTTGTCATTTAGCTATAGTTTACCTATCTCTTATACCTGTCCTTTACCTGTCTCTGACCTGTCTTTACCTGTTTCCTATATCTGTCTTTTACCTGTCATTTACCTGTAATTTACCAATAGTTTACCTATGTCTTATACCTGTCCTTTACCTGTCTTTTACCTTTCCTTTACCAGTCTTGTACCTGTCCTTACCTGTCTCCTATACCTGTCTTTTACATTTCCTTTACCAGTCTTTTACCTGTCCTTACCTGTCATTTACCAATAGTTTACCTATCTTTCATACCTGTCCTTTACATGTCCTTTACCTTTCCTTTACCTATAGCTTACCTCTCTCTTATACCTGTCCTTTACCAGTCTTGTACCTGTCCTTACCTTACTCCTATACCTGTCTTGTACCTTTAATTTACATGTATTTTACTTGTCATTTAGCTATAGTTTACCTATCTCTTATACCTGTCTCTGATCTGTCTTTACCTGTTTCCTACACCTGTCTTTTACCTGTCATTTACCTGTAATTTACCAATAGTTTACCTATGTCTTATACCTGTCCTTTACCTGTCTTTTACCTTTCCTTTACCAGTCTTGTACCTGTCCTTACCTGTCTCCTATACCTGTCTTTTACCTGTCTTTTACGTTTCCGTTACCAGACGTTTACCTGTCCTTACCTGTCTCCTATACCTGTCTTTTACATTTCCTTTACCAGTCTTTTACTTGTCCTTACCTGTCATTTACCAATAGTTTACCTACCTTTCATACCTGTCCTTTACATGTCCTTTACCTTTCCTTTACCTATAGCTTACCTCTCTCTTATACCTGTCCTTTACCAGTCTTGTACCTGTCCTTACCTTACTCCTATACCTGTCTTGTACCTTTAATTTACATGTATTTTACTTGTCATTTAGCTATAGTTTACCTATCTCTTATACCTGTCCTTTACCTGTCTCTGATCTGTCTTTACCTGTTTCCTACACCTGTCTTTTACCTGTCATTTACCTGTAATTTACCTATAGTTTACCTATCTTTTATACCTGTCCCTTGCCTTTCCTTTACCAGTCTTGTACCTGTCCTTATATGTCTCCTATACCTGTCTTTTACCCATTGTTATCAGTCTTTTACCTGTCTCTGCAACCTGGGGTTCTGCCTCCTGTAGTATGGCTCCACCTGGTCTGGCAGGTTGTGTGTGCTGAGCTGCTGCCCCCTGGGGGCCTCGTGTTCTGTTGAAAGCAACATTTGCTGAGCCGCTTCCTCTTAAAGACAGTGCGCGTGAAAGCCGCAGTCTCACCGAGCGACGCCAGCGTGTTGTCCGACGACGACCTCTGGTGAAGATGTCTGTGAGGGTCTTGCAGCAAGTCGGCGTCGTCGTCGTGGAAGGAAACGATGACGCTGACGGGGCGGAGCGCCGGGACGCCGGCATTAAAGGAGCCGTAAGAGGAAGTGGTTGAGCAGCGTGAGCAGCGTGAGCAGCGTGAGCAGCGGGTGAACTCACCTGTCTGCGCGTACCTGGCTGGAAAGGACGTCCATGTCCGCCTGTGGGCGTCGGCTGAGGAGCTTCTTTCTGGCCAGCTTTTCCAACTCCCGACACACCTCCTCCAGGTGGACAAAGCCCGGACTCGGACCTTCGGACGCCGCCTGGCGTAGACCCTGAGACGCCATGACGCCAAGTCGGTTGGAAAGAAGGACATTTTGTCTTAGGTGCTAACATGCTAACTTGACAGGTTAATCTACAGGAATGGCAACAGCGGGGAGAGACACTAAAGAAGCTAACGCTAACATACATAGGCGCTAAATAAACAAGTTAACACCTCGACTTTGTCGCGTACTGGAAAGTTTGCACAAATAAAGAGTGTACAGTTAGCAGGAAAAGCTAACCTCTAAAGGCCTAGTGGCCACATATGTGGACGGCACCTTTTAGCTCTTATTTCCAAAATTGTGTACACTACTGAATTGTGGTATGATTTAGTTTGCACAAACACATGAAACCAAACAAATAAAATATTTAATTTGTACAAATACATGAAAATATTTAAAATATTTAGTTCGTACAAACATCTGAAAATAAACAATTTAAATATTTACTTTGTACAAACGTCTGAAAATAAAGAATTGAAATATTCAATTTGTACAAACAAACGAAAATAACCAATTTAAATATTTAGTTTGTATAAACATCTGAAAAATTAACTTATTTAGTTATTGAATTTGTACAAATATCCAAAAATAAACGTAATCAAATATTTATTTTGTACAAACACATCAAAATAAACCATTTAAATATTTAGTTTGTACAAACGTCTAAAAAATAAACTTATTTAAATAATTAGTTCGTAAAAATATCTAAAAATAAACGTATTTTAATATTTAGTTCGTGCAAACTTCTGAAAATGAATGTATTTAAATAATTAGTTTGTACAAACACATGAAAATAAATAAAGTTAAAAATGTAGTCTGTACAAACACCTGAAATTAAACCTAATTTAAATAATTATTTTGTACAAACATCTAAAAAATTAACTTATTTAGTTATTTAGTTTGTACAAATATCTAAAAATAAACATAATCAAATATTTAGTCTGTACAAACACATGAAAATAAACCATTTAAATATTTAGTTTGTACAAACGTCTAAAAAATAAACGTATTTAAATATTTAGTTTGTAAAAATATCTAGAAATAAACTTATTTTAATATTTAGTTTGTGCAAATTTCTGAAAATGAATGTATTTAAATAGTTAGTTTGTACAAACATCTGAAAATAAATTAAGTTAAATATTTAGTCCGTACAAACACCTGAAATTAAACATAATTCAAATAATTATTTTGTACAAACATCTAAAAAAGTTACTTATTTAGTTACTTAGTTGTACAAATATCTAAAATAAACGGAATTAAATATTTAGTTTGTACCAACACATGAAAATAAACTATTTATATATTTAGTCTGTAAAAACGTCTAAAAAAAATAAACTTATTTAAATAATTAGTTCGTAAAAACATCTAAAAATGAACTTATTTTATTATTTAGTTTGTGCAAACTTCTGAAAAAAAAAGTATTTAAATAATTAGTTTGTACAAACACATGGAAATAAATGAAGTTAAATATGTAGTTTGTACAAACACCTGAAATTAAACATAATTTAAGTAATTATTTCGTACAAAAATTTAAAAATAAACTTTTTTAAATATTTATTTTGTACAAACATGAAAATAAACATTGTTTAAATATTTCGTTTCTACACACGCATGAAAATAAACTATTTAAATATTTAGTTTGTACAAACATCTAAAAAATAAACTTATACAAAAAATTAGTTTGTACAACCTTCTAAAATAATATTTATTTAAATAATTAGTTTGTAAAAAACACATAAAAATTAACTTATTTAAATATTTAGATTGTGCGAACATCCCCAAAAATATATTTAAATATTTAGTTTGTGCAAACATAAAAAAAAAAGAGTAATTATTTACTTTGTGCAAATATTTAAAAATAAACTATTTAAAAATGTAGTTTGTACAAAAAACTAACAAAATAACCAATTTAAATATTTAGTTTGTCCAAACATCTGAAAATAAACATCATTCAAATATTTAGTTTGTACAAACACATGAAAATAAACATCATGTAAATATTAAGTTTGTAAAAGCATTTCAAAATAAACATATTTAAACACTTCGAACACAACACCAGACCTTTAGGACCAAAACGAGGTCATATTTGTCTTTAGGTCTTGTTGGAGGAAATCCTAATTATGAATCAAATTAGCACACCAATGATTAGCAGTAATGTGAAGATGTGACTATATGTATACGTATATATAAAAATGTATACGTATATACATATAAATAGATATATATACGTATATACATCTATATGTGTATATACATATATATATACGTGTATATGTATACTTTTATATATGTATATATACGTATAAATGTGTATACATATATATGTTTGTATATGTATGTATATATATACGTATATATGTATTTGTATACATGTATACATATAAGTATATATGTATACACATATATATACATATCTGTATATATACGTATACATGTATACATATATATATATTGTACATATCTATATGCATGCATGTATATATACACATATGTAGGTTCTGTATGAAAACCAACTGAAATAAAGGTCTAGGCAGGAAGTAAACAGGATATGTCCGACCAGTAGAACCTGATTGGTTAGTTAGTTTGGCTTTACTCCAACTTAGTTACTGACACTTGTGTACAAAAAAAAAAGAAAAAAAAAAGTTTATTCCAATAAACACATTCACATCCAAGAAAGGAATAAATATGTCTATAAAATATATATTAAATATACAAACCCCGTTTCCATATGATTTGGGAAATTGTGTTAGATGTAAATATAAACGGAATATCCAATCATTTTCAACCCATATTCAGTTGAATGCGCTACAAAGACAAGATATTTGATGTTCAAACTCATAAACTTTTTTTTTTTTTTGCAAATAATAATTAACTTAGAATTTCATGGCTGCAACACGTGCCAAAGTAGTTGGGAAAGGGCATGTTCACCACTGTGTTACATCACCTTTTCTTTTAACAACACTCAATAAATGTTTGGGAACTGAGGAAACCAATTATTGAAGCTTTGAAAGTGGAATTATTTCCCATTCTTGCTTGATGTACAGCTTCAGTTGTTCAACAGTCCAGGGTCTTGTTGTCGTATTTTACGCTTCATAATGCGCCACACATTTTCGATGGGAGACAGGTCTGGCTTGCAGGCGGGCCAGGAAAGTACCCGCACTCTTTTACTACCAAGCCACGCTGTTGTAACACGTGGCTTGGCATTGTTTTGCTGAAATAAGCAGGGGCGTCCATGATAACGTTGCTCGGATGACAAAATTTTTGCTCCAAAACCTTTATGGACCTTTCAGCATTAATGGTGCCTTCACAGATGTGTAAGTTACCCATGCCTTGGGCACTAATGCACCCCCATACCATCACAGATGCTGGCTTTTGAACTTTGCGCCTACAACAATCCGGATGGTTGTTTTCCTCTTTGTTCCGGAGGACACCACGTCTACAGTTTCCAAATATAACTTGGAATGTGGACTCGTCAGACCACAGAACACTTTTCCACTTTGCATCAGTCCATCTTAGATGAGCTCGGGCCCAGCGAAGCCGGCGGCGTTCCTGGGTGTTGTTAATAAATGGGTTTGGCTTTCAATAGCAGAGTTTTAACTTGCACTTACAGATGTAGCGACCAACTGTAGTTACTGACAGTGGTTTTCTGAAGTGTTCCTGAGCCCATGTAGTGATATCCTTTACATACTGATGTCGGTTTTTGATGCAGTACCACCTGAGAGATCAAAGGTCCGTAATATCATCACTTACGTGCAGTGATTTCTCCTGATTCTCTGAACCTTTTGATGATTTTACGGACCGTAGATGGTAAAATTCCTAAATTCCTTGCAATAGCTCGTTGAGAAATGTTGTTCTAAAACTGTTCGACAATTTGCTTACAAAGTGGTGACCCTCGCCCCATCCTTGTTTGTGAATGACTTAGCATTTCATGGAAGCTGTTTTTATACCCGATCACGGCACCCACCTGTTCCCAATTAGCCCGCACACCTGTGGGATGTTCCAAATAAGTGTTTGATGAGCATTCCTCAACTTTATCGGTATTTGTTTCCACCTTTCCCAACTTTTTTGTCATGTGTTGCTGGCATCAAATTCTAAAGTTAGTGATTTTTATCAGTTTGAACATCAAATATGTTGTGTTTGTAGCATATTAGACTGAATATGGGTTGAAAATGATTTGCAAATCATTGTATTCCGTTTATATTTACATCTAACACAATTTCCCAACTCATATGAAAACGGGGTTTGTATATTTAATATATATTAAAAATATATAAAATATATCAAAGTTCAAGTTTCTGGTGGATGATGTTGTATTGTTGACATGTGGGCTGACTGGTTTGTGACTCTCATGACAAGTGTGTGTGTGTGTGTGTGTGGTAGTTTTACGAGTTGAGCAAGTCAAAGCCCGTCTTTGAGGCGTCAGTATGTCTTACCTGCTCCTTGTCGCCGCTCAAAGAGAAGATTCTGGTCCCAGGGTTCTGGTGGAGCAGTTTGTGGGAGCGTGAGTGGACCCCCTCTAACCTCTGCATGGAGGTCCTGGCGTACCTTGACGGGGCGTCAGGGCGGTGGCTCTGTCGCCTGGATTCGATCCTCTGGAGGGCGTTCTTCAGACTGGGGGACCCTGAGGTGGAGTTTGAGCCGAAGTCCACGAGGGAGCCGGAAGAAGGCAGCGACATAGATCCTAAGGATGAAAAAGATCTGAAGCTGTCGGTGGGGTCCATGGCGTCCACCTCAGGAGATGCGGGCCCCCAGGTGTCCGTGCTGGCCGTCTCCACTCCGGAGTCCACGGACTCTGCTCGCGCTGCTCGGTCCAGGTGAGAAGGAGACGATAAAGGTGTGGGTGAGTCCTCGGTCTCGTCGGCCTCTGGAATTTGGTTCGCCACCCAAGCCTCCATCATGTTCCCGAAGTTCCTGTAAAGATTCATGCTGGGCACGTCTGAGAGTGCTTAGGTCGACTTCAAATATGCACTTAGGCCCGCCTCCTCCTCACCTGCTCACCACACCTTCTGTGTGCTACCCAAGCTCACCGCTCACACCTTTCTGTCTTCTCAGCAGACACACATTATTAATATTATTATTATTAGTAGTAGTACCAGTAGTTGTATTATTATTATCATTATTAGTAGTAATAGTACCAGTAGTCGTATTATTATTATTATTAGTAGTAGTAGTCACTACTGCCTACTTTGTTTTGTTATATTCTTATTTTACTGTTATATTGTTATTCCCATTGTTTTTATTCTTTTTGTAATATTTCTCTATTTTGTTTCCTTTTAAACCCCCATTATTTACTTTTTACTTTAAAAAAAAAAATGGATCTCAACTCTGTACACTGCTGCTGGAATTGTAATTTTCCTGAAGGAACTCTCCTGAAGGAATCAATAAAGTACTATCTATCTATCTAGTACCAGTAGTCATATTATTATTCATATTATTATTAGTAGTAGTACCAGTAGTCGTATTATTATTATTATTAATATTATGAGTAGTAGTAGTAGTAGTACCAGTAG
The DNA here is from genome assembly GCF_033978795.1 of Nerophis ophidion. NCBI lineage: Eukaryota > Metazoa > Chordata > Actinopteri > Syngnathiformes > Syngnathidae > Nerophis > Nerophis ophidion. The sequence goes on along the minus strand of NC_084618.1, from coordinate 19,797,987 downwards.
TCGTATTATTATTATTATTATTAGTAGTAGTACCAGTAGTCGTATTATTATTATTATTAGTAGCAGTACCAGTAGTCGTATTATTATTATTATTATTAGTAGTAGTAGTACCAGTAGTCGTATTATTATTATTATTATTAGTAGTAGTAGTAGTACCAGTAGTCGTATTATTATTATTATGACTATTAGTAGTAGTAGTACCAGTAGTCGTATTATTATTATTATTATTAGTAGTAGTAGTACCAGTAGTCGTATTATTATTATTATTATTAGTAGTAGTAGTACCAGTAGTCGTATTATTATTATTATTAGTAGTAGTACCAGTAGTCGTATTATTATTATTATTAGTAGTAGTACCAGTAGTCGTATTATTATTATTATTATTATTAGTAGTACCAGTAGTCGTATTATTATTATTATTAGTAGTAGTAGTAGTACCAGTAGTCGTATTATTATTATTATTATTAGTAGTAGTAGTACCAGTAGTCGTATTATTATTATTATTAGTAGTAGTAGTACCAGCAGTCGTATTATTATTATTATTATTAGTAGTAGTAGTACCAGTAGTCGTATTATTATTATTATTATTATTATTAGTACCAGTAGTCGTATTATTATTATTAGTAGTAGTAGTAGTACCAGTAGTCGTATTATTATTATTGTCAGTAGTAGTAGTACCAGTAGTCGTATTATTATTATTATTAGTAGTAGTAGTACCAGTAGTCATATTATTATTAGTAGTAGTAGTACCAGTAGTCGTATTATTATTATTATTATTAGTACCAGTAGTCGTATTATTATTATTATTAGTAGTAGTACCAGTAGTCGTATTATTATTATTATTAGTAGTAGTAGTAGTACCAGTAGTCGTATTATTATTATTATTATTAGTAGTACCAGTAGTCGTATTATTATTATTATTAGTAGTAGTACCAGTTGTCGTATTATTATTATTGTTAGTAGTAGTAGTAGTACCAGTTGTCGTATTATTATTATTGTTAGTAGTAGTAGTAGTACCAGTAGTCGTATTATTATTAGTAGTAGTAGTAGTACCAATAGTCGTATTATTATTAGTAGTAGTACCAGTAGTCGTATTATTATTATTATTAGTAGTAGTTCCAGTAGTCGTATTATTATTAGTAGTAGTATAATTGCACTATATTATTTTATAATTTATTATTATTATTATTATTGTACTCTATTTCTAATATCTAATTATCATTATTACTATTATTATTATTGTTATAATTATTCATATTATTATTACAACCATTATTATTGTTATTATTACTCTTGTTATTATTACTATAATAAGAATTATTATTATCATCATCAAAGTTATTACTACTCTTGTTATTATTATAAAAACTGTTATTATTATCATATATTACTATTATTGTCATTGACATTATTATTGTAATACAGTATCATTAATATTATTATAACTATTAATATTATTATACTGAATATGTTTTATATATTTGTTATATTATTATCATTATTATACCGGATTATTACTGCTAATATCATTGTTATTGTCATTATTATTATGATACTGTATTATTATTAATACTTGTATCATTACTATTATTATTATTATTGTTATTATCATAATTTACATTAAAATCATCATTATAATACAGTATTATTCATGAAGTTGGATGACGAACATGTGAAAATACACATTTGACACACTCTTTTTGGAAGGTTTCACTTACATAATTTTTATGTGTGTGTGTGTGTGTGTCACAGAGATGTTATCAACACAAGGAATGTTGTACATTCCTCAGTAAGTCATGTGACCGACAGTACTCATGAAATAAAATACTACAGTAAGTTCACAGGTCTTAGTACTTGTACTCTCTATATTAGTCTGTATATGCACAATAAATACTAAATAATGTTTATTAATACTTGTACTGTTACTGTATATATAGTCTAGATACACATAATACTAATATTTAATCATGTGTACATTATGTATGTATGTATAATATATAATCTTGTGTACATCATGTAATATTTAATATATAATCATGTATACATCGTGTTATAATTAATATATAATATTGTGTACATCATTTAAATGTGTGGTATACAATGTGTTGACTTGCAATATGTTCCTGGTGTTTGTTTTTGTTTATGACTTCTCCACCTAAGTCCATATGTGATGTGTGCTGCCCTCTAGTGGTCAACATGCGCATGTCGGGCGCCTGCTTGACATTGTGGTCTATTATTAACACTGCCCTCTTGTGTTGGATTTTAGTCTTGCAGGTTTTCTCTGCATAAATACACAAGTTCCGTCGTCGTAATTTTTTGTGGATTTTTTTAAAGAATTAAAAAAAAATAATTTGAACAATCCCACTCGGCTTCGTTTCCTCTCCTGATACATATTTGTATACAACTGATTCTGATTAATGTTATATTAATTTTTATGAATGTATTTTATATATTTCATACATTTGTATACGTATTATTATTTTTAGACATGTATCTGTATATATTTATTTTTATGAACTTATTTTTAGACTTTTACTTGTATACATTTATTTGTGCACATGTGTTTTAAAACATCTTTACACGTTATTTTTGTATACATTTATTTTATATTCATTTTTAGACATTCATTTGTGTACAATTGCTCTACTTCCAGTGTGTGAGACAAATATGACTAATGTGTATTTTAACTTTAATGCAACACTTATTGATTGATTGATTGATTGATTTCATCCATCCGGAAGTTTGTTGTTGTTCGTTTTTCTTCACGTCAAAGTCCACAGGCAGCAAGTGTTCCTCCTGAAAACATCAACGAGACAAAATGTCAACACATGACGATAACGCGGTGTGGAGAGCCGCTCCAGCGGCCTTGGAAAGAGCTTTGGAAAAAAAGTGCCGCAGCGCCAACCGTCATCGCGTCCCGGGGGGGATCAGGTTTGGACGGTCAAAGAAATCCTCAGGGTCCATCGACTAGGTAGGGGGTTCGTATATCTGGTCGACTGGGAGGGATTTGGACCAGAGGACAGATCTTGGGTGCCAGCCTCCTATCTTGCCGATACCTCACTTTTAGAGAATGTCTACCGTGCCAATCCTGATGCTCCCCGTCGCTCGTCGGGTGCCTCGCCTAGAGAAGGAGGTACTGTCACGGCGCGGACTCGTACCCGCTTTTCCCCAGCACCTCCACTGGCAGCGCGCCCAGACACGCCCTTGCGCGAGCAACAAGGCTGCAGGTAATCGGGAATCAGCGCACCTGGTGTGACTATAGGGAGCGGCATAAAGACCAGCAGACCCAAGGAACCTTTGCCAGAACGTAACCAATCTTCACAGTTCCCTCGTTCCTTGCTCACCTTCTCTGAGTTCCCGAGTTTTTGTCCCTTGTGTCTTCCCTGTCGTCTGTGATCGGGTCCTGCCTCACGACATCCACCCAAATCTATGACTGCCTTCCTCGATCCTCGACCCCTGCTTGGACACGGACATCATTGCCTCTCTCTAACCCTCGTCTGCTTGACTCCCTTCCTCTTCACCTTGCCCCCTTGATTCGACGAAAGATTCATCCAACACACCCTGACAACAACCCCCGGTAATACTCACATGGCTGATTCTACACATCGTCCGCACTCATTCACTTGAAGTAGCATACACACTCCACACACTCATCAAATATTTCAATAAACCTGGTAAACCGCAGTTCTGCCTTGGCGTTGCCTCCTTCCCTTTCCCGGTTCGTATCAAAAACATGCTGATAAAGTGATTTATGATAAAACATGATGTTAAAGTGATATCAAGTCCATCCATCCATTTTTTACCACCCTCCATTCGGGCGGAAGGCGGTGTACACCCTGGACAAGTCGCCACCTCATCACAGGGACAACACAGATAGACAGGCAACATTCACACTCACATTCACAAAACATGATGATAAAGTGATATTATGATACAACATGATATTAAAGAGATTTGTGATACAACACGATGATAAAGTGATTAAAGATAAAACATGATGTTTAAGTGATATTGTGATAAATTGTCACCAATGTATGTGACCAGGAATGAAAAAAGACATGACACAGGTATGTAAGTTGTTTGGGGTGTCCTGATCCGACATCATATGTTGGTCTGATACCAGGAAAAAAAAACAAGTATGTTATGATATCGCCTTGCATGTAAAAATGTGTGACATCATGTGCGATACAAGCAGAGTGTTTACGTGCGTGTGATATCATGTGCGACACAAGCAGAGTGTTTACTTGCGTGTGATATCGTGTGCGATACAAGCAGAGTGTGTATTTGCGTGTGATATCGTGTGCGACACAAGCAGAGTGTTTACTTGCATGTGATATTGTGTGCGATACAAGCGGAGCTTGTGCAAAGCTGGACAGACAGATAACATCTAAATGTCCTCCAATAAACACGGCTACAAAAGGTAAACAAGCTAAGCTGTGGGGTGCCAGGAGCTAGCAGCTACACAACAGCTAAGCACACAACAGCACACAAGCTAGACTTAGGTAATAATCATTGAACAATGAAAAGTGACACTTGACTACACAAACAAGTATCAAACAATTATAGTTACATATTACTTACGCATACAAAGGGAGAAGTGTATTAGAAAGTATGCAGTAACAAAGGTGTCCGCATCATTCAACTCACTTAACTTCATGAGTTATTACATTTAAAAAGTAATGATCACTCCACTTCAACTTAAAGAGTATAAGTCATGTCAGAATAATTGTGTCTAAGTTATCACAAAATGTGTTTCAATGTGTTCGCGGCGAGCAGACAAAAGCTGTCTCTGATCTTACCAAACAAAAGGCTTGCAAAACTCCACTGTGTAGGATGGGGAGCGACATGAGGGTGTCGGTTTCTTTGATGTATTGTAATCCACAGGGCGATTTTGTCTTGACCCGAGATCTAGAAAGCGGCACCTTGAGGCACCTTTTCTTTGAACTGTTTTATGACCAAAGGCAGCGGCTGTTTACGAGCCCCATCCTTTAGAAACCGCTGTTGCCGTGTAATCAGGGAAAGTCCAAATAAAAGAGGAAGCGTACAATATTTAGTCAGAGCGTGGGACGACACTGTAGGAGGGTACAGCTAAATCGAATTCTGTCTCTGTTTAATTCCTTGCTTCTTGTCTTGTTTAATAGATGGCATCAGTGTTTGAACCTGGCCATTCCAATGCAGATGTTAAGTACCCATGTTCTGTTTGGCTCATTTCACTAGATCAAACATTTTCTGACATTCACTGCTAAATATTACAGGCATGGATCCTGCTGATATCATATTGGATCAATATCAGTATCGACCAACAACAAAAGCTCCGGCAAGGTATCAGAAGAAATATGTGTGTGATGTCAAAAAGTCAACAATGTGAACAATCCAATAAAAACGCTTCCGGTGAGAAAGAGAGCAGCCCTTAAAGGGAGGAGAGCGTCTAGAAACCAGACCTAAGTCCAGCATAAAGTAGAAGGTGTTACGTAATAGAAACAGGTGTGTCCGAGCCCACCTGCAGTACTTGGTGCCACACTCCAGGTGCTCCTTGCAGCTGGCGCCCAGAGGCTTCATGGAGTTCCAGCGCCACAGCAGCGAGCGCTTGGTCCTCTGGATCACGCCGCTCCAGTCCTCGGGCGTGGGCAGCGAGTGCACCTGTGAGGAGCGCGCGGCAGAGCGTGGGGACACAGAACAGAGAACAGGAAGTCGGGCGCGAGCCAGCTCACCTGCGTGGCGCACAGCAGAGCCACGAGCAGCGAGAGAAGGAGCAGAGTCCGCACAGGAGCCGCCATCAGGTCCCAGGATGCTCCCTGCGGCGGGACTAAGACCTTTATGGAGTCCAGGAGGAGCTTATCAGCCCCCATCATTTATTGATGGTATTTATTATGCGTCAACTGCTGGTCTTTAACCTGGCCACCGAGGACAGGTCTACGTGGAAGGTGCGCTACTTGCAGTGCTCTACTTACCCTCGGATCCACCAAACACACCTGACAGCAGGACTAAGCCTCCATAGGGAACCTGTCTGCTCCTCATGAATGTGCAAATGATATGCTAATCAGCAGACTGCCCACGATACCAAGCAAATACGACTATTCAGCCCAGAGCAGTGTGATTTATCAAGACTGGGGGGTGCGAACGTATTTGGGCTGTAAGAAATAAAAGACTTTGCCTCGATTCAGCAACATCGTTTTCTAATTTTTTTTTCACCCCAAGACTAAAGGGGCCAATTAAAACTCATTCAGTTAACACGTTTTAATGTGCTGGCATTATATATACTGCATATATATTCAATATACTGCATAAATATTCATTTAGTATACTGCATACATATATATGTATTATACTGCATGAATATATATTTAATATACTGCATACATATATATTTAATATACTACATAATTAAATAGTCAATAAACTGCAAAAATATATCTTTAATATACCGCATAGATATACATATATATAATATACTGCATAAATATATATTTAATATACTGCATATATATTGAGTATACTGCATAAATATATATTTGATATACTGCATACATATATATTTAGTATACTGCATATACATGTAATATATTGCACACATATATATTCAATATACTGCATGGATATAAATTAGTATACTGTATACATATATATTTAATATACTGCCTACATATATATCTAACATACTGCAAAAATATAAATTAATATACTGCATAGACATATGCATATAAAATACTGCATGAATATATATTTAATACACTGCATAGATATTTATTAGACGGCAGATATTATTTAATCTACAGCATATATATATTTATTTATACTGCATACATATATATTTAATATACTGCATAAATATATATTAATATACTGCATAAATATATATTTAATATACTGCCTAAATATACATATATGTAATATATTGCATAAATATATGGTTAATGTAATGCATAACTATATATATATATATAGTATACTGCATAATATATATTTAATATACTGCAAAAAATATATTTCGTATTCACATAAATATATATTTCATATACTGCAAATATATATTTTCAATATACTGCATAAATATATATTTCATATATTGCATAAATATATATATTAGTATACTGCATATATATTTATTATACTCCAGATATGATTTAATATACTGCATAAATATAGATTTAATCAAATGCATACATATATATTTAATATACAGCATAAATATGTATTAATATACTGCATAAACATATATTAATATATTGCATAAATATATGTTTAGTATACTGCATATATATCTAATATATTGCATAAATATATATTTAATTTAATGCATAAATATACATTTAGTATACTGCATATATATATATATATATATATATATACACTGCATAAAAATATATTTTGTATACACATAAATATATATTTAATATACTGCATAAATATATATTTTCAATACACTGCATAAATATATATTTAATATATTGCATAAATATATATTTAGTATACTGCATATATATTTATTATACTGCAGATATTATTTGATATACTGCATGACTATATATATAATATACTGCATACATATATGTTTGGTATACTGCATATATATCTGTAATATATTGCATAAATATATATTGAATTCATTTCATAGATATACATTTAGAATACTGCATGAATATATATATATATATATATATATATATATATATATATATATATATATATATATATATATATATATAAAATATACTGCATAAAAATATATTTCGTATACACATTATATATTACATATACTGCATAAATATATTTTCAATATACTGCATAGATATATCTTTAGTATACTGCATACATATACATTTAACATACTGTATTCATATTTAATATAATGCATAACAATATATTTAATATACTGCATAAATACACATTTAATATACTGACAGAAGGGTTAGTGCGTCCGCCTCACAATACGAAGTTCCTGCAGTCCTGGGTTCAAATCCAGGCTCGGGATCTTTCTGTATGGAGTTTGCATGTTCTCCCCGTGAATGCGTGGGTTCCCTCCGGGTACTCCGGCTTCCTCCCACCTCCAAAGACATGCACCTGGGGATAGGTTGATTGGCAACACTAAATTGGCCCTAGTGTGTGAATGTGAGTGTGAATGTTGTATGTCTATCTGTGTTGGCCCTGCGATGAGGTGGCGACTTGTCCAGGGTGTACCCTGCCTTCCGCCCGATTGTAGCTGAGATAGGTGCCAGCGCCCCCCGCGACCCCGAAAGGGAATAAGCGGTAGAAAATGGATGGGATGGATGTTAGCACCATGATTAGGGAAGTGCGCGCCCATCCAGAGCACAATTAAGGGTCATTGATGTGCATTACTCACGTTGTTCACTAGATGGCGACAAACCAATAGCATCAAACTAATATCAATCAATCAATCAATGTTTACTTATATAGCCCTAAATCACTAGTGTCTCAAAGGGCTGCACAAACCACTACGACATCCTCGGTAGGCCCACATAAGGGCAAGGAAAACTCACACCCAGTGGGACATCGGTGACAATAATGACCCAGTGGGACGTCGGTGACAATGATGACTATGAGAACATGCTACTGTGAAAGATCAATCCATTATGGATCCAACACAGTCGCGAAAGTCCAGTCCAAAGCGGATCCAACACAGCAGCGAGAGTCCCGTTCACAGCGGAGCCAGCAGGAAACCATCCCAAGCGGAGGCTGATCAGCAGCGCAGAGATGTCCCCAGCCGATACACAGAAGAGCAGTACATGGCCACCGGATCGGACCGGACTCCCTCCACAAAGGAGAGTGGGACATAGAAGAAAAAGAAAAGAAACGGCAGATCAACTGGTCTAAAAAGGGAGTCTATTTAAAGGCTAGAGTATACAAATGAGTTTTAAGGTGAGACTTAAATGCTTCTACTGAGGTAGCATCTCGAACTGTTACCGGGAGGGCATTCCAGAGTACTGGAGCCCGAAATGAAAAAGCTCTACAGCCCGCAGACTTTTTTTGGGCTTTGGGGATCACTAATAAGCCGGAGTCCTTTGAACGCAGATTTCTTGCCGGGACATATGGTACAATACAATCGGCAAGATAGGATGGAGCTAGACCGTGTAGTATTTTATACGTAAGTAGTAAAACCTTAAAGTCACATCTTAAGTGCACAGGAAGCCAGTGCAGGTGAGCCAGTACAGGCGTAATGTGATCAAACTTTCTTGTTCTTGTCAAAAGTCTAGCAGCCGCATTTTGTACCAACTGTAATCTTTTAATGCTAGACATGGGGAGACCCGAAAATAATACGTTACAGTAGTCGAGGCGAGACGTAACAAACGCATGGATAATGATCTCAGCGTCTTTAGTGGACAGAATGGACCGAATTTTAGCAATATTGCGGAGATGAAAGAAGGCCGTTTTAGTAACGCTTTTAATGTGTGCCTCAAAGGAGAGAGTTGGGTCGAAGATAATACCCAGATTCTTTACCGTGTCGCCTTGTTTAATTGTTTGGTTGTCAAATGTTAGAGTTGTATTATTAAATAGAGTTCGGTGTCTAGCAGGACCGATAATCAGCATTTCCGTTTTTTTGGCGTTGAGTTGCAAAAAGTTAGCGGACATCCATTGTTTAATTTCATTAAGACACGCCTCCAGCTGACTACAATCCGGCATGTTGGTCAGCTTTAGGGGCATGTAGAGTTGGGTGTCATCAGCATAACAGTGAAAGCTAACACCGTATTTGCGTATGATGTCACCTAGCGGCAGCATGTAGATGCTGAAGAGTGCAGGGCCAAGGACCGAACCCTGGGGAACTCCACACGTTACCTTAACGTAGTCCGAGGTCACATTGTTATGGGAGACACACTGCATCCTATCCGTAAGATAAGAGTTAAACCAAGACAGGGCTAAGTCTGACATACCAATTCGTGTTTTGATACGTTCTAATAAAATATTATGATCGACAGTATCGAAAGCAGCGCTAAGATCGAGGAGCAGCAACATAGATGACGCATCAGAATCCATCGTTAGCAATAGATCATTAGTCATTTTTGCGAGGGCTGTCTCCGTCGAGTGATTTGCCCTGAAACCGGATTGAAAGGTTTCACATAGATTGTTAGACGCTAAGTGTTCATTTAACTGCTCCGCAACAATTTTTTCGAGGATTTTTGAAATAAAGGGAAGGTGAGACACCGGTCGGTAGTTTACCATGAGGTCAGGATCGAGGTTAGGTCTTTTAAGAAGAGGATGAATAACCGCTTTTTTGAATGCTAGGGGAACAGTGCCCGAGGAAAGTGATAAGTTTATAATATTTAGCACTGATGGACCTAATAATACAAAGAGCTCCTTGATCAGTTTCCCAGGAAGAGGGTCAAGTAAACATGTTGTTTGTTTTATTCCATTTACAATCTTTTGGGTAAGATTCCATATTAACTCATGGTTTACTTTGCTAATACTATTAAGGATATTTTCCTCATGCTAACAAATAGCAACAAAGACGCTATATTGTGGTCATCCGCGTCGAATGAAGCACTCAAACAACAGCAGGCTTTCATAATGCAATGCTCTGGCTGGCCACTAAGTGGCGGCAATGTTCCGTGCACAACATAGAGACGAATGCTCCTCGATAGTGTGTTAATCCAAAGGTATCAGCATCAGCTGGATGTTGTATTAATCAGTATCAGCTTGATATTGTATCACTCTAAGTATCAGTATCGGCGTGACATTGTAACAATCAAAAGGTTGGTGTCAGTTTCAGGTTGATTATGTGTAAATCCCAAAAGTTTGTTTGAGTAGCAGCTCTTTATCGTGGTATCAATACATAATTTGGTGTCAGTATCGGGTTGATATCATATTAATACAAAAGTTGGTTTTAGTATCAGCTTGATATCATTTCAATCTAAATGTGTGTATCAGTACCAGCTTGATAATGTGTCAATCCCCAAAAGTTTGTATGAGTATCAGCTCTATATTATGGTATCAATAAAAATTGTGGTGTCAGTATCGGGTTGATATCGTATTATACAAAGGTTGGTATCAGTTTCAGCTTGATATCATATTGATGCAAAAGTTTGCACCGGTATTAAGTTCGATATTGTGGTATCCATACAAAAGTTTGTGTCAGTATCAGGTTGATATCGTATCAACACGAAGGTTGGTATCAGTATCAGTTTTATAGTGTATCAATCCAAAAGTTTGTATGAGTATCAGCTCTATATTGTTGCATCATTACAACATTCAGTATTGGGTTAATATCGTATCAATAAAGGATGGTATCGGTATCAGCTTGATATATCAATCCAAAAGTTTGCATCAACATCAAGCTTGATATCGTGGTTTCAATACAAAAGTTGGTGTCAGTATCAGGTTGATAACCTATCAATACGAAGGTTGGTATCAGTATCAGCGTGATATCATCCATCCATTTTCTGCCACTTATTCCCTTTAGGATTTCGGGGGGCACTGGTGCCTATCTCATCTACAATCATATCAATCCAAAATATTGTATCTATCCGTATCAGCTTGATATCACGTCAATCCAAAATATTGTATCAGTATCAAACTTGATATTGGGGTATCAATACAAATGTTGGTATCCGTATCAGGTTGATATCATGTCAAAAATGATATGTATCACTCATAAATGTCAGATGATTAGACATAGTGAGACTTTTGATACATTAAATGTTGATGCCAGAGAAAGTATATAGTAATTGGCTAACTATTAGATAATAAAGTGACTAATTATAACAAAATAAAGTGAATAATAAATAGATAATAAAGTGAATCATTATTAGAACAAAAAAATAATAAGTAAACAATTAATTAGATAACAAAGTGAATAATCAATTAGACAATTTAAATTTTTGAAACAGCTGAAAAACTAAGCATGCACGTGTTATGTCGCTTTCTGCAGCCGGCAGCGTGCGCTGCGACAACAATCAGGCAGCTGAATCAATCCTCTTGTCTAACTGTCTTACTCAGCCAGTGGAGGGCCAAGTGGGGATGTCGTTTAGAGGCCACAAGCACAAATCATAAATTGTCAAATAATAAAATATATCAAATGTAGTAATCAGAGTATTATCAGGAATGATGAATGGAATAATTAAAATTGTATTTTTAAAGCAGTAAGTGGATGTTGCCACTACGTGTTAGCATCTTCATTATGCTTTATTGTTGACACTTTTACAATTAATTCCCAGTCAAACTACGACTACAAGCAGGAAAACATTACTTAGTATTCAAACTCAAATACTTTATCATTTAAAATACTTTATAATTGACAAAACTATTGTAGTATCATGTAATAATGACGTTTCAATGTGACAGGCAGGTTGTTGTACCCAAACTAACCACTAGATGGCGACAAACACTCGCGTCGTACAAATACTTGCATCCCGGCAACAAAACGAATAAATAAATAAAACACATAAAAAGTTACACAATCTTGTCAGTTGGACTCTATAACAACGTAACCGCGGCAGGCAGAGGACAAGGCACGGGAGAAGCAGGGGACAGCCAAAAAGAGAGCAAACACCCCACACAGGCAGAAAGGCAGGACTTGTCATTTGTGTATAAGTCTGTTTATGTCGACGTAATATTTTAGACTTTTCATTTGTGTATCAGTCTGTTTATGTCGACATTACACTTTGGACTTTTTATTTGTGCATCAATCTGTTTGTGTCGACATAATATTTTAGACTTTCGTTTGCGTATCAGTCTGTTTAGGACGACATAAGTGTATCAGTCTGTTTATGTTGACATAACATTTTAGACTGTTATTTGCATAATAGTCCATTTGTGTTTACACAAACTTTTAGACTTGTCATTTGTGTATAAGTCTGTTTATGCCGACATACTATTTTAGACATGTCATTTGTGTATCAGTCTGTTTATGTCGACATATAATTTTGGACTTGTCATTTGTGTATCAGTCTGTTTATGTCGACATTACACTTCAGACCTTTTATTTGTGCATCAGTCTGTTTATGTCGACATACTATTTTAGACATGTCATTTGTGCATCAGTCTGTTTATGTCGACATACTATTTTAGACTTGTCATTTGTGTATCAGTCCGTTTGTGTTTACATAACATTTTAGACTTGTCATTTGTGTATCAGTCAGTTTGTGTTTACATAACATTTTAGACTTGTCATTTCTGTATCAGTCTGTTTATGTCGACATAACATTTTAGACTTGTCATGTGTGCATCAGTCTGTTTATGTCGACATAACATTTTAGACTTGGCATGTGTGCATCAGTCTGTTTATGTCGACATAACATTTTAGACTTGGCCTTTGTGTGTCAGTCTGTTTGTCGACATACTATTCTAAACTTGTCATTTGTGTATCAGTTTGTTTAAGTCGACATAACATTTCAGACTTGTTATTTATGTACCAGTCCATTTACGGTATGTCGACATACTATTTGAGACATGTCATTTGTGTATCAGTCTGTTTATGTCGACATATAATTTTAGACTTGTCATTTGTGTATCAGTCTGTTTATGTCGACATAACATTTTAGACTTGTCATGTGTGCATCAGTCTGTTTACGTCGATATACTATTTTAGACATGTCATTTGTGTATCAGTCTGTTTATGTCGACATAACATTTTAGACTTGGCCTTTGTGTATCAGTCTGTTTGTCGACATACTATTCTAAACTTGTCATTTGTGTATCAGTCTGTTTAAGTCGACATAACATTTCAGACTTGTTATTTATGTACCAGTCCATTTATGGTATGTCGACATACTATTTTAGACATGTCATTTGTGTATCAGTCTGTTTATGTCGACATATAATTTTAGACTTGTCATTTGTGTATCAGTGTGTTTATGTCGACATAACATTTTAGACTTGTCATGTGCGCATCAGTCTGTTTACGTCGATACACAAATGACATGTCGAAAATAGTATATCAGTCTGTTTATGTCGACATAACATTTTAGACTTGGCCTTTGTGTATCAGTCTGTTTGTCGACATACTATTCTAAACTTGTCATTTGTGCATTAGTCTGTTTAAGTCGACATAACATTTCAGACTTGTTATTTATGTACCAGTCCATTTACGGTATATGTCGACATACTATTTGAGACATGTCATTTGTGTATCAGTCCGTTTATGTCGACATATAAATTTAGACTTGTGTATCAGTCTGTTTATATCAATATTACACTTCACACATTTAATTTGCGTATCAGTCCGTTTGTGTGTACATAACATTTTAGACTTGTCATTTGTGTATTTGTCTGTTTATTTCAACATAACATTTTAGACTTGTGATTTGTGTATCAGTCTGTTTATGTCGATATTACACTTAAGACATTTTATTTGTGTATCAGTCCGTTTCTGTCAACATAACATTTTAGACTTGTCATTTGTGTATCAGTTTGTTTATGTCAACATAACATTTTAGACTTGTCATTTGTGTAGCAGTCCGTTTATGTCGACATAACATTGTAGACTTGTCAGTTGTGCACCAGTCTGTTTATGTCGACATAACATGTTATACTTGTGATTTGTGTATCAGTGCGTTTATGCCGACATAACATTTTAGACTTGTCATTTGTGTATCAGTCTGTTTATGTCGACATAACATTTTAGACTTGTCATTTGTGTATCAGTCTGTTTAAGTCGACATAACATTTCAGACTTGTTATTTATGTACCAGTCCATTTACGGTATATGTCGACATACTATTTGAGACATGTCATTTGTGTATCAGTCTGTTTATGTCGACATAACATTTTAGACTTGTGTATCAGTCTGTTTATATCAATATTACACTTCAGACATTTTATTTGTGTATCAGTCCGTTCATGTCGACATAACATTGTAGACTTGTCAGTTGTGCACCAGTCTGTTTATATCGACATAACATGTTATACTTGTGATTTGTGTATCAGTCTGTTGATGTCGATATTACACTTCAGACATTTTATTTGTGTATCAGTGCGTTTATGTCGACATAACATTTTAGACTTGTCATGTGTGCATCAGTCTGTTTACGTCGATATACTATTTTAGACATGTCATTTGTGTATCAGTCTGTTTATGTCGACATGTAATTTTAGACTTGTGTATCAGTCTGTTTATATCAATATCACACTTCAGACATTTTATTTGTGTATCAGTCCGTTTATGTCGACATAACATTGTAGACTTGTCAGTTGTGCACCAGTCTGTTTATGTCGACATAACATGTTATACTTGTGATTAGTGTATCAGTCTGTTTATGTCGATATTACACTTCAGACATTTTATTTGTGTATCAGTGCGTTTATGTCGGCATAACATTTTAGACTTGTCATGTGTGCATCAGTGTGTTTATGTCGACATAACATTTTAGACTTGGCCTTTGTGTATCCGTTTGTTTATGTCAACATAACATTTTAGACCTTAATTTGCGTATCAGTCCGTTTGTGTGTACATAACATTTTAGACTTGTCATTTGTGTATTTGTCTGTTTATTTCAACATAACATTTTAGACTTGTGATTTGTGTATCAGTCTGTTTATGTCGATATTACACTTAAGACATTTTATTTGTGTATCAGTCCGTTTCTGTCAACATAACATTTTAGACTTGTCATTTGTGTATCAGTTTGTTTATGTCAACATAACATTTTAGACTTGTCATTTGTGTATCAGTCCGTTTATGTCGACATAACATTGTAGACTTGTCAGTTGTGCACCAGTCTGTTTATGTCGACATAACATGTTATACTTGTGATTTGTGTATCAGTGCGTTTAAGCCGACATAACATTTTAGACTTGTCATTTGTGTATCAGTCTGTTTATGTCGACATAACATTTTAGACTTGTCATTTGTGTATCAGTCTGTTTATGTCGACATAACATTTTAGACTTGGCCTTTGTGTATCAGTCTGTTTGTCGATATACTATTTTAGACATGTCATTTGTGTATCAGTCTGTTTATGTCGACATGTAATTTTAGACTTGTGTATCAGTCTGTTTATATCAATATCACACTTCAGACATTTTATTTGTGTATCAGTCCGTTTATGTCGACATAACATTGTAGACTTGTCAGTTGTGCACCATTCTGTTTATGTCGACATAACATGTTATACTTGTGATTAGTGTATCAGTCTGTTTATGTCGATATTACACTTCAGACATTTTATTTGTGTATCAGTGCGTTTATGTCGGCATAACATTTTAGACTTGTCATGTGTGCATCAGTGTGTTTATGTCGACATAACATTTTAGACTTGGCCTTTGTGTATCCGTTTGTTTATGTCAACATAACATTTTAGACCTTAATTTGCATATCAGTCCGTTTGTGTGTACATAACATTTTAGACTTGTCATTTGTGTATTTGTCTGTTTATTTCAACATAACATTTTAGACTTGTGATTTGTGTATCAGTCTGTTTATGTCGATATTACACTTAAGACATTTTATTTGTGTATCAGTCCGTTTCTGTCAACATAACATTTTAGACTTGTCATTTGTGTATCAGTTTGTTTATGTCAACATAACATTTTAGACTTGTCATTTGTGTATCAGTCCGTTTATGTCGACATAACATTGTAGACTTGTCAGTTGTGCACCAGTCTGTTTATGTCGACATAACATGTTATACTTGTGATTTGTGTATCAGTGCGTTTAAGCCGACATAACATTTTAGACTTGTCATGTGTGCATCAGTCTGTTTACGTCGATATACTATTTTAGACATGTCATTTGTGTATCAGTCTGTTTATGTCGACATAACATTTTAGACTTGGCCTTTGTGTATCAGTCTGTTTGTCGACATACTATTCTAAACTTGTCATTTGTGTATCAGTCTGTTTAAGTCGACATAACATTTCAGACTTGTTATCTATGTACCAGTCCATTTACGGTATATGTCGACATACTATTTGAGACATGTCATTTGTGTATCAGTCTGTTTATGTCGACATGTAATTTTAGACTTGTGTATCAGTCTTTTTATATCAATATTACACTTCAGACATTTTATTTGTGTATCAGTCCGTTTATGTCGACATAACATTGTAGACTTGTCAGTTGTGCACCAGTCTGTTTATGTCGACATAACATGTTATACTTGTGATTTGTGTAGCAGTCTGTTTATGTCGATATTACACTTCAGACATTTTATTTGTGTATCAGTGCGTTTATGTCGACATAACATTTTAGACTTGTCATGTGTGCATCAGTGTGTTTATGTCGACATAACATTTTAGACTTGGCCTTTGTGTATCAGTCCGTTTGTGTCGACATAACATTTTAGACTTGTCATTTGTGTATTTGTCTGTTTATTTCAACATAACATTTTAGACTTGTGATTTGTGTATCAGTCTGTTTATGTCGATATTACACTTAAGACATTTTATTTGTGTATCAGTCCGTTTATGTCAACATAACATTTTAGACTTGTCATTTGTGTATCAGTTTGTTTATGTCAACATAACATTTTAGACTTGTCATTTGTGTATCAGCCTGTTTATGTCGACATAACATTTTAGACTTGTCATTTGTGTAAAAGTCTGTTTAGGTCGACATAACATTTTAGACTTTCATTTCCGTATCAGTCTGTGTTTACATAACATTTTAGACTTGTAATGTGTGCATCAATCTGTTTATGTCGACATAACATTTTAGACTTGTCATTTGTGTATAAGTCTGCTTATGTCGACATAACACTTAAGGCTTGTCATTTGTGCATCAGTCTGTTTATGTCGACATGTGTTGTATTGTTAGAATTTTGGCTAAAGAGGGTGGAACAAGACCAAGTACAGTTTAGTTACACTGCAGTAAAACACACTGCCTTCCTGTTCAGTGCAAAGTAAGCTTCAGAATAAAAGCATGGATTAACGGCAGCAACCGAACAAAAGGCACACATTGACTGTTTGATATTTTCTACATTGTTGGCCAGCAGGAGGACATTTTGTGCAATGAAGTTGTCGGAGAGACGCCAGCATTGCCGAGGTGCCCCTGAGCAACATATTGGAGGCGCTGCGTTGCAATCGGAAGATGGCGTGTGCTGGAGAGGAAGTGAGCAGCGAGCGTGAGAGAAAAGAGGCCAGCGTGTGACAGCAGTGACAGGAAGTGAGCCAGCAGCTAATCACAGCTTGGCACACACTCTGGCCGCCATCAACGCCAAACATTAGACGCCATCATGTGCCAGCTTTGGACCTGAGGGGAAGGGGAGGAGTCAAGGGGGGGAAAGCCCTCAAAAGGGAGGCGCTATGTGACGCAATGCATGCTGGGATGGTACGGCGAGGGAAGGGAGGAGCAACTTTCAAGCAAGTGAGAGAAAAGTCACCAGATGGATTCATGGCTCCTCCAAGGGAGTCACATCTTTGAAAGACTCCTTCAAACGCTCCACGTTTTAATATAATATAATGTATAATATTTTACTTGTTTATACATCCTATAAAATATTTTACTTGTTTCTACATCCGATTGAAATATTTTAATATATAATATTTTACATGTTTCTACACTTTATAAAATAATATATCATATCTTACATGTTTATACATCCTATAAAATAAAATATATAATATTTTACATGTTTCTACATCCTATAAACATATATAATATTTTACATGTTTCTACACTCTATAAAATAATATATCATATTTTACATGTTTCTACATCCTATAAAATAACATAATATCTAATATTTTACATGTGTCTAAATCCTATAAAAACTATATAATATTTTACATGTTTCTACACTCTATAAAAAAATATTATATAATATTTTACATGTTTTTACGTCCTTAAAATAATATAATGCATAACATTTTATGTTTCTATATTCTATAAAATAATACAATATATATTTTACATGTTTCTGCATCCTACAAAATATTTAAGTACATAATATTTTACATGTTTCTACACCCAATAAAATAATATGATATATAATAATTGACAAGTTTTACACCCAAATATATAATATTGTACATGTTACTACATCCTATAAAATAATATATAATATTTCACATGTTTCTACACTCTACTAATACTATAATACATAATATTTTACATGTTTCCACATCCTATACAATAATATAATATATATATTATTTTACATGTTTTACATCCTACAAAATAATATAATATATAATATTTTATATGTTTTATACCCTATAAAATAATATAATATATATTTTACATGTTTCTACATCCTATAAAATAATATAATGTATAACATTTTATGTTTCTATATTCTATAAAATATAATATTTTACATGTTTCTGCATCCTACAAAATATTTTAGTAGATATTTTACATGTTTCTGTATCCAATAAAATAATATAATAATTGACAATTTTGACACCCTAATATATAATATTTACATGTTACTACATCCTATATAATAATATATATTTTACATGTTTCTACACTCTATAAAATATATCATATTTTACATGTTTTTACATCCTACAAAATATTATAAAATATATTTTACATGTTTCTACATCCTATACAATATTATACAATATAATATTTTACATGTTTCTACACTCTACTAATAATATAATACATACAATTTTACATGTTTCCACATCCTATACAATAATATATTACATGTTTTTGCATCTTATAAAATAATATAATATATATTAATTTACATGTTTTACACCCTATAAAATAGTATAATATATATTTTACATGTTTCTACATCCTATAAAATAATATAATGTATAACATTTTATGTTTTTATATTCTATAAAATAGTATAATATATATTTTACATGTTTCTGCATCCTATAAAATATATAATATTTTACATGTTTGTGCACCCTATAAAATAATATAATATATAATATTTTTAATTTTTCTACATCCTATAAAATAAATTAATATACAATATTTTACATGTTTTACACCCTACAAAAGATTATAATAAATAATATTTTACATGTTTCTACAGCCAATAAAATAATATCGTATATAATATTTTACATGTTTCTACAGCCAATAAAATAATATCATATAATATAGGCTCCAGCACCCCCACGGCCCCGAAAGGAACAAGGGGTAGGAAATGGATGGATGGATGGATATTTTACATGTTTCAACATGCTATAAAATATTTTAATACATAATGTTTTACACGTTTCTACACTCTATAAAATAATATAATGTAAAATATTTTACATGTTTCTATATCCTATAAAACATTTTAATACATAATATTTTACATGTTTCGACACTCAATAAAATAATATTACATATTTTACATATTTCTACACCCTATACAATAATATAATATGTTACATGTTTCTCCATCCTTTAAAACTATTTAATTTATACAATTTTACATGTTTCTATACCCTAAAAAAATAATAAAATATATATAATATTTTACATGTTTGTACATCCTATAAAATATTATAATATATAATATGTTACATGTTTCTACATTCTATAAAACAATATAATATATAGTTTACATGTTTTTACACCCTATAATATAATATATAATATTTTACATATTTCTACATCCTGTACAATAATATAATAGTTTACATCTTTGTACATCCTATAAAATAATATAATATTTTACATGTTTCTACATCCTATAAAATATAATATTAATATATTTCCCATACAGTTCATGACTTTGTGGAGGCGTCACCTGTTTACACTTTCATGGAGTTTGGAGACAAAAAAGTGTGTGTAAACTGCTAAAAATGTATTTTCACCGACATGTTGTTGTTATGCACACACATTTACTGTTTTTACGGCAACATTTAGTTTACAGATGGCGGTTGTGTACACATATTTACTGTTTCCATGGCAACATTTAGTGTACATGTCATCCAGGCCGGCAGTGAGTGTGTGTTAACCGTCTGTCATTGTTTGGCCGCCATGTTCACGCATGCATCACTGCATCAGGTGCTGTCACATGGCGAGGCGTGTGAACGGTTGCCTAGGCAACACGCCCATCTGAGCGAACACCGGATGGTGACAGCGTGAGGGCGTACATTTTTTTAATTTTTATTTTACCTCGTATTCGCAATCCCTATGTGAGACAATAACACGTTTTCCTTTTTTAAATGTATTCTAAATCCTAAATATGGGTTAGCAGAAGTCAGCTAACCATCGAAGTCGCTCCCTGAGTTAGAATGCATCCAAAAAGAAATACAGGTGTTCTTGTCTTATAAAATGATGAACAAAAAAGTGCGGTTCCTCTTTAAAATGTTTTGTACACACTAGTGACGTCTTGTAAGATGATTACAATGAAATGTTCCCTCATGAAAAGGAGCACGAAGAAGCAGAGTTCATTGAATACAATGTCATTCATTCACCTGCCACTAGGTGGTGGCGACATGACATCGATAATGATATACAATAAAGATACAACAAAAATGATAATAATAATGATGATAATAATAATAACAATTATGATAATAATAATAATAACAATATGAATAGTAATACTAACAATAATAATGATCATAACAATAATAGTAATAGTAACAATAACAAAAATAATAACAATACTAATAACAATAATAATAATTACAACAACAATAATAAATATAACATGAATAATAATACAAATAATTATAATTATGTAAGCATGATATTCCAATCAGAAGCTTGTTTGAAAAAATAATAATATATAAATATTAATCATTTATGAGCATCAGAGTTGGTGAAGAAATTAGAAACTAGAACCGAGTTATGAATGTGTTATGAATGTATCATAATGAATTATCTAGTTATGAATGTGTTAAAGATACGACAATCGATCATCAAGTTAAGAATGTGATATAATGTATGATAATTGATCATCTAGTTATGAATGAGTTATAAATATATCATAATTGATCATTTAGTTATGAATGTGTTATAAAGATATATTAATTGACCAGCTAGTTATGAATGAGTTATAGATAAATAATAATTGATCATCTAGTTATGAATGAGTTATAAATATATCATAATTGATCATTTAGTTATGAATGTGTTATAAAGATATATTAATTGACCAGCTAGTTATGAATGAGTTATAAATAAATAATAATTGATCAGCTAGTTATGAATGAGTTATAAATACATAATAATTGATCAGCTGGTTATGAACGTGTTACAAAGATAAAATAATTGAGCTAGTTATGAATGTGTTATAAAGATAAAACAATTGATCTTCTAGATGTTATTGTGTTATAAATATATAATAATTGATCTTCTAGTTATGAATGTGTTATAACGATATCATAATTGATCAGCTAGTTATGAACATATTATAAAGATAAAATATTGGTCTTCTAGTTATGAATGTGTTATAAAGATAAAACAATTGATCTTCTAGATGTTATTGTGTTATAAATATATAATAATTGATCTTCTAGTTATGAATGTGTTATAACGATATAATTGATCAGCTAGTTATGAACATATTATAAAGATAAAATATTGGTCTTCTAGTTATGAATGTGTTATAAAGATATAATAATGGATCATCTAGTTTTTTAATGTGTTATAACAATATAATAATGGATCATCTAGTTATGAATGTTTTATAAAGATATATTTGATTATCTAGTAATGAATGTGTTTTAAATATATAATAATTCATCATCTCGATGTTAATGTGTTATATTCATTGATCTTCTAGTTGTGAATGTATTATAAATATATCATAATTGATCATCTATTTATGAATGTGTTCTAAAAAAAATAATTGATCAGCTCGTTATGAGTGTGTTGTAAAGATATAATAGTGGATCTTCTAGTTATGAATTTGTTTTAAAGATATATTAATTGATTATCTAGTTATGAATGTGTTTTGAAGATAAAACATTGATCTTCTAGTTATGAATGTGTTATAAAGATTAAATAATTGGTCATCTAGTTATGAATGTGTTATAAAGATATAAAAATTGTTCTAGTTATGAATGTGTTATAAAGATGTAATAATTGATCATCTAGTTATGAATGTGTTATAAAGATGTAATAATTGATCATCTAGTTATGAATGGGTTATAGAAAGATAAAAGAGAGAAGTTGGTTGCTAGGCAACGATCATTGATGGACAGATGGAGGAAAGTATTGTGTCTGTGCACAAAGTGACCTTCTGGGGTTTGTGCGCGCTTAAAGGCCACCCCCCCCCCCCCCACACACACACACACACCCCCGCTACATCACCATGGCAACACTTATGCACAGCTGAGCCGAGGGGTGACGACAGAAGTAGTTCTAAAGTGAGGATCTAATCAAAGACGTGTACTATCTTATTTCATCCCAGCCAGTGTGCTTATGGACAAAACATGCCTATTCTCCTCCATCATTAATGTCTGAGGACAATGTCTTCAACATGGAAATGCACATATTTGAAATAGTTATTCAAGACGTATGAGTTGAGAGCAAATTCTCTTATCACATTGATAATAAGATAAACAAAAAATAAAAGTTGATTGTGAAGAATTGATTTTCCATATCGGAATATTGCAACAATATTGGTTAACTGATTAGCGGACCAAACGAGTCCGAAAGACCAAAAGTTATACCTGCAATACCCCATAATGAAAATGTGAAGTTAGTTTTTTTAAGTGTTGCAAATGTGTTAAAAATGAAAAAGTGAAAAATGACATAAGTATTCAGACAGTTTGATCCATACTTAGTTGATGCACCTTTGGCAGCAAATACAGCCTTAAGTATTTTTGAATACAATACCCCTATCTTTGGGCCCTTTCTCTCTTTCCTTTTTGCAGCACCTCTCAAGCTCCAACAGCTTGGATGGGAATTTTTTCATCCGGGATGTCTCTGTACATTGCTGCATTCATTTTTCCCTCTATGCTGACTAGTCTTCCAAATTAAATGAAACTAAATGTTATTTAAGGTAATTGACTCCTTTTCTGCAGCTGATGTTCTAACATGACCTGATTTATTATGTATACATGTAGCAACATCTACAACACAACTTATCAATTTGGACTCATTTCATTACAAGAGGACCCATTTTATTTCAGCATAATTGTGCGCGCCCAGAAAACGTGTCCCCAGTCATGAGTACAACAGGAAATGTATAGATTATTTGTTTGTGTAGAAATGTGACAAGCTATATTAGCAACAATAACTAACCACATTTTATATTATTACTTTTATATATTAACTATGACTCATATGCAGCATAACTACGTTGTATACAAACTTGCAAGTTTTGCCAAATGGCTCCGCCCCCTCTCAAGTCAAGGATTGCTATGGCGACATCCAGTGGACACATTTAGAATAGCAGTTTCTAGTGATGTGCGATACGGCTGATTTTTGATTTGATACTGATATTTTTTTGCGAATATCAATCAATCAATCAATCAATGTTTACTTATATAGCCCTAAATCACTAGTGTCTCAAAGGGCTGCACAAACCACCACGACATCCTTGGTAGGAAAACTCACACCCAGTGGGACATTGGTGACAATAATGACCCAGTGGGACGTCGGTGACAATGATGACTATGAGAACCTTAGAGAGGAGGAAAGCAATGGATGTCGAGCGGGTCTAACATGATACTGTGAAAGTTCAATCCACAATGGATACAACACAGTCGCAAGAGTCCAGTCCAAAGAGGATCCAAGACACAGCAGCGAGAGTCCCGTTCACAGAATATACCAAACCTTTCTGCTAAAACTGTAAAAGTTGTTTATTTTCAAATAACATATCTATTAAAAATTTTTAATAAAATAACAACAATAAAAATGTAAGAAAAAAAATACCAAAAAAATATCGGAAAGTAATGAAAAAACCTGAAAATGTAATATTTAATAATAAAATACTTTGTCACTTATAAAAAAAGTTATGTCTTAAAAAAAATAAAAGAAATATATATATATATATATATATATATATATATATATATATATATATATATATATATATATATATATATATATATATTATACATATATATATATATATAATCTGTTTTTAGCGATTTTTTTTAAATTAAAATTTAAATTGAAATGAACCCGCCCATATGACTTTTCAGTATTTGGGGGCTTTAGACACCCCCGGATACTTGAATTTCAGTGAATTCTAGCTATAAATATACTCCTACCCCCTTAACCCTGCCCCAGCCCTTGAGGTGACTGTTTTGTGTTTTGTTTTTACTTTAGGGAAAAATATCGAAATATATATCGTATATTGCCATTCAGCATACGGAGTAGAAAACAACCAAAAATTGTATGCTTCTTCATGCGACGAAGCCGGCCTACTTCACCACAGTCTGTAGTCTATTGGCCCCCGCAGGCAGCGATGACATGGAGACACATACTCTGCCTCTTCTGCCTGGAGAAATAAATATATATATATATATATAAATATATATATATATATATATATATATATGTCTTGATTGGATTATCCAGAGAATAGTGCTCGATACCGTGGTAGAGCACAATATGTAGGTTTGGGAAAAATCACAAGACTACTTCCTCTCTACAGAACTGTTTCATGAGGGGTTCCCTCAATCATCAGGAGAAATCTCCTGATGATTGAGGGAACCCCTCATGAAACAGTTCTGTAGAGAGGAAGTAGTCTTGTGATTTTTCCCACACCTACCTACATATATATATACATATATACATATATATATATATACATATACATATATATACATATACATATATATATACATATACATATATATACATATATATATATATATATATATATATATATATATATATATATATATATATATATTAGAGCTGCAAATCTTTGGGTGTCCCACGATTCGATTCAATATCGATTCTTGGGGTCGCGATTCGATTGAAAATCGATTTTTTTTTTCAATTCAACACGATTCTTGATTCAAAAACGCTTTTTTCCCGATTTAAAAGGATTCTCTATTCATTCAATACATAGGATTTCAGCAGGATCCTACCCCAGTCTGCTGACATACAAGCAGAGTAGTAGATTTTTGTAAAAAGCTTTTATAATTGTAAAGGACAATGTTTTATCAACTGATTGCAAAAATGTAAATTTGTTTTAACTATTAAACAAATGCGTTTGTCATTTTTGTTTGGTGTGGGTTCACAGTGTGGGGCATATTTGTAACAGTGTTAAGGTTGGGGGGGTTGGGGCGGGTGGGATGGGGTCGGGGTTAAGGGGGTAGGAATATATTTATAGCTATAATTCACTGAAATTCAAGTATGCCGTTGTGGTTTGTGCAGCCCTATGAGGCACTTGTGATTCAGGGCTATATAAACAAACATTGATTGATTGACTGATTGATTGATTGATTAATTGATTTATAGTGGACTACCAGTAAGTGCTTGGCAGTGAAGATCTTCCTCAGGAAGCAAAGATTGACCAGTTTTGGGCCATGCTAGGGAGAGATGGAAGATTCCAGACTCTAGTGCATTTGATGAAAGCACTTTTGTGCGTGCCACACAGCAATGCATCATCAGAGAAGGTGTTCAGCATGGTTAGAAAAATAGTGACAGAGAATAGAACAAGGATGGACAATTCAACCCTTAACTCAACAATGAGTAGATGGGTGTTATTTATGTATATGTGTAAATAAATGAACACTGAAATTTGAGTATTTTATATATATATATATATATATATATATATTAGAGAATCGCGGATAGGCAATTACATCATCCGCAACCCCATCACTAAAGTCATCATTCGCCCGCCACCCACCCGAACCAACATTTTATCAAAGCCACACCCGCCCGTTGTTATATATCTAATATAGACGATGCAAGGCATTAGTGAGGTTAGAAAGTGTAACTCCCTCCAAATAGCACGGACACAATGGCTTTCTTGAACTGATTTATTTGAAGGGTTACTTTCCCTTCAAATTCACCGTGAAAACTGTAACAAATAAAGCATGTTACAAACGTAAAAATAATAACATGCACAGCATGTGGATCAAACATTTTATCAAGTAAAATACCAACAAATGACAAATACCTCGTTGGCCATACCCGGAAGTAGCTTCCTTACATCCGTCGACAGACCAAACGAGACACTTCAAAATAAAAGTATGCCCACATACTGTTTCAAAGAGTGCTGCTCGTTTTTCGTATGCGGGTAACAACATTTAACTATTTATAAATGGTTGATTTCAATAGGGTAGTAAGGTAAAGTGTTGTACCTGACAAGTTTGGGCTACCTTGCTTCTGCAGCCTTCATCAGAGGTGTCGCGTGATGTTAGCGTGACATTGTCTGTGAGGTGATGTATGGATTGTACCGTCAAGAGTTGTCAGGTACAACACTTTACCTACTAGCCTATATAAATCAACCATTTATAAATACACCTCAGTAGGCTAAATGAACATCTTTAACATAACATTTAACTATGTATAATGTAGCGGCTGGCTACGGGGTGTTGGCCAATGACTTTGGCTGGGGGGCGGGACTTCCGGGAGAGATAGGGAAGTGACGTTCTCGACAGGAAGTGAAGTGAAGTGAATTATATTTATATAGCGCTTTTCTCAAAGTGACTCAAAGCGCTTTACATAGTGAAACCCATTATCTAATTTTTACATTTAAACCAGTGTGGGTGTCACTGGGAGATGGTGGGTAAAGTGTCTTGCCCAAGGACACAACGGCAGTGACTAGGATGGCAGAAGCGGGAATCGAACCTGCAACCCTGGAGTTGCTGGCACGGCCGCTCTACCAACCGAGCTATACCGCCCCAAGTGAAAGTTCGAGTTGTCCCGGGAAAAGCGTTAGAGACATGAGAGCTGTTGTGTGGTTGTATTACATCTTGTGCAACAAATTGGATCCGCTTTGGACTGGACTCTTGCGACTGTGTTGGATCCACTATGGATTGAACTTTCACAGTATCATGTTAGACCCGCTCGACATCCGTTGCTTTCCTCCTCTCCAAGGTTCTCATAGTCATCATTGTCACCGACGTCCCACTGGGTGTGAGTTTTCCTTGCCCTTATGTGGGCCTACCGAGGATGTCGTAGTGGTTTGTGCAGCCCTTTGAGACACTAGTGATTTAGGGCTATATAAGTAAACATTGATTGATTGATTGAAAGACAAGACAAACGAAGAAGTTTTATGAGCCTAAATTCCTGGGATTATTACAATATATATTTTCGAATTGGTTCAACCGCCACCCGCCCGAATCTATTTAAAATCTATTTTTTCGTCATGTCACCCGCCCGACCCGCGGACTCCGCGGTTGTGACCGCAAACCGTGCATCTCTAATATATACATATGTAACAGGGTCAATTACATCTTGTAGATAATTTATTTTCTAATGTTTTATTATTGTTATAATTACACAAAATATGTAAGTTTCATGTAAATACCTGAATATTGTTTGATGTTTTGTCAATGTGGAACCATTGTCTCGTTGTCCCTCCTACTGCAATAATTACTGTGACACCTGTCTTTTTATATGCGTTAGACACGCCCTCCAACTTCCCTTTTTGTCTATGATAACGGGAGAGGTAGGCGTTCATGCGACGACAGAAAATGTCTTGTTAAGAACTTTAATTCATTTCTTCTTCATTATTATATATTTGTGTAGGGGCTCGACGATGGCACAAAGTATTGATGACGATTGTATTCTGTGTTATCAGGTATGTTTTTATATTACTGTGTATGTAACTATGCTCCCTTTTTTGTCTACGATAACGGGAGAGGGGCTCGACGATGGCACAAAGTTTTGATGACGATTGTATTCTGTGTTATCAGGTATGTTTTTATTTTACTGTGTATGTAACTATGCTCCCTTTTTGTCTACGATAACGTGAGAGGGGCTCGACGATGGCACAAAGTTTTGATGACGATTGTATTCTGTGTTATCAGTAAAGTGCAGTGGAGAAACCCATGCGTCTTCCATAAAAAACACACAACGCAGAGGAAAAGACCACCGGTTACACATATTTATATATATGAAATACTTGACTTGGTGAACTCTAGCTGTAAATATACTCCTCCCCTCTTAACCACGCCCCCCGCCCCACCTCCCAACATCAGAGGTCTCAAGGTTGGCAAGTATGATGGCGGGCCGGGTTACACCTGCGGACCTAAACAGGCCCGCGGGCCGTAGCTTTGACACCCCTGAACAACACGGCGGGTCCATTCATTATTAATGTCGGCCGCCGCAGGAGTCATTTATCTCCAGGACGCGCAGAGGAAGGACGGAGCATCCTTCCTTTTGGGCTCGCCTTCAAGCCGAGAAGGCGTGCGGGCGGGCGGGCTGTGACAGCAAGGAGGCTCCTCAGCTGGGCGGTGGGACAGGGGGGGGGACACGCGGGAAAAAGGGAGAGTGTGCGTGGACGAGGGGGCGGAGGAAGGAAAGAGAGAGAGAGAGAGAGAGAGAGAGAGAGAGAGAGAGAGCGAGGGGAGGAAGAAAGACGCAGGCCCTGGAGCTGCCAGTGATGCTGCTGATGCTGCGGCCGTTTGACGATTTCCCAGCCGGGGAAGAAAAAGGGAAAGGGAGGAAGCCACGCCTCGCGGTAGCATAACCAGGTAAGCGTCATCTTTTTTCTTTTTGCAGCGTCCTCACGTGTTCTCATCCTCCGGGCGTGGAGCACTGCGCTAGCTTAGCATGTTGCTACCGGGGATCGCTAGCTTTCACTCTTCCTTCCGTGGCGCCCAGACACCTGTTTGGAGATGTGTGCGTGGGTGTGTTCGTGCGTGGGTGTGTTCCGGCGTGCGCGCGCGCGTCCGTGTGTAAGTGTGTGTGTGTGCAGGGGTAAGGGGGTGGGGTTTGGCGTCGGCTATAATCATATTAGTGCTCCTATTGTGAGGACATGCGTGCAGGCTGGAAGGCAAACGTGTGGCTTTGTCAAACAAATTGATCTGCAACGTGTGTGTGTGTGTGAGCTGTGACGTCATACGTCTTCGGTAACCTGAGTGCTTCCTGGTTCCCGCACGCCAGGTGTTGCGAGCGGCAGCCGACGCAGCCTATTGTCCACAGGTGCACCATGGCCCTTTCATTAGGAACACCCGACCACGAGCGGTCCACCCGTGTCCTCCATTTTGTCGGACGAGGAATAAAGTACGCTGTCACACCAGCGACAACTTTGTACTCGCCTTTTTTTCTGCCTCGTCTTGAAAGTTGGAGTCAGTAAGCCGGTTCACGGAAGTTGACGTAAGACAAGAAGAATGTGATATGTTGGTGTTTGTTTGTACGTCTTATGTTAGCTCGCCTGTGATGAGGTGGCATATTGTCCAGGGTGTACTCCGCCTTCCGCACCAACGCCCCCCGCGACCCCAAAAGGGAATAAGCGGTAGAAAATGGATGGATGTTAGCTCGCAGCCTACTTCTCGGCATACTTGCCCACCCTCCCGATTTCCCCGTATTTCAGTGCCCCTCCCGAAAATCTCCCAGGGCAACCATTCTCCCGAATTTCACCCAATTTCCACCCGGACAACAATATTGGGGGCGTGCCTTAAAGGCACTGCCTTTAGCGCATACTTGCCAACCCTCTGAATTTTCACGTGAGACTCCCAAACTTCAGTGCCCCTCCCGAAAATCTCCCAGGGCAACCATTCTCCCGATTTCCACCCGGATAACAATAATTGGGGCGTGCCTTAAAGGCCTACTGAAATGAGATTTTCTTATTTAAACGGGGATAGCAGGTCCATTCTATGTGTCATGCTTGATCATTTCGCGATATTGCCATATTTTTGCTGAAAGGATTTAGTAGAGAACATCGAAGATAAAGTTCGCAACTTTTGGTCGCTAATAAAAAATGTGATGTGCGGGTACTTTCCTGGCCCACCTGCAGTCCAGACCTGTGTCCCATCAAAAATGTGTGGCGCAATATGAAGCATAAAATACGACAGCGGAGACCCCGGACTGTTGAAAGACTGAAGCTCTAAATAAAACAAGAATGGGAAAGAATTCCACTTTCAAAGCTTCAACAATTAGTTTCCTCAGTTCCCAAACGTTTACTGAGTGTTGTTAAAAGAAAAGGTGATGTAACACAGTGGTGAACATGCCCTTTCCCAACTACTTTGGCACGTGTTGCAGCCATTAAATTCAAAGTTATTATTAGCAAAAAAAAAAGAAAAGTTTATGAGTTTGAACATCAAATATCTTGTCTTTGCAAATCATTGTATTCCGTTTATATTTACATCTAACACAATTTTCAAACTCATATGGAAACGGGGTTTGTATACATACATACATATACACATATATATATATATATATATTAAATACATATTTAAACCCTAGAGAATACGACCTGTCCCACCCAGAGGCACTGCTCCGCCTACACACCCCTTAAACCCCCTTATATTTTACACACACACACACACACACACACACACACACACACACACACACACACACACACACACACACACATATATATATATACACACACACATATATATATATATATATATATATATATATATATATATATATATATATATATATACACACACCTACAAACCCCGTTTCCATATGAGTTGGAAATTGTGTTAGACGTAAATATAAACAGAATACAATGATTTGCAAATCCTTTTCAACCCATATTTAATTGAATGCACTACAAAGACAAGATATTTGATGTTCAAACTCATAGACTTATTTTTTTTTTGCAAATAATAATTGACTTAGAATTTCATGGCTGCAACACGTGCCAAAGTAGTTGGGAAAGGGCATGTTCACCACTATGTTACATCAGCTTTTCTTTTAACAACACTCAATAAACGTTTGGGAACAGAGGAAACTAATTGTTGAAGCTTTGAAAGTGGAATTCTTTCCCATTCTTGTTTTATGTACAGCTTCAGTCATTCAACAGTCCGGGGTCTCCGCTGTTGTATTTTTTGCTTCATAATGCGCCACACATTTTCGATGGGAGACAGGTCTGGACTGCAGGCGGGCCAGGAAAGTACCCGCACTCTTTTACTACGAAACAACACTGTTGTAACACGTGGCTTGGCATTGTCTTGCTCAAATAAGCAGGGGCGTCCATAATAATATTGCTTGGATGACAACATATGTTGCTCCAAAACCTGTACGGACCTTTCAGCATTAATGGTGCCTTCACAGATGTGTAAGTTACCCGTGCCTTGGGCACTAATGCACCCCCATACCATCACAGATGCTGGCTTTTGAACTTTGCGCTAATAACAATCCGGATGGTTATTTTCCTCTTTGTTCCGGAGGACACCACATCCACAGTTTCCAAATATAATTTGAAATGTGGACTCGTCAGACCACAGAACATGTTTCCACTTTGCATCAGTCCATCTTAGATGATCTCGGGCCCAGAGAAGCCAGCGGCGTTCCTTGGTGTTGTTGATAAATGGGTTTTGCTTTGCATAGTAGAGTTTTAACTTGCACTTACAGATGTAGCAACCAACTGTAGTTGACAGTGGTTTTATGAAGTGTTCTTGAGCCCATGTGGTGATATCCTTTACACACTGATGTCGGTTTTTGATGCAGTACCGCCTGAGGGATCAAATGTCCGTAATATCATCGCTTACGTGCAGTGATTTCTCAGGATTCTCTGAACCTTTTGATGAATTTATGGACCGTAGATGGTAAAATCCCTAAATTCCTTGCAATAGCTTGTTGAGAAATGTTGTTCTAAAACTGTTCTACAATTTAATTACAAATTGGTGACCCTCGCCCCATCCTTGTTTGTGAATTACTTAGCATTTCATGGAAGCTGTTTCTATACCCAATCATGTTACCCACCTGTTCCCAATTAGCCTGCACACCTGCCGGAAGTTCCAAATAAGTGTTTGATGAGCATTCCTCAACTTTATCAGTATTTATTGCCACCTTTCCCAACTTTTTTGTCACGTGTTGCTGGCATCAAATTCTAAAGTTAATGATTATTTGCAAAAAAAAAAAAAGTTTATCAGTTTGAACATCAAATATGTTGTCTTTGTAGCATATTAGACTGAATATGGGTTGAAAATGATTTGCAAATCATTGTATTCCGTTTATATTTACATCTAACACAATTTCCCAACTCATAAGGAAACGGGGTTTGTGTATATATATATATATATATATATATATATATATATATATATATATATACTGTATAGTAAGCACAACAAACATGAACAATGTGAATATTCCACATTCATAATTACCAAGCTGTACGCATAACTTTCTATCGGGATGTTTATGAAATTGTAAAATTAGCATACAAGATTATTATCGCCCAAAGACCCAGCTGGAGGTCAGAGTGAATCAAATAAATGAATACAGTCATTGTTTATTGTTAATCCTGTGAAGATCAAATAAAGTTTTAAACTAACATTATTCCAATCACCTACATGTACGTATCGAACATTTTATTAACATTATTCCAATCATCTACACCTACATGTAAAAATGGAACATTTTATTAACATTATTCCAATCATATACACCATGGGTGTCAAACTCTGGCCCGTGGGCCAAATTTGGCCCGCCGTGTAATTTCATTTGGCCCTTGAGGTAATATCAAATTAAGATTAGAGCTGGACCGCCGGTATTATACAGGGGCGGTGCCGCTGTAACAACGCATTTGCCAACCCTCCCGAATTTCACTGCCCCTCCCGTACATCTCCCGGGGCAACAATTCTTCCGAATTTCTCCCGATTTCCACTCGGACAACAATATTGGGGGCGTGCCTCGAAGGCACTGCCTTTAGCGTCCTCAACAACCTGTAGTCACGTCCGCTTTTCCGTCATAGAAACAACGTGCCGGCCCAGTCACATAATATCTGCGGCTTTAACACACAAGAATGAATGCAAGTCATACTTGGTCAACAGCCATACAGGTCACACTGAGGGTGGCTGCATAAACGACTTTAACACTGTTACAAATATGCACCACACTGTGAAGCCACACCAAACAAGAATGACAAACACGTTTCGGGAGAACATCTGCACTGTAACACACGTAATACCCAGAACCCCTTGCAGCTGTAACTCTTCCGGACGCTACATTATACACCCCTGCTACCACCAAACCCGGCCCGCCCCCCAATTTTTATTTACATTTTATTTGATATGTCATTGATATTTTTAAATCATTATTGATAGGTTGATTGGCAACACTAAATTGGCCCTAGTGTGTGAATGTGAGTGTGAATGTTGTCTGCCTATCTGTGTTGGCCCTGTGATGAGGTGGCGACTTGTCCATGGTGTACGCTGCCTTTGCGCCTGAATGCAGCTGAGATAAGCTCCAGCGACCCCAGAAGGGACAAGCGGTAGAAAATGGATGGATGGATGGTTTTAAACTCGACTTTGCATGTCACTATATAGTTATATAAGCCCTACTCGTTCAATATTCAATGCAAAACGTGTTTGGATCCCTATTAAAAGGTTAATTTCTTCAACCTTGGCCCGCGGTTTTGTTCCGTTTTAAATTTTGGCCCACTCTGTATTTGAGTTTGACACCCCGGATATACACCTACATGTACGTATAGAACATTTTATTAACAGTATTCCAATCATCTGCACCAACATGTACGTATGGAACATTTTATTAACAGTATTCCAATCATCTACACCAGGGGTGCCCATTACGTCGATCGCGAGCGACCAGTCGACCGCGGAGGGTGTGTCAGTCGATCTCCAGCCAGGCTTTTAAAAAAATAGACCTAAAAATTAGTGATCATCAATCTTCACCAAGACGTCACTTAAATGACATTCACGGTACCGGAGGGTCTTATGAGATGACACTGGCTGCTGCAAGATCATTATTATGAAAATATGACCGAGAGGAAGGCGAGAAACACTTTATTTCAACAGACTCTCGCGCCGTACCTTCCGTCAAAACTCTAAAGCCCGACTGCACATTTCCTATCTTCACAATAAAAGCCCTGCTTCATACTGCCTGCGCTAACTAAATACAGAGTCTCGGAAAACTGGCGTGCACGAGCGATCCCTCAGAAAGCTGGCGTGCACATCACTTGTGCACGCCAGCTTTCCGAGACTCTTATTTTGTTAGCGCAGGCAGCATGAAGCAGGGCTTTTATTGTGAAGATAGGAAATGTGCAGTCGGCCTTTAGAGTTTTGACGGAAGGGACGGCGCGAAAGTCTGTTGAAATAAAAAGTGTTTCTCGCCTTCCTCTCTGTCATTTTTTCATAATAATGAACTGGCAGCAGCCAGCGTCATCTCACAAGACCCTCGGGTGCCATGAATGTCAATCAAGCAAGCTACGGAATTTCCCGCCAATGTTTTTCTTGTAAAGTGTATGGAAGCTGGATGAATTAGATGCCAAAAACCAACCACTTTCATGTGGTATTGTACAGAAAGGACAACTTTTTTTCTCATCCATTTGAAAATGTGGGCGTTATCATCATTACTGTCTGATTCCAATCAATGCAAGTCATCAGAATCAGGTAATACACCAACTTATATTCTTGTCTTCGTGAAAGAAAGACATCTATATGTGTTTCACATGCTTGTATTATCATTAAACACATTTAACTTGTTTACAAAAATGTCTCTTTCATAAATAAATAAATATAAATGATATATATAAATGAGGTAGATCCCCTCGAGTTGGTCAATTGAAAAGTAGCTCGCCTGCAGAAAAAGTGTGGCCACCCCTGATCTACACCAACATGTACGTATGGAACATAGCAAGAACACAAAGTTAGGGATTTAAGAAAGGAAAAAAAGTTGAGGTTTGAAATAAAAAAATAAGTATTTGTACTTGTGCCACCACCCTCAAAGTATCATGCCACCTGCAACGTGGTATTACATATGACATATTCATCAAGACAGTACCTTTTGTAATTCACCTCTTTCACTTGTTGTTTGGTGAGCACATGCTTAAGTGAAACCTTGTGCATGTGCTTGGCGGCCGTGTGGGCGAGTGACACCACAACAAGACAGCAAGCCAGGAAGAAATGTTATGCTGAGGCCTCCTTTTGCAGCCTTTTCACTTTCTATGTGTAACATCAGCCATATATATATATATATATGCATTTTTGCGAGAGTCGGCACGTGGCAGCACAGGGCAATGGGCACACACGCATGTCACATGTTTCACACACAGACATATTTGCACACTGGATTACGTACATGCATGCACACAGTACGCGCTGGCTGCACAATGATGTCGACCCAACACACGGATGTAGATGTAGTAGATGGTATGCTAGCAGGCATGTTGCGATAGGAAGGAACATGTCACATCACTACTAAGCTCACCAAAATGATCGCTTTTAGCATTATTGACGTGGTACTATGGAATGTGCTCTAAAAGCATTTATACACACACACTGGAATCTTTAAACAGAGTCATTTTTTAAATAGGTAAAAAAAAATAGACACAGTGCTAGAAAATGTACTATTTATATAGGTAATAATAAAATAATACTTTGTATTTTTTTAATAAAACAATTTTAAAAAAAAACTCCTCTCTGAGCTGCTACCTTACCGTGGTAGAGGAGTTTGCGTGTCCCAATGATCCTAGGAGCTATGTTGTCTGGGGGTTTTCATGCCCCCTGGTAGGGTCTCCCAAGACAAACAGGTCCTAGGTGAGTGATCAGACAAAGAGCAGCTCAAAGACTTCTATGGAATTACAACGAAATGAACCCAGATTTCCCTCGCCCGGACGTGGGTCACCGGGGCCCCGCTCTGGAGCCAGGCCCGGAGTTGGGGCACGATGGCGAGCGCCTGGTGGTCGGGCCTGTTCCCATGGGGCCCGGCCGGGCACAGCCCGAAGAGGCAACGTGGGTCATCCCTCCAATGGGCTCACCACTCATAGGAGGGGCCATAGAGGTCGGGTGCATTGTGAGCTGGGCGGCAGCCGAAGGCAGGGCACTTGGCGGTCCGATCCTCGGCTACAGAAGCTAGCTCTTGGGACGTGGAACGTCACCTCACTGGGGGGGAAGGAGCCTGAGCTAGTGCGCGAGGTAGAGAAGTTCCGGCTGGATATAGTCTGACTCACCTCGACGCACAGCAAGGGCTCTGGAACCAGTTCTCTCGAGAGGGACTGGACCCTCTTCCACTCTGGCGTTGCCGGCAGTGAGAGGCGACGGGCTGGGGTGGCAATTCTGGTTGCCCCCCGGCTCAAAGCCTGTACGTTTGAGTTCAACCCAGTGGACGAGAGGGTAGCTTCCCTTCGCCTTCGGGTGGGGGGACGGGTCCTGACTGTTGTTTGTGCTTACGCACCAAACAGCAGTTCAGAATACCCACCCTTTTTGGGTACACTCGAGGGAGTACTGGAAAGTGCTCCTCCGGGTGATTCCCTTGTCCTACTGGGAGACTTCAACGCTCATGTTGGCAACGACAGTGAAACCTGGAGAGGCGTGATTGGGAAGAATGGTCGCCCGGATCTAAACCCGAGTGGTGTTTTGTTATTGGACTTTTGTGCTCGTCACAGTTTGTCGATAACAAACACCATGTTCAAACATAAGGGTGTCCATATGTGCACTTGGCACCAGGACACCCTAGGCCGCAGTTCCATGATCGACTTTGTAGTTGTGTCATCGGATTTGCGGCCTTATGTTTTGGACACTCGGGTGAAGAGAGGGGCGGAGCTTTCTACCGATCACCACCTGGTGGTGAGTTGGCTGCGATGGTGGGGGAGGATGCCGGACAGACCTGGCAGGCCCAAGCGCATTGTGAGGGTCTGCTGGGAACGTCTGGCAGAGTCTCCTGTCAGAGAGAGTTTCAATTCACACCTCCGGGAGAACTTTGAACATGTCACGAGGGAGGTGCGGGACATTGAGTCCGAGTGGACCATGTTCCGAACCTCTATTGTCGAGGCGGCTGATTGGAGCTGTGGCCGCAAGGTTGTTGGTGCCTGTCGTGGCGGTAATCCCAGAACCCGTTGGTGGACACCAGCAGTGAGGGATGCCGTCAAGCTGAAGAAGGAGTCCTATCGGGTTCTTTTGGCTCATAGGACTCCGGAGGCAGTGGACGGGTACCGACGGGCCAAGCGGTGTGCAGCTTTAGCGGTCGCGGAGGCAAAAACTCGGACATGGGAAGAGTTCGGGGAAGCCATGGAAAACGACTTCCGGACGGCTTCGAAGCGATTCTGGACCACCATACGGCGCCTCAGGAAGGGGAAGCAGTGCACTATCAACACCGTGTATGGTGCGGATGGTGTTCTGCTGACTTCGACTGCGGATGTTGTGGATCGGTGGAGGGAATACTTCGAAGACCTCCTCAATCCCACCAACACGTCTTTCTTTGAGGAAGCGGTGCCTGGGGAATCTGTAGTGGACTCTCCTATTTCTATTTCTATTTCTATTTCTCCTATTTCTGGGGCTGAGGTCGCTGAGGTAGTTAAAAAGCTCCTCGGCGGCAAGGCCCCGGGGGTGGATGAGATCCGCCCGGAGTTCCTTAAGGCTCTGGATGCTGTGGGGCTGTCTTGGTTGACAAGACTCTGCAGCATCGCGTGGACATCGGGGGCGGTACCTCTGGATTGGCAGACCGGGGTGGTGGTCCCTCTCTTTAAGAAGGGGGACCGGAGGGTGTGTTCCAACTATCGTGGGATCACACTCCTCAGCCTTCCCGGTAAGGTTTATTCAGGTGTACTGGAGAGGAGGCTTCGCCGGATAGTCGAACCTCGGATTCAGGAGGAACAGTGTGGTTTTCGTCCTGGTCGTGGAACTGTGGACCAGCTCTATACTCTCGGCAGGGTTCTTGAGGGTGCATGGGAGTTTGCCCAACCAGTCTACATGTGCTTTGTGGACTTGGAGAAGGCATTCGACCGTGTCCCTCGGGAAGTCCTGTGGGGAGTGCTCAGAGAGTATGGGGTATCGGAATGTCTTATTGTGGCAGTCCGCTCCCTGTATGATCAGTGTCAGAGCTTGGTCCGCATTGCTGGCAGTAAGTCGGACACGTTTCCAGTGAAGGTTGGACTCCGCCAAGGCTGTCCTTTGTCACCGATTCTGTTCATAACTTTTATGGACAGAATTTCTAGGCGCAGTCAAGGCGTTGAGGGGTTCCGGTTTGGTGGCCACGGGATTAGGTCTCTGCTTTTTGCAGATGATGTAGTCCTGATGGCTTCATCTGGCCGGGATCTTCAGCTCTCACTGGATCGGTTCGCAGCCGAGTGTGAAGCGACCGGAATGAGAATCAGCACCTCCAAGTCCGAGTCCATGGTTCTCGCCCGGAAAAGGGTGGAGTGCCATCTCCGGGTTGGGGAGGAGACCCTGCCCCAAGTGGAGGAGTTCAAGTACCTAGGAGTCTTGTTCACGAGTGGGGGAAGAGTGGATCGTGAGATCGACAGGCGGATCGGTGCGGCGTCTTCAGTAATGCGGACGTTGTATCGATCCGTTGTGGTGAAGAAGGAGCTGAGCCGGAAGGCAAAGCTCTCAATTTACCGGTCGATCTACGTTCCCATCCTCACCTATGGTCATGAGCTTTGGGTCATGACCGAAAGGATAAGATCACGGGTACAAGCGGCCGAAATGAGTTTCCTCCGCCGGGTGGCGGGGCTCTCCCTTAGAGATAGGGTGAGAAGCTCTGCCATCCGGGAGGAGCTCAACGTAAAGCCGCTGCTCCTCCACATCGAGAGGAGCCAGATGAGGTGGTTCGGGCATCTGGTCAGGATGCCACCCGAACGCCTCCCTAGGGATGTGTTTAGGGCACGTCCAGCTGGTAGGAGGCCACGGGGAAGACCCAGGACACGTTGGAAAGACTATGTCTCCCGGCTGGCCTGGGAACGCCTCGGGATCCCCCGGGAAGAGCTAGACGAAGTGGCTAGAGATAGGGAAGTCTGGGCTTCCCTGCTTAGGCTGCTGCCCCCGCGACCCGACCTCGGATAAGCGGAAGATGATGGATGGATGGATGGAATTTAAAAAATAAAACCCATTATATCCTCATATTATGTACCAATATGGGACGGCGTGGCGCAGTGGAAGAGTGGCCGTGCGCAACCCGAGGGTCACTGGTTCAAATCCCACCTAGAACCAACCTCGTCACGTCCGTTGTGTCCTGAGCAAGACACTTCACCCTTGCTCCTGATGGGTGCTGGTTGGCGCCTTGCATGGCAGCTCCCTCCATCAGTGTGTGAATGTATGTGTGAATGGGTAAATGTGGAAGTAGTGTCAAAGCGCTTTGAGTACCTTGAAGGTAGAAAAGCGCTATACAAGTACAACCCATTTATCATTTATTTAATATTAAAGTATGTTTGTGTTTTTCCTATCAGCTGCATTGTTAGCCACCTCTTATTTGGCATATTTTTTAACTTAGAATGCACAAAAAAGAAAAAACACGTGTCTTACATAAGGATTGTGAATGATAGACGCGATTCCAAAAAAAGTGCAGTTCCCCTTTAAAGTCAGAAGATAAAAGAGCTGTCAGGTTACCTGATTCTCTGTGTGTGTGTGTGTGTGTGTGTGTGTGTGTGTGTGTGTGTGTGTGTCTCACTGTCAACGCCCTCCCTCCATGTGCGCCCTTTAAGTACCGCACTAAAGGCTGCGATCACGACCAAGTAGCAAGAAGGAGATGAGACAGAAAAAGACAAAGTAAATGAGCAGGAGGTGACGATTAGTTATGTGGAAGGAACACATCTCCTGTTAGCGGGCGTCACAAACACACATACGTGGATCCAAACACACATGCCCAGATCTAAAACTGACGTTCACAGATCTAAAACACACGTATGTGGATCTAACACACGTACACAGATCTAAAACACACGCACACAGATCTAAAACACACGTATGTGGATCTAACACGTACACAGATCCAAAACACACGCACACAGATCTAAAACACATGTACACAGATCTAAAACACATATGTGGATCTAACTCACACGTATAGAGATCTAAAACACACGTACACAGATCTAAAACACACGTATATAGATCTAAAACACACGGACACAGATCTGAAACACACATACACAGATCTAAAACACATGTACAC
This sequence comes from Nerophis ophidion, assembly GCF_033978795.1. Lineage (NCBI taxonomy): Eukaryota > Metazoa > Chordata > Actinopteri > Syngnathiformes > Syngnathidae > Nerophis > Nerophis ophidion. The sequence goes on along the minus strand of NC_084618.1, from coordinate 19,757,225 downwards.
AGATCTAACACACATACACAGATCTAAAACACACATGTGGATCCAACTCACACGTACACAGATCTAACACACACGTACACAGATCTAAAACACAGGTATGTGGATCTAACACATACACAGATCTAAAACACACGCACACAGATCTAAAACACATGTACACGGATCTAAAACACACATGTGGATCCAACTCACACGTATAGAGATCTAAAACACACGTACAAAGATCTAAAACACACGTATAGAGATCTAAAACACACGTACACAGATCTAAAACACACATATGTGGATCTAACTCACACGTATAGAGATCTAAAACACACGTACACAGATCTAAAACACACGTATAGAGATCTAAAACACACGGACACAGATCTGAAACACACATACACAGATCTAAAACACACGTACACAGATCTAACACACATACACAGATCTAAAACACACGGACACAGATCTGAAACACACATACACAGATCTAAAACACATGTACACAGATCTAACACACATACACAGATCTAAAACACACGTGGATCTAACTCACACATACACAGATCTAAAACACACGTACACAGATCTAAAACACAGGTATGTGGATCTAACACACGTACACAGATCTAAAACACACGTACACAGATCTAAAACACATACACAAATCTAAAACATACGCATGTGAATCCAACACACGTGCACAGCTCTAATATACATACACAGATCTAAAACACACGTATGTGGATCCAACACACATACACAGATCTAAAACACAGGCACACAGATCTAAAACACACGTACACAGATCTAAAACACACATGTGGATCTAACTCACACGTACACAGATCTAAAACACACATATGTGGATCTAAAACACACATATGTGGATCCAACACACAAGTACACAGATCTGAAACACAAGTACACAGATCTAAAACACACATGCACGGATCTAAAACTGACGTTCACAGATCTAACACACATACACAGATCTAAAACACACATGTGGATCTAACTCACACGTACACAGATCTAAAACACACATATGTGGATCTAAAACACACATATGTGGATCCAACACACAAGTACACAGATCTGAAACACACGTGCACAGATCTAAAACTGACGTTCACAGATCTAACACACATACACAGATCTAAAACATACGTAAGTGATCTAACACACGTGCACAGATCTAAAACACACGTATAGAGATCTAAAACACACGTATAGAGATCTGAAACACATGTACACAGATCTAACACACATACACAGATCTAACACACACATATGTGGATCTAACTCACACGTACACAGATCTAAAACACACAAACACAGATCCAAAACATATGTACGTGGATCTAACAAACATATGTGGATCTAACACACACGTATGTGGCTATAACACACACGTATGAGGAACTAATACATGCGTACACAGATCTATTACACACAGGCGTGGATCTAAAACACACGTATGTGGATCTAAAACACACGTATGTGGATCTAACACAGGTATGTGGATCCAACACACACGTACACAGATCTAAAACACACATATGGATATAAAACACATAAAGTTGTGTTTATGTATGACGTGAAACATAGTTGTGTTGTTTGTGTATGATAAGAAACACAGTTGTGTTTGTGTATGATGTGAAACATATAGTTGGGTTGTTTGTGTATGATAAGAAACAAAGTTGGGTTGTTTGTGTTTGATAAGAAAAATAACGTTTGGTTGTTTATGTATGATAAGAAACATAAAGTTGTGTTTTTGTGTATGATATGAAACAAAGTTGTGTTGTTTGTGTATGATGTGAAACGTAAAGTTATGTTTGTGTATGATGTGAAACAAAGTTGTGTTATTTGTGTATGATGTGAAACAAAGTTGTGTTGCTTGTGTATGATGTGAAACAACGTTGTATTGTTTGTGTATGATAAGAAACAAAGTTGGGTTGTTTGTGTATGATAAGAAACATAAAGTTGTGTTGTTTGTGTTTGATAAGAAACATAACATTTGTTTTTTCTGTATGATAAGAAACATAAAGTTGTGTTTTTGTGTACTATATGAAACAAAGTTGTGTTGTTTGTGTATGATGTGAAACGTAAAGTTGTTATGTTTTTGTATGATGTAAAACAAAGTTGTGTTATTTGTGTATGATGTGAAACAAAGTTGTATTGTTTGTGTATGATAAGAAACATAAAGTTGGGTTGTTTGTGTATGATAAGAAACATAAAGTTGTGTTGTTTCTGTATGATAAGAAACATAAAGTTATGATTTTAAATAAATAAAATGGGTTATACTTGTATAGCGCTTTTCTACCTTCAAGGTACTCAAAGCGCTTTGACACTACTTCCACATTTACCCATTCACACACACATTCACACACTGATGGAGGGAACTGCCATGCAAGGCGCCAACCAGCACCCATCAGGAGCAAGGGTGAAGTGTCTTGCTCAGGACACAACGGACGTGACGAGGTTGGTTCTAGGTGGGATTTGAACCAGTGACCCTCGGGTTGCGCTCGGCCACTCTCCCACTGCGCCACGCCGTCCCTAACAAAATTTTGTGTATTATATGAAACAAAGTTTGTGTAAAGTTGTGTTGCTTGTGTATGATGTGAAAAAAAGTTGTATTGTTTGTGTATGATAAGAAACAAAGTTGGGTTGTTTGTGTATGATAAGAAACATAAAGTTGTGTTGTTTGTGTTTGATAAGAAACATAACGTTTGGTTTTTTCTGTATGATAAGAAACATAAAGTTGTGTTTTTGTGTATTATATGAAACAAAGTTGTGTTGTTTGTGTATGATGTGAAACGTAAAGTTATGTTTTTGTATGATGTAAAACAAAGTTGTTATTTGTGTATGATGTGAAACAAAGTTGTGTTGCTTGTGTATCATGTGAAACAAAGTTGTATTGTTTGTGTATGATAAGAAACAAAGTTGGGTTGTTTGTGTATGATAAGAAACATAACGTTTGGTTTTTTCTGTATGATAAGAAACAAAGTTGTGTTTTTGTGTATTATATGAAACAAAGTTGTGTTGTATGTGTATGATGTGAAACGTAAAGTTGTTATGTTTTTGTATGATGTAAAACAAAGTTGTGTTGTGTATAATGTGAAACATAAAGTTGTGTTGTTTGTGTTTGATAAGAAACATAACGTTTGGTTTTTTTCTGTATGATAAGAAACATAAAGTTGTGTTTTTGTGTATTATATGAAACAAAGTTGTGTTGTTTGTGTATAATGTGAAACGTAAAGTTATGTTTTTGTATGATGTAAAACAAAGTTGTTATTTGTGTATGATGTGAAACAAAGTTGTGTTGCTTGTGTATCATGTGAAACAAAGTTGTATTGTTTGTGTATGATAAGAAACAAAGTTGGGTTGTTTGTGTATGATAAGAAACATAACGTTTGGTTTTTTCTGTATGATAAGAAAAAAAGTTGTGTTTTTGTGTATTATATGAAACAAAGTTGTGTTGTATGTGTATGATGTGAAACGTAAAGTTGTTATGTTTTTGTATGATGTAAAACAAAGTTGTGTTGTGTATAATGTGAAACATAAAGTTGTGTTGTTTGTGTATGATTTGAAACAAAGTTGTGTTGTTTGTGTATGATAAACATAAAGTTGGGTTGTTTGTGTATGATAAGAAACATAAAGTTGTGCTGTTTGTGTATTATATGAAACAAAGTTGTGTTGTTTGTGTATGATGTGAAGTGTAAAGTTGTTATGTTTTTGTATGATGTAAAACAAAGTTGTGTGTCCATGTTGCGAGTGTGCATGTGAGCAAGTGTGCAATGGGGTCACGTCAATTATTTATCTCCCGTGAATATTTGTCGTGTTTGCCGGAAATCAAGGTCATGTGGTCTTGTGCTTCCTGAAATATATGAAAAATGATTGCCCCAAAATTATTTGCAAAACCGAAATCCCAAGGCTACCTGCTCAGTGGCTTGTGGTTAAGAGTGTCCGCCCTTAGATTGGAAGGTTGTGAGTTCAAACCCCGGCCGAGTCATACCAAAGACTATAAAAATGGGACCCGTTGCCTCCCTGCTTGGCACCCAGCATCAAGGGTTGGAGTTGGGGGTTAAAACACCAAATGATTGCCGGGCGCGGACAGCGCTGCTGCTCACTGCTCCCCTGTGGGGATGGGTCAAATGCAGAGGATAATTTCACCGCATCTAGTGTGTGACAATCATTGGTACTCTAACGTTTTATCTAAAACACACATACAAAGATCTAAAACAGCCAAGACTTGGACTTTGGTGTGATTTTTTTTCCCGTGGTGCAAAGTGACTGTATCGGACATGGCGTGAAGGTAAAAACATGTTTTTACTCTTAACTCGAAAAAAAAGGAACAAACGAAAGGCGCTCACAGCAGAGATTCAAAACTTGGCAAGGAAAACAAAACTACCACAAAAGCAAAATTATGGCCATAAAACAAAACTTGCAAACTATGGCATGAATAAAGGAAACTTACAAACCCCGTTTCCATATGAGTTGGGAAATTGTGTTAGATGTAAATATAAACAGAATACAATAATTTTCAACCCATATTCAGTTGAATATGCTAAAAAGACAACATATTTGAAGTTAAAACTGATAAATATATATATTTTTTGCAAATAATCATTAACTTTAGAATTTGATGCCAGCAACACGTGACAAAGAAGTTGGGAAAGGTGGCAATAAATACTGATAAAGTTTAGGAATGCTCATCAAACACTTATTTGGAACATCCCACAGGTGTGCAGGCTAATTGGGAACAGGTGGCTGCCATGATTGGGTATAAAAGCAGCTTCCATGAAATGCTAAGTAATTCACAAACAAGGATGGGGCGAGAGTCACCAATTTGTAAGCAAATTGTCGAACAGTTTTAGAACAACATTTCTCAACGAGCTATTGCAAGGAATTTAGGGATTTTACCATCTACGGTCCGTAAAATCTTCAAAAGGTTCAAAAATCTGGAGAAATCACTGCACGTAAGCGATGATATTACGGACCTTTGACCCCTCAGGCGGTACTGCATCAAAAACCCGGCATCAGTGTGTAAAGGATATCACTACATGGGCTCAGGAACACTTCATAAAACCACTGTCAGTAACTACGGTTGGTCGCTACATCTGAAAGTGCAGATTAAAACTCTACTATGCAAAGCAAACTCTATCTATCAACAACACCCAGGAACGCCGCCGACTTCGCTGGGCCCGAACTCATCTAAAATGGACTGGTGCAAAGTGGTAAAGTGTTCTGTGGTCTGACGAGTCCACATTTCAAATTATATTTGGAAACTGTGCACGTGGTGTCCTCCGGAACAAAGAGGAAAATAACCATCCGGATTGTTATAGGCGCAAAGTTCAAAAGCCAGCATCTGTGATGGTATAGGGGTGCATTAGTGACCAAGGCATGGGTAACTTACACATCTGTGAAGGCACCATTAATGCTGAATGGTCCATACAGGTTTTGGAGCAACATATGTTGTCATCCAAGCAACGTTATTATAGACGCCCCTGCTTATTTCAGCAAGACAATGCCAAGCTATGTGTTACAACAGCGTGGCTTGGTAGTAAAAGAGTGCGGGTACTTTCCTGGCCTGCCTGCAGTCCAGACATGCCTCCCATGGAAAATGTGTGATGCATTATGAAGCGCAAAATATGACAGCAGAGACCCCGGCCTGTTGAACGACTAAAGCTCCACATAAAAGAAGAATGGGAAAGAATTCCACTTTCAAGGCTTCAACAATTAGTTTCCTCAGTTCCCAAACGTTTATTGAGTGTTGTTAAAAGAAAATGTGATTTAACACAGTGGTGAACATGCCCTTTCCCAACTACTTTGGTACGTGTTGCAGCCATGAAATTCTAAATTAATTATTATTTGCGAAAAAATATAAAGTTTATGAGTTTGAACCTCAAATATCTTGTCCTTGTAGTGCATTCAACTGAATATGGGGTTGAAAAGGATTTGCGAATCATTCTATTCCGTTTATATTTACATCTAACACTATTTCCCAACTAATATGGAAACGGGGTTTGTACTTGGAACGAGAAAAGAGCACGAAAAAGAGCAGCATGGATCATCAGCATGAATAACGAGGGTGTGTAGAGGGCGATGTCGCCAGGCTGACTGCCTGGCAACTACAGGCTTAAATAGAGGCGACGGGATTGACAACAGGTGCGCAAGTCCAAATGAATCAGGTGCGTGACATGAGGACAGGTGACATCTAATGGGTTGTCATGGAAACAAAGCAGGGAGTGAAAAAAACAGGAACTAACAGAGTGCAAAAACCAAAGACAACATAGCCAAACTAAATATGATCACAAGGAAATGACAAAAACCCACGTACGTGGATCTAAAATACACGTATGTGGATCTAACACACACATACTCAGATCTATCATATACAGTACCTGTTATGTGGGAGTATGATAGCGTACATACAGTATGATATATAGTATATGTACAGTATGATATTATGATATATAGTGTATGTACAGTATGATCATATGATATATAGTCCAGGGCAGCTGTGGCTACTGATGTAGCTTACCACCATCAGGTGTGAATGAATGATGAGTCCCACTGCTCTGTGAGCGCTTTGAGTGTCTAGAAAAAGCGCGATATAAATCTAAGTTTAAAAATATTAAAAAAGTTTAATATAGTATATGTACAGTATGATAATATGATATAGTGTATGCACAGCATGATACAATGATAATATTGTATGTACAGTATGATAATTGGCTGTGTTTATGTTACATGCGCCTACACAAGAAGAGCTGAAGGCTAATGCAGGCAGATGATGACATAACAACATTACACACTGCCATCTGCATCTTCAAGCATTGACAAACCTGTGTGTGTGTGTGTGTGTGACTGCACATACTGTATATTTCCACAAACACACCCTGGCAGCATCCCTAGGCGGATCGGCCCCTCGCTGAGAATATGTTTTATGGATCAGAACCTGTGGAGGCGGATTAGTGGATGAATTATCCATCAGTGACCTTAAGATGATATCTGTACTGTAAAAGTCAGCATTTATTCGCTGGATGTTATAATTCATCATTTCACCTCGTTATGCAAAAAGTTCTAATTCAACAAGTTGATTAGAAATGTTTTTATTTCCCATACCCATGATTAGTAGTCAAGGAGGCCGATAACTGACATTTGTGTGTCAACATTTTGGATCGTCGGCAAGAACAAACATTAGACCTATCACGCATTCAGCAACATAATTTTTTAATTTTATAAGTGCTATGACTTGTCAGGCTGAATACAATTAGTTGATGCAATTTGGTGTACTTTAGTATTTTTTTATTTTTTATTTTTAGGAAATATACGTCCATACATCAGTGTTTCCCCCAGAAAATTTGTTAGTTAAGGTGGTGTCTCTCCAGGAGGAAGGGGGCGCCGCCCGGGACAGAAGAACGGACGGGGAAGGGGCTGGGTGGGTGTAGGGAACAGTGTAATTTGGCCTGTCACCACCATCACGTCTTTCTCTCACCACAGCCAGGGGGTGCAATACACTACAGACTGTGGTGAAGTAGGCCGGCTTCATCGCATGAAGAAGCCTACAATTTTTGGCTGTGTTGTCCGCTCCGCATGCTGAGTGGCAATATACGATGTATATCTCGATATTTTTTCCTTGAAGTAAAAACAAAACACAAAACAGTCCTAGTTACCTGAGATATTAAGTATGTCATTATTTTGTCTCAGTAGGTCAATATTTACTAAGTCATTATTTTGTCTTAGTAATTCAATATTTACTAAGTCAAAATAATGACATACTTAGTAAAGTTAAAGTACCAATGATTGTCACACACACACTAGGTGTGGCGAAATTTGTCCTCTGCCTTTGACCCATCCCCTTGTTCACCCCGTGGGAGGTGAGGGGAGCAGTGGGCAGCAGCTGTGTCGCGCCCGGGAATCATTTGTGGTGATATATCTCAGGTAACTAGGACTGTTTTGTTTTTACTTTAGTAAGTCAATATTTACTAAGTCAAAATAATGACTAAGTCAAATGAATGACTTACTGTAAATAAGCCTTTGTAATGAGCGTTTGAAAAAGAGTTAAAATATATAAAATATTTTATATATAAAATATATATATATACATTTTTTAAGACTTTAGGCGGTGTTTTTTGCGCTGCGGGAAACCCTGTACAATATAAACAACAATATAAACACAATACTTTGGTTTTGCTCTCATTTTTCAAATCTGTGTTAGTGAGCATTTCTTCTTTGCCAAGGAAACCCCTCCCACCTAACAGGGATGGGCATATCAAGATGCTGATTAAACTGTAGGATTATTGCACAGGTGTGCCTTAAGCTGGCCAAATAAAAGGCCACTCTAAAATGTGCAGTTTTATCACACAGCACAATGCCACAGGTGTTGCAAGTTCTAAAGGGAGCGTGCAGTTGGCATGCTGACTGCAGGAATGTCCACCAGAACTGTTGCCCGTGAGTTCAATGTTCATTTTCCTACCATAAACCGTCTACAAATGCCTTTCAGAGAATGTGCATTTGAATATTAAATGCTGCTATCACACAGTTTGTCTATATACTGTATCTGCTCATGTATTTCTGTTGTTAAAAAAAAGCCTATACTAATAATAAAAAAAAAAAGGCTGATACGTCAAAATGCCGACAATCAGCCTGGCCCATAATTAGTCGACCCCTAATGTTAATCTAACGATTGCATCATCCGGCAGATTGTTGCCGTCGGTTATTTGGGACATGACTCGCTCCGGTGACGACTCGACTCACAGCTGCGGCGAAAGAGAGTCTTTGGGGCCTACGTGCGGTGACACTGTTTCTTTGTCTATTCCCACAGGTTTCCGCAGCACAGGTGTGTCACAAGTCACACATGACAAGAGTATAAAAAGTGCCTTAAGATATATTAGCGTTAACTCGTTATTACGGCGCTGACTTTGACAGCAATAAGGAATACATGTCCTTATATACGTACTTTCACAACAATTACGGCTCTGGATCCACCCTCAACTACACAAGTGCAGAAGATACAGACACACACACACACACACACACACACGCACACACACACACACGCACACACACACACACACACACACACACACACAATATTGTTCTTATAAGATCTTTAACACGGAGGAACTACTTTTAGCAAAGCAAACTAGCCCATGCTGCTATATTGACATATTGAGCTGCTGCATGGCCTCCGAGTTGGTGAAAGTTAATTCTCGATGATAAATCATGCCTCTCACCCGGATAGTAGAAGGTTGTGGACATAAACCCACAAGTTGTTCAACTTTGACATCCAACTTAGACCCAGAGATGGCCAGAAAGACACGGAAAAACATCCCTTTGTGAGGATGATGATGGATTGTTGACGTAAAGGGGAAGATATAAACATCCCATCAGTCTTTATCCGAGTGAGAGCAGACATTGTACATTAAGTGATTGCTGTGTCATGTTTGTACATCTTGTTTAGCACTTAGCAATACTGCTACAAGATGCTTAGTGTTCGACTAAAGCTGCAACTGTTTGGTGTCTAATACTTGTAGATTATCCTCCTTATAGTCAGGATCAAAAATAGAAGTTTCTGGATCATCTTTTGTCCCAAAATAGTCTTTGTTGTCGCTCATTAAGTCTGCCATGATTAGTAGTCTTGTTTTTGTTGAAGGGAAAGTGAACGTTGTGATGGGTCTGTGAAATGAATACACTTAAAATCATCAAAATATGTAAATAGTACATGTTGTTATGAATGTTACTACATGACATGTATATTTACAGTGTGTATATAAAAACTGGATGGAGGTTTTAGAATGTTTCATTAGAGCGTTTTAACTTTTTGCAACTTAATGCCAAAAAAACGGAAATGCTGATTATCGGTCCTGCTAGACACCGACCTCTATTTAATAATACAACTTTAACATTTGACAACTAAATAATAAAACAAGGTGACTCTGTAAAAAATCTTGGTATTATCTTCGACCCAACTCTCTCCTTTAAGTCACACATTAAAAGCGTTACTAAAACGGCCTTCTTTCATCTCCGTAATATCGCTAAAATTCGCTCCATTTTGTCCACTAAAGACGCCGAGATCCTTATCCATGCGTTTGTTACGTCTCGTCTCGATTACTGTAACGTATTATTTTCGGGTCTCCCCATGTCTAGCATTAAAAGATTACAGTTGGTACAAAATGCGGCTGCTAGACTTTTGACAAGAACAAGAAAGTTTGATCATATTACGCCTGTACTGGCTCACCTGCACTGGCTTCCTGTGCACTTAAGATGTGACTTTAAGGTTTTACTACTTACATATAAAATACTACACGGTCTAGCTCCAGCCTATCTTGCCGATTGTATTGTACCATATGTCCCGGCAAGAAATCTGCGTTCAAAAGACTCCGGCTTATTAGTGATTCCTAGAGCCCAAAAAAAGTCTGCGGGCTATAGAGCGTTTTCCGTTCGGGCTCCAGTACTCTGGAATGCCCTCTTGGTAACAGTTCGAGATGCTACCTCAGTAGAAGAATTTAAGTCTCACCTTAAAACTCATCTGTATACTCTAGCCTTTAAATAGACCTCCTTTTTAGACCAGTTGATCTGCCGCTTCTTTTCTTTCTCCTATGTCCCCCCCCTCCATTGTGGAGGGGGTCCGGTCCGATGACCATGGATGAAGTACTGGCTGTCCAGAGTCGAGACCCAGGATGGACCGCTCGTCGGGACCCAGGATGGACCGCTCGCCTGTGTCGGTTGGGGACATCTCTACGCTGCTGATCCGCCTCCGCTTGAGATGGTCTCCTGTGGACGGGACTCTCGCTGCTGTCTTGGATCCGCTTCAACTGAACTCTCGCGGCTGTGTTGGAGCCACTATGGATTGAACTTTCACAGTATTATGTTAGACCCGCTCGACATCCATTGCTTTCGGTCCCCTAGAGGGGGGGGTTGCCCACATCTGAGGTCCTCTCCAAGGTTTCTCATAGTCAGCATTGTCACTGGCGTCCCACTGGATGTGAATTCTCCCTGCCCACTGGGTGTGAGTTTTCCTTGCCCTTTTGTGGGTTCTTCCGAGGATGTTGTAGTCGTAATGATTTGTGCAGTCCTTTGAGACATTTGTGATTTGGGGCTATATAAATAAACATTGATTGATTGATTGATTGATATAGGCGGAATAGAACGACTCCAGTTACCTCTATTGTTAGCTGACTTTTGCTAGTGTTTGTGTAGGGCAGGGATCGGCAACCCGCGGCTCTTTGATCACTCTGATGTGGCTCAGCTGAATACTTGCCGACCCCCCCCGACTAATCCGGTAGGTTTCCGGATTTTAGTGCCTCTCTCAGAGATCTCCTGGGGATGATATTCACAGATTTTCACCCGGACAACAATATTGAGGGAGTGTCGTGATGGCAATGCCCTATACGTCCTCTA
>NC_084618.1:19665828-19735828 GCF_033978795.1 Nerophis ophidion | reverse complement strand
GGACAAACTGCTTAGATTGGGTCATATCAAATAGTACCCTACTTAGTACTTTTCAAAATAAAACTCCTTGAATACTAACACCCACCACAAGATGGCAAAAGAATTGTAGCAACTAACCTCACAGATAATCAAAATTAGGCTCAAACCCACCGCGGGCCTGACTTCTTATTAGACTTGTGGCGGCCAGACTTAAAGGCCTACTGAAACCCACTACTACCCACCACGCAGTCTGATAGTTTATACATCAATGATGAAATATTAACATTGCAACACATGCCAATACGGCCTTTTTAGTTTACTAAATTGCAATTTTTAAATTTCCCGGGAGTTCCGTCTTGAAAACGTTGTGTAAAGATGACGTGTACGCAAGACGTCACGGGTTTTTAGGAAGTATGAGCGCTGCGCACACACACAGCTAAAAGTCGTCTGCTTTAATGGCATAATTACACAGTATTTTGGAGATCTGTGTTGCTGAATCTTTTGCAATTTGTTCAATATTGGAGAAGTCAAAGTAGAAAGATGGAGTTGGGAAGCTTTAGCCTTTAGCCACACAAACACACAGTGATTCCTTGTTTAAAATTCCTGGAGGTGAAACTTAACTATGGATCAGAGCGCGGTCAAGCGAACATTAATCACGACCGAATGTCAACCAGCAGGTTTCGGTGAGAAAATTGTGGTTAAAAAGTCGCTTCTTACCGGAGAAAAGCTGAGCTAGTGCCGTCCATAAAGCTGCCGTCGACTCCCCTGAGACATTGCCGTCAAGACACCCGTGGACACACCCCTCTGACTATCAGGTGATATTAAACTCACTAAAACACTAGCAACACAATAGAAAGATAAGGGATTTCACAGAATTATCCTACTGAATGTGTCTAAAAACATCGGAATCCGTCCCAATGCAATCGCGTTTTTTTTTTTTAGTCCGTCGTTATCAATATCCTCAAACACTAATCTTTCATCCTCGCTCAAATTAATGGGGAAATCGTTGCTTTCTCTGTCCGAATCGCTCTCACTGCTGGTGACCATGATTGTAAGCAATGTGATGATGTGGGGAGCTCCACAACCCGTGACGTCACGCGCACATCGTCTGCTACTTGCGATTTTTTATTAGAGACCAAAAGTTGCGAACTTTATTGTCGATGTTCTCTACTAAATCCTTTCAGCAAAAATACGGCAATATCGCGAAATGATCAAGTATGACACAGAGAATGGACCTGTTATCCCTGTTTAAATTAGAAAATCCATTTCAGTAGGCCTTTAAGACTCCAGCAGTCCATAGTTTGGGCGCCCCCGCCGTAGTTAATTACATGTGAGCATGCAAGTTAACATGCTATTTTCTCCTCTCCTGTATGTCATAACATGTTAGCAGGCCAGTTAAAATGCTCTTTTCTCCTCTGCGGTATGTCATAACATGTTAGCATGCAAGCTAACATGCTCTTTTCTTGTGGGCTTTTTCCCATTCAGAGGGCAAATCTTCATGTGGCTTTGCAAGAGAAACATCGTCTGAACCTTCAACCGATCGGCTGTCACCTGAAGGCATCCAAGTATGACCAGGTGCTGTTTGTACAACACGCACGCACACACACACACACACACACACACACACACACACACACACACACACACACACACACACACACACAAATTGAGACAATGGTCACTTGTGATATTTAGTCCAGGCACGTTTCACAAAGGCTTCCTTTTTCTGACATCCATCCAAAAGGACTCCGCTTGGAGCATTTGCTCCACAAAAAGGTTCCATCTGTCCACCGACAAGGTGGACACACACACACACAGGTGGGACCTTCCCTGGGATCCTTGGCAGCAGCGTCATCTGACATATTTTGTCTGAGTTTGTTGTTGACGAACCCGAAGATGCAGAGAAGGAAGCAGGCATTTTTCAGATAAACATGTTTTAATTTAAAATAATAGAATATGAACAAACAAAAGGGTACTAACAAAAAGCGCGCACGAGGCGGATAACAAAGAGAGCTAGCATGGGAACTAGAAAATAAACAGAGCTTTGCATGGGAGCTAGCAAAAACAGGGGAACAAAAGACAGTAAGCTAAAAACCGCAATCAAATGTAGCTTACCGCAACGCTGCATTGACAAGACATGATACGACACGACAGGTAGCGACGACAAGAAGTGACAATAATCCAGCAACTGACTGTAAGGACAAAAACAGGCTCAAATGAAAGCGGGCTGATTGACATCAGGTGTGGCCAGGTGCCAATCAGCCGCAGTTGAGGGGACACAGCACTCAGGGAGACAAACAGGAAACTGAACCAAAATAAGAGTGCTGACAGAAAGTAAAGACAGTAAATACTAAACACACATAGGAAAAACTAAAACACAAACAAACTGTCAGGGGCAAGCCTGACATATTTAGCGTTATGGTTTAGAGGAAACAGTTCTATGGGCCTACAGAAGTGACCATGTAGTCAAGTGAGATGTTCTCGTGGCACGTTGGAGCTGGGAATGACTGCTCCTTCATGATAATGAATTACTTCACTCATTAAGGGAAATCATTACATGCAGCTTGTCGGGTGAGATGAGATAAAAGTCATCATGAGACACAGAATTTGTCTCCCAGCCAAGTTATCTTTTGTGAGCGTGTGCATTTAATGAATTCATGAGAGGACCGGCATGCAGAGGAGAACGCACCTTCAAGACGGATGAAGGGAGACACGTCTTAACGCTGGCGTCAGCTGCTCTGTCTCATCTAGAAATGTGCTGATGAATCTCCCGCTCAACCTCCAATCAACGTTCATACTTGTAACATTTCCTCATATTATTCACATGATGTAACATGTCATATTATTTACATGACATGTCCTCATATTATTCACATGATGTAACATGTCCTCATATTATTCACATGACAAGTCCTCATATTATTCACATGATGTAACATGTCCTCATATTATTCACATGACAAGTCCTCATATTATTCACATGATGTAACATGTCCTCATATTATTAACATGACGTAACATGTCCTCATATTATTCACATGACATGTCCTCATATTATTCACATGATGTAACGTCTTCATATTATTTACATGATGTAACATGTCCTCATATTATTTACATGACGTAACATGTCCTCATTATTCACAACATGTCCTCATATTATTTACATGACGTAACATGTCGAATTATTCACATGACATATCCTCATATTATTCACATGATGTAACGTATATTATTCACTTGATGTAACATGTCCTCATATTATTTACTTTATGTAACATGTCCTCAAATTATTCACTTGATGTAACATGTCCTCATATTATTCACTTGATATAACATCCATCCATTTTACTACCGCTTGTCCCTTTTGGGGTAGCGGGGGGTGCTGGAGCCTATCTAAGCTGCAATCGGGCAAAAGGCAGGCTACACCCTGGACAAGTCGCCACCTCATCGCAGAACAGGTCCTCATATTATTCACATGATGTAACATGTTTAATTGGTGTTTGGATTTTAAGACTTAGTATATTGTTGAAGACGTAACTATAAACGGCAATAATCGCGCCCGCTACAAAACTCCTGAGGGTTAGTATTAAATCAAATTGAAATGATCAAAAAACACACTGACAGGTGCAGGCTCGCTAGTTTAAATGCCAACATGAAAAAAAAGAGATGTATTTGGTCTTTCCTCTTTAAAAAAACAACATACCTCATGCCAAACACAAACTAACTTATTTACTTGTTTACATTGAAGCTACAAGCTGTGCTCTCTTAGCAGGGAATTATGCTGATCCGTCTTTCCTCAGAGGAAAAGACATGGAGGTGTTTTATGGTGCGTTCAAGTACTGCTGAACAAAGTAGGACCACCCACGCCAGAAGTCATTCCTAATTATTATAGACTTTATTTATCACGCTCTTTTCATTGAGACCAGTTGGTATAAGTAGATTGGTACATTTAGACAGGACAGTGGCCAAGATGTCTATTGTGCACACTTACTGTAGTTATACAACATCTAGAGTAAAACTAGTTTCTTCATATGACCATTTTAGTCATATATTATTCAACATTTGAAAAAGATGCTTCATTTCAGCTAAAATATTAACACAGTAAAGTTAGTGTAAAATGTACATGGAGTGCATCTTGTTGTGAATGTAGTTATGGAGATGTTCTGGGATAAACCTAACAAAAGTGCTTTCAAGACATCTTCAAAGATGCATTATCCTTTATACTGTATATTTTAGTTAACATTTACTGTAATTTCCCTCGACTAAAATGTTGAGAAATTTAGTAGACTAAAACCAAAAATTATTGATGACTAAATATCACTAAAACTAAAGTACAATTTGGTCAAAAGATGAGGACTAAAACTAAATGAAACCTTCTGCCTTGGAGACTTTGAATGCGTAAATAATATGTAACTATAATTATCTGATACTTGTTTACATTGACAAATGTCACCTTTTTTTGTTCAATTATTATTAACTATGTCTAGCTGGTGTGGTATAGTGTGCTTAGCTCTTGTGTATCTGCTACCTCCTAGTAGCCTCTTGCCTAGCATATTTTGTAAATGTTTCGTAGATGACTTTAGTAAAATAGAAGAAATTGTGTGTTTATTGAAGGACATTTAGGTCTTAACTGTTGGTCCAGCTTTGCACAAGTAAACACTCTGCTTGCATTGTACATGATATTACACACAAGTAAACACTCTGCTTATATCGTGCATGATATCACACACACAAGTAAATTCTGTCTGTATCGCACATGAGATCTCACACACACACGAGTAAACACTGCTTGCATCGCACACGGTAACACAGAAGTAAACACTCTGCTTGTATCACACATGATATCACACACAAGTAAACACTGCAGGAATACTTGTATTGCACATGATATCACGCACATGTAAACACTCTTCAGGACTGCTTGTATCTCACATGATATCACACACAAGTAAACACTCTGCAGGACTGTTTGTATCGCCTACGATATCACACACATGCAACTACTCTGCAGGACTGCTTGTATCGCACGATATCACACACACACAAGTAAACACTGCAGGACTGCTTGTGTCGCACATGATATCACACACATGTAAACACTGCAGGGCTGCTTGTGTCGCACATGATATCACACACATGTAAATACACCTCAGGACTGCTTGTATCTCACATGATATCACACACAAGTAAACACTGCAGGACTGTTTGTATCGCCCACGATATCACACATATGCAACTACTCTGCAGGACTGCTTGTATCGCACGATATCACACAAGTAAACACTCTGCAGGAGTGCTTGTATCGCACATGATATCAAACACAAGTAAACACTCTGCAGGACTGCTTGTATTGCACATGATATCACACACACAAATAAACACTCTGAAGGACTGCTTGCATCAGACACAAGTAAACACTCTGCAGGACTGCTTGTATCACACATGATATCACACAAGTGAACATGCTGCAGGACTGCTTGTATCACACATGATATCACACACACAAGTAAAAACTCTGCAGGACTGCTTGTATCACACATGATATTACACACAAGTAAACACGCTGCAGGACTGCTTGTATCGCACATTATATCACACAAGTAAAAACTCTGCAGGACTGCTTGTATCATACACGATATCACACACACGTGAACACGCTGTGTGACTTCTTGTATCGCACATGATATCACACAAGTAAACACGCTGCAGGACTGTTTGTATCACACATCACACACAGGTAAACCCTCTGCAGGACTGCTTGTATCACACACATGTAAACACGCGGAGTGACTTCTTGTATCGCACATGATATCACACACACGTAAACACGCTGCAGGACTGTTTGTATCCCACATCACACACAAGTAAACACTCTGCAGGACTGCTTGTATCACACATGATATCACACACACACGTAAACACGCTGCGTGACTACTTGTATTGCACACGATATCACACACAAGCAAACTCTCTGCAGGACCGCTTGTATCGCACATGATATTACAGTCAAGCAAACATGCTGCAGGAGTGCTTGTATTGCACCTGATAACACACAAATGAACACTGCAGGACTGGTTGTATCGCACATGATATCACACATTTGACACATAATCCTGTTAGGACCGCCTCTTTTAGTCCACCCAGAGTCATTCCTTCTCAGGCTGTCCAAAACAACGAGGTGATTGGAACTGAAGTTTAACAACTGATTGTACAAACTACAGAAATGTCAGCGATGTGAGCTAAAACAGTGGCCATTCTTTCATGCTTTTGTCCACATCGGTTGCATCCCCTTGACAGGTATAGAAAGTGAAAGTTAACTCGATGTCACTAATAATACATGTGTGTGAGTGCACAGATAAGGAAACATTGATTGTGTTTACATTCTTTGACCACAATCAAGGACACATCCAGTGAAAGAATAGCTTATTCATTCACTCAATAATTGACTGCATGTGTTTCTTACCTGTGCTTTGTCCCCCTAGGTCCAGTCAGACTCTGAGTGGCTGAAGCAGAAGGGGACTCAGGGCAAGTAGATGACCTGGAACAGTTTTACAGGTGGGATTACTTTGTTGCATTGTGTCAGTAGACCTACATGACGCTGTGTGACTTGACACAGGCGCACAGCCTGGTCCTGCCATACTAATATAACATTTGTCCAGCCTCTTATCAATGTCGGTTTGCCAGGATATTTTTACAAACCCAACTAACCTGACAGGGCAAAGGAAAGGCTAGTCACATTCTCCTTGTCTATTATTTAAATAAAAGTGACTGTTTAGAGCACAGGTGTCAAAGCCAAGGCCCGGGGGCCAAATTTGCAAAGCCTGGAAATAATATGCGTTAATAAATGCTTAGTCTTTTCTTACTAAATATATTTTTTCTTTCCCTTTTGACATTAAAAATGTACTGCATGCATTTGCATATAAAATTCAATATTCTCTAAAGCTAAGTATTGTATTATTATGTATTACAAAAACATTTTTGTTAAAATAAAAGATAAATACTTTACTTAAATATCTGCTTGACTTATGATTTCGAAACAAATGATCATTCAAATTGTAGACCGTAACAATAGTTTTTTCCGGTTCAATTCCGCCGACTGAGTTTATTACCGTAAAATCAACTTTGGTACTGTTTTTTTCCATATACAGTAAGACACTAAAACATTAAAAAACAAACAAAAAACATTAAAACAAGATTTTACGTAAAAAAAAAAGGCTGCTCTGTTGCTACAAAAAGTGGTATTTTTTTTCCATCCTATTTCATTTATTCATTTTTTTTTCCTATGCTTTAAAAAAAACTGCTGTTACTGTACAATTCTGGTGACGGTTTTGGCTACTGTAACATTAGACACAGTTGGAACGGTAACACGGTGTTTGGATTTAGGGAAATAAAACACTGTATTTTAATCTAGTGTACCCTGCCTTCCGCCCGATTGTAGCTGAGATAGGCGCCAGTGCCCCCCGCGACCCCGAAAGGGAATAAGCGGTAGAAAATGGATGGATGATTCTTTGGTGTACCACTAGATGGAGCCTGCGTACCACTAGTGCTACATGTACCATAGATTGAGAACTTTTAGGAGGGGTGAGTCCTTTTAGATTCCTTAGTTCTGAGGCGGTCTATAATGACTACAACTGCAGTTTAAAAAATTATTCCGGCCAGAGAGAAAGAGAGAGAGAGCTCGTCCACCTTGCTAGGAATCGAAACTGAAAGTTAACTTGACGTGTGTCTGTCTGCTCGTTCACAATCTCCAGGCTGGCCCTTTATGACACCATGACGTCCTTATATGGGCATTCTCCCCGTCTGTTTCAACTGTGTGTTATTGCTATTTCCTTCTCCATGTCCTCCCCCATTTTTGTGTTTATTTGTCCACATTTGCAGTAAGTGCCACATGTAGTTACATCCATCATGATGAAAGCAGGACATTATGCATCCCAGTGTGTGTACCTAATACTGTGACCCACTAAAGCTACAACAAGGGTGTCCAAAGTGCGGCTCGTGGGCCTTTTGTGGTCCGCAACTGATATTTAAATTTAACGCACATTCTGAAAATACTATTACAAAAAACACAAAAAGTGGAAAAAAATATCAAAGAGGTGAAATGTGATAAAAGTTGCAATGTTGACTGTAATGACACAAAGCTGCTATGCGAGATGTTTTTCCTTGAACATTGTCATTGCGCAGAAATAATAATGATTAAAAATCATTGGTGTAATGAATTATTGACAAATTCAAAGCTCCAATTACTTCACATCAAACATTCTACTTTGAATTTTTTTGGGGGTGAAAATATTGCATACCGTATTTCCTTGAATTGCCGCCCGGGCGCTAATTAATTTAAAACCTCTTCTCACTCCGGCGCTAACCAAAGGCATACGGTAAAAGCAAGCATGCGCTAATCATTTTAAAACCTCTTCTCACTCCGGCACTTACCAAAAGCATGTGGTAAATATAGGCCTGCGCTTAAAAATTTGAGTGTGATATAGGGATACCATCATGAAAAGCACATTTAATTAAAAAAACGTTATTGTGGTCTTACCTTTACTTATAAATGAAGTCCATGCGCAGCTCCTTCTGATCAAAAGCATCGATAACTTGTTTATAGAAGTCTTCCTTATCTTTCTTCAGTTTTAAAAGTCTCTTCCTTTATTACCTCCTGCTTCGATTGAAAGTCCAGTTTAGAAAACTGTTTTATTTTAGATATGTAATCCTCCATGTTAAAAATGCAAGCGAGAGGAAAAAATAAACACACGCTGCTCACTCTTGCTGCTTGTCACTTCTGCCGCAGAGTAGTCGCAAGAAGGATCACAAGCGTCCTCTACCACCAGGAGGCAGGAGTCATTTAATTACTCATATTTGACACACGCAGCTACGGTATATTAATAAAACATAACTGCTTACTGTTCTTTTTAGCATATTCAATAGCTTGGACCTTAAATCCTACAGAATAGCTCTTTATCGTCTTCCCTTTATGCGATTTAAAATGATTGAAATCAGCCTCCTCCATTTTGAAAATGATGACAGGTGAAGTGTCACTCATGACGTGACGAGTTTGACCCAGCGGAAATTCTAGGCATATGCTAATTATTTTGCGAAAGGAGTTTGACCCGGCGTAAATTCTAGACATGCGTCAATAAAAATAATATTTTGCGAAACGAGTTTGACCCGGCGTTAAAGGGGAACATTATAACCAGACCTATGTAAGCGTCAATGTATACCTTGATGTTGCAGAAAAAAAGACCATATATTTATGTAACCGACTTCCGAATTCTAAATGGGTGAATTTTGGCGAATTAAACGCATTTCGATTTATTGCTCTTGGAGCGATGACGTCAGAATGTGACGTCACCTAGGTAGTCAACGCCATTTCCTCCACCACATTACACGCAGCAAGTCAAATCAGATCTGTTATTTTCCGTTTTTTCGACTGTTTTCCGGTACCTTGGAGACATCAGGCCTCGTCGGTGTGTTGTCGGAGGTTGTAACAACACGATCAAGTTGATTTACGTAGAATGTGCATCGATTAGCACGGCATGCTAATCGATGCTAACATGCTATTTAGGCTAGCTGTATGTACATATTGCAGTATTATGCCTCATTTGTAGCTATATTTGCATCCAGCCTTTCCCTCCATCCACATTTAATGCTAAAAAAACACTTACCAATCGACGGATTTAAGTTGCTCCAGTGTCAAGAGACGCGAAAGTCCCTCGTTTGGTTTTTACCGGCGATGCTACGACAGACATGGCACAGAAAGCAGATGCATTCCCAAAAATAAAGTCAACTAAATCACAAAGGTGAGTTTTGTTGATGTTGTTGACTTATGTGCTAATCAGACATATTTGGTCGCGGCATGACTTCCACCTAATCGATGCTAACATGCTATTTAGGCAAGCTGTATGTACATTTGAAACTACGGTATATTTACATCCAGCGTTTCCTTCCACCCACATTTAATGCGGAACAAACACTTACCAATCGAAAGATTTAAGTTGCTCTAGTTTCAATGTGAAAGTCCTGATCGTTTGGTCTGCACATTTTACCGGCAATGCTAAGACAGACATGCATGGCCGAATAGCGTCAATAGCTAGTCGCTCAAAAGCTTCAGTTTCTTCTTCAACTTCATTTTTGCTATCTGCCTCCATACTCCAACCATCTGTTTCAATACATGCGTAATCTGTTGAATCGCTTAAGCCGCTGAAATCCGAGTCTGAATTCGAGCTAATGTCGCTATATCTTGCTGTGGTAACCGCCATGTTGTTTGTATTGGCATCGCTATGTGACGTCACAGGAAAATGAACAGTGGCTTCGCAAATAGCGAAAATCAAGCACTTTAAAGCTTTTTTTAGGGATATACCGAAACGGGTAAAATTTCGAAAAAAACTTCGAAAAATAAAATAAGCCACTGGGAATTGATTTTTATTGGTTTTAACCCTTCTGAAATTGTGATAATGTTCCCCTTTAATCCTGAGCCGCCGGTAATGCTAAGCATGCGCTAATTATTTTGCGAAACGAGTTTGACCCGGCAGTAATTCTAGGCAGGCCCATACTAACACCCGGCGGCAATTCAAGGAAATACGGTATGTGTTTTTGCCAGAGTAAAAAACAAACAAAACATGGTGGACAGATCTGAAATTGATCTACAGATTTAGGACGTGAAAGTATTAAAACAAAAAAAAAAGTATAATGTTTTTGTAACACTTTTATTATTATGGCTTTTTTGGATCACTGAGAATTTTAATAGGATATTTGTTTAAACTGTCCTTGCTTAAAAAAAAATAATGAATCAAAATCAATGTTATGGATTACTGACATATTTAAGGCTCCAATTACTTTGTACCAAAGATCCTACTCAGATTTGTTTTTAGGGGAAATAATGCATATTTTGTGTGTTTGCTATAAACTATAAACTTAGCAATACACACTCTTTCACACCTTATGGCAGTGATGACAAAAAACAGTAGAGCTGGAGCTAAAGTCATAAAGAAGTGACCTAAGCCCAAAAAATATGACTAAAGTGGTGAGGCTGTGTTTTAATTTGCACTTTAATTTTAGTTAAATTAATTTAAGAAACATTTATATTATTATTAATATGTATTACCGATTTTTCGGAGTGTAAGTCGCTCCGGAGTATAAGTCAAACCTGCCAAAAATGCATAATAAAGAAGGAAAAAAACATATGTAAGTCGCACCTGAGTATAAGTCGCATTTTTGGGGGAAATGTATTTGATAAAACTCAACACCAAGAATAGACATTTGAAAGGCAATCTAAAATA
This sequence comes from Nerophis ophidion, assembly GCF_033978795.1. NCBI lineage: Eukaryota > Metazoa > Chordata > Actinopteri > Syngnathiformes > Syngnathidae > Nerophis > Nerophis ophidion. Next base: position 19,724,573 of record NC_084618.1, on the reverse strand, counting down.
AATAAAGAATAGTGAACAACAGGCTGAATAAGTGTAGGTTATATTACGCATAAATAACCAACTGAGAAGGTGCCTGTTATGTAATGTAACACAACGTAAGAGTCATTCAAATAACTATAACATATAGAACATGCTATGAGTTTACCAAACAATCTGTCACTCCTAATTGCTAAATCCCATGAAATCTTATACCTATAGTCTCTTACGTGAATGAGCTAAATAATATTATTTGATATTTTACGGTAATGTGTTAATAATTTCACACACAAACTATGAAAAAAACTGCGACTTATAGTCCGAAAAATACGGTAATTAGTGTAGACTGTATGTCGACGTATTGTGTGTAGATTGTATGTCACGCGTCAGAGTGCGAATGTGTGTGTGAATGGGTGAATGTGGAAATAGTGTCAAAGCGCTTTGAGTTCCTTAAAAACAGGTACAAAAGTGCTATACAAGTATAACCATTTATTACCATTTTTCAGTCCTTTCTTTTGTAGTACATTTATTTTTGTAATCAGCCTTTTTGATAATATTTTCGATGACCATATGCTTTTATATCTTTTGACAAGGTTGTAAACAGATTAGGTGTCATTATTGAACATGGTTCAATCTAGATGACTCATTCAGTGTTAATATTTGAGTGGGCCCCTCTGTGGGGGTGAAAAGGTTACATTGCAGCATATTATAGCAAACATGGATCACATCACAGCAATGTAAGACATTTAAAAAAAGTACTTTTACAAACACAATTAGACCAAATGTGATTTCCTGTGCATCACTTCCTGCTCGGAAGAATCACTGGCAAGAATAGCAGACCACAAAATAGACGATAAGTCAATAAAGTAAGAATCTGCTTCTGCTCAAGCTCGGTGTTCTGTTAGACTAAATTGTACTGCAATACAAGGCCCTCATCTAATGTCATGAGTACAAATACACACCATACAAGTGTGTGTATACTATTAGTGGGCGTGGTTCACGTAATCCTAGTGCACACCACCATATTTAAATAGGAATGCTGTGTGTGCTCCTGGCTGTCACCAGGGAGACACTCATTTCCCTCAACATTCACGTTAATACGATTCAACCTGAGGTGTTTTATTACGTTGTGGAACACACAGAACACAACTTTCCTCTGTGCCACCTTTTTATGGGCAATATAGAAGCGCAATTGAGACAACAGAACCCTCTTTTTAGCAAAGGGGTGTCTGGGAGACTGCAAGAAATAATATATTCATACATATGTATATATATATATATATATATATATATATATATATATATATATATATATATATATATACACACACACATATATATATATGCATATATATAATACATACATGTATATATACACATATATTATGTATATATTATATATATACATATATTATGTATATATACATATGTATATATATAATGTATGTGTGTATATATATATATATATATATATATATATATATATATATATATATATATATATATATATATATATACACACAAATACAAACATACATATATATAAATAAATATATATGTATACACATGTGGAATTGGGTACTTAACAAAAAATGGTGAAAGAAATAAAAATATATTTTAGTTATTTCGCTACCTTTTGCTCTGATTACTGGTTTGCTCACTCTTGGCATTCTCTCGATGAGCTTTCAGCATCAACCTGTGAAGTGAAAACCATTTCAGGTGACTACCTCTTGAAGCTCATCGAGAGAATGCCAAGCAGAAATCAGAGCAAAGGGTGGCTATTTTTTTATATATATATATATATATATATATATATATATATATATATATATATATATATATATATATATATATATATATATATATATATATATATATATATATATATATATATATATATATATATATAAGCATACACTTATTTACATATATACATACGTATATAATTCCAGCCTATAGAGATATATGGGCTGCAATTGTCGTCAGCAGACACTAAAAGAGCCAGTATCGTAATACAAATTGAAAAATTATCCTGGTGCCATCTTGGAAGTATGTTAATGTCTCCTATATAAGCATGGTAACAATTTATCCTCGCTCTTTGCCTAATTTTCTATGTGTGAACCTAAAAATCATGCATTTACAAGTACGCCGGCTTCGATCGACCCCAGGCCAGAGGTTCAGGGAACAGATACCAGGCCCATCAAAGTTTTCACTGCACCACTCCATTCCTAACTCTAACCCAGGTGCGCTTGTTCAAGAGAATATATTCCTATGAAGCTATCCGGCCACGCATGCGGGATTCTGTCAAAATGTAATGTTTCATTATTTTGGAAACGTTTGGGGGCCACCTTTGGAAGAGGCTGTCCTCCCCATGGCTGTCCTCAATGATTGCTGCATGTAGAGTAGTAATATAAGCATATCTTGTGATGTGTCTTGACTTTATTCACAGATGCTCCCCTATGCCTAAAATCTGTGTCTTATCAAACACGGCGCTCGACCTTATTTAAAAGCCAGTGCAGTCAGAAAATGACTAAGCAGTTTTAAAATAAGTCCGACAAATGATTAAAGACGTTTTAGCGTACACCGCTGACTGTGTGTGTGCGTGGATGTGTGTTTGTGTGTGTGTTAACGCACCTCCAATGCCATGTCACATGGGTTATCTCGCCCCACAGGCCCGACTTCAAGCTGACCAGGACCATGAACAAGGCCTACACCTGTTAGAGGTAAAGTGACATAACACAACATGAAAAACAAAATACTAGAGAATACATGCATGCTTTTATTTTCTTGACTTTGTGTCTAAACAGAACAATAAGGGCAGAATGTTTCAGGTATTTCTTTCCTTCTGTCATTCATTTCACCATGTGTGCATTTTGTAGCCCCCTTAAACCCTAACAGGATCAATTGAGTGTCAGATTGTTGTCATTGATGGTGTAGTTCTCGTCCCCTATAGCAAGGCAGTCTGTTATGTGTGTGTGTGTGTGTATATATACAGTATGTATGTATGTAAATGTGTATATGTGTGTAAACATGTACGCGTGTGTCTGTGCAGCGGTGCAGAAGAATGAACACTTTGATTACACTTCACTTGTAGTACAACAAGCACACTGTTACACAATGTACAGCAGGGGTGTCCAAAGTGCGGCCAGGGGGGCCATTTGTAGTCAGCAGCTTTTTTTTTTTAACGGCCCGCGACACATTCTACAAATGCGACTACAAAAAAACATAAGTGTAATAAAAGGTTACAGGTTCAATGTGACAACAAAACGATGTAATGTTGACTCTCGTAACACAGCCATGCTGTCATGTGTTATTTGGTGACGAACCCCAGGATGCAGAGATGGAGGCAGGCATTGAATAAGGAAACATGGTTTTAATATAAAATACTAGAACAAAACCAAACAAAGAGTACACACAAGTGCACACGTGGGCGGATAATCAATCAATCAATCAATGTTTACTTATATAGCCCTAAATCACTAGTGTCTCAAAGGGCTGCACAAACCACTACGACATCCTCGGTAGGCCCACATAAGGGCAAGGAAAAATTCACACCCAGTGGGACGTCGGTGACAATGATGACTATGAGAACCTTGGAGAGGAGGAAAGCGATGGATGTCGAGCAGGTCTAACATGATACTGTGAAAGTTCAATCCATAATGGATCCAACACAGTCGCAAGAGTCCAGTCCAAAGCGGATCCAACACAGCAGCGAAAGTCCCGTTCACAGCGGAGCCAGCAGGAAAACATCCCAAGCGGAGGCGGATCAGCAGCGCAGAGATGTCCCCAGCCGATACACAGGCGAGCAGTACATGGCCACCGGATCGGACCGGACCCCCTCCACAAGGGAGAGTGGGACATAGGAGAAAAAGTAAAGAAACGGCAGATCAACTGGTCTAAAAAGGGAGTCTATTTAAAGGCTAGAGTATACAAATGAGTTTTAAGGTGAGACTTAAATGCTTCTACTGAGGTGGCATCTCGAACTTTTACCGGGAGGGTATTCCAGAGTACTGGAGCACGAAATAAAAACGCTCTATAGCCCACAGACTTTTTTTGGGCTTTGGGAATCACTAATAAGCCGGAGTCCTTTGAACGCAGATTTCTTGCCGGGACATATGGTACAATACAATCGGCAAGATAGGATGGAGCTAGACCGTGTAGTATTTTATACGTAAGTAGTAAAACCTTAAAGTCACATCTTAAGTGCACAGGAAGCAAGTGCAGGTGAGCCAGTACAGGCGTAATGTGATCAAACTTTCTTGTTCTTGTCAAAAGTCTAGCAGCCGCATTTTGTACCAACTGTAATCTTACAAACAAAAAGGCCTAGCGTGGAAGCTAGCAGGTATTTAGCAGGAAAACAGAAGTCGTACTTGTAATAACAAAACAAACTGGAAGCAGGGAACAAAAAACAGTAAGCTGCAAACGTCTAACAAAATATAGCTTACCGCAACGCTGCAAAGATACGACACGACAGGAGCGACAATACCATACACGAGAGCGACATCGACATGACAATAATCCACCTGTGACTGGATGGGAAGACAGGTCTAAATAGGAGCGGACTGATTGACAGTCCAGGTGTGGCCAGGTGCAAATCAGCCTCAGCTGAGGGGGAACACAGCACTCAGGGAGAAAGACAGGAAACCAACAAAATAAGAGTGCTGACAGGAACTAAGGACAGGAAATACTAAACACACAGACTGTCAGTGGCAAGCCTGACACATGCAGCTTTGCCATTTCTTTAAAACTGTCATCGCTCAAAATATAATAATGCATCAAAATCAATGTTGTTATGAATTATTGACTTATTTAAGGCTCCAGTTACTTCACATTAATACACTTTGAAATACTTATTGGGGGGAAATGTTGCATATTTTGTATGTTTGCCATGAAAAAACTAACTTGTCTTTCACAAAAAGGGCATAAAAGAGCAAAAAAAAACTTGACATTTTTTAATAAAAGCAGATAGATCTGAAATTGAATTAGAGATTTAAGTGGTGAAAGTAAACATGTATATAAAAAAATTCATACAAATAAAATAAATATATATATATATATATATATATATATATATATATATATATATATATATATATAAAATCTACATATAGATCTGTAATTGATCTACAGATTTAAGTGTTGAATGTTAAAAAAAATACATATATATATACACATTTATATGTATATACATATATACGTATATATACACATATATATAATCGACAGATAGATTAAAAATTGATCTTGAGATTTAAGTGATGAAAGTAGAAAAAATATATATATATATACACGTGTATATATATATATATATATATATGTATATACATCACATATATACATGTATATTATATGCACATATATATACACATATATATGTGTGTGTATATAATACACACATATATATACATACACACACATATGTATATATATATATTCATATATATAATCAACAGATAAGATTTAAATTGATCTAGAGATTTAAGTGATGAAAGTAGAACATACATACATACATACATACATACATATATATATATATATATATATATATATATATATAGAAAAATAATATTCACGCACACATACATATGTATATATACTATTGTGAAATTAAAAATATCAAAATGGCCACCGCATGCCTTCTTTTTTCATTTTGGCCACCCCTGATGTGCAGTAGAGCCAAGTGTGTAGAGTAGACTAAAGTCACCTGATGAGTTCTTTGTGTGTCCCAAGGTGAAGGTGTGTGACCTGGAGCAGACAGGCAGGTCACAGAGTGAACACTTCCATCAGCTGTCCAAAGAAGTGCTGAGTTTGCGTTTACAATCCATCCTGCAGTTAACCCCGCCTCTAAGTGCCAAGGTCTGCGCACATCACAGGTGGGACCAAGAGACCTGGTTGGATCTGAAAGCAGACGCACGCAGGTGAGTGACATTTGTATTCTGCATGTTCTTTCTCTGAAGTCACATCCAAAGACTCCCTTGAGAAATCATGTCAACCCAAACAGTCTGAACCAAACATAATTTATAGACAATAATCACACATTAAGTAATGTCAACCCAAACAGTCTGACCCAGACATATTTTAGAGACAATAATTATCACACATCAAAACTGAACCCAAACACTCCCCTGAGAAATCATGTCACCCAAAAAGTCTGACCCAAACATACTTTAAAGACAGTAATCACACATCAGCTAGAAACCTGCGCCAGGCCCTGAATGGAATTTCTGAATCTAGACCATGATCGGGGTCAGCCCAAAATGTAATTTGTTTTTTGTTCATTATATCATGTTTAACAGATGGATCATAACTTGTTCAGTGACCAGAGTAAACCCTCTTGTCAGTCAATCACTGCCTTTGTCTCTGTGGGTGGAGGCGGCACAGCTCACACACACACACACACATATACACATACACAGACGCACACACGCACTCACGGACACACACAGTTGAAGCTCATAATGGAAACATAAGCTAAAGTTGTATAAATGATCCTGATCAGCCCCAAAATCAATTTGTTCTTATTACATTTCGAATATTTACAGAAAGTTTGATAGAAATTTGGCCATAACTTTTTAAATAATTTTTTCTACGTTCCTACCTACGTATCAGCCTACCTACCTACTTGTCTACCTACCAACCTGCCTTCCAGCTTACCAAAATACCAGCTTGCCTATCTACCTACCTGTCTACCTGCCTTCCGAACAAACCTACCTGTCTACCTACCTATCTACCTGTCAACCTACATGCCAACCTGCGTAATGAAGTGAAAAAGTTGTATTGGGACACCCTTATCAAAAACTGTATCGTAGACAAAGCAGGGCATACAAAAACCGAGTTACTCTGTATTGTTGTAATAAATACATGATATGGCTTAAATCTTGAGTATAAATGACGTGATGCAATACTGTCCCAATACTTTTGCTGTGTCTGAATTCAGAGAGACACCGGTGTACAAATACTTTTGCTGAGTTTGTACAGACAAATGGGTGTCCCAATACTTTTGCTGAGTGTGTGTAAAGAGACACATGTGTCCCAATACTTTTGCTGAGTGTGTGTAAAGAGACACGTGTCCCAATACTTTTACTGAGTCTGCATAGAGAGGCACAGGTGTCCCAATACTTTTGCTGAGTATGTATAAAGAGACACAGGTGTCCCAATACTTTTGCTAAGTCTGTATAAAGAGACACATGTGTCCCAGTACTTTTGCTATGTCTGTATAAAGAGACGCAGGTGTCCCAATACTTTTGATGAGTCAGTATGAAGAGACGCAAGTGTCCCAATACTTTTGCTGAGTCTGTAAAAAGAGACACGTGTCCCAATACTTTCGCTGTATCAGTATAAAGAGACATGTGTCCCAATAATTTGCTGAGTATGTATAGAGACACAGGTGTCCCAATACTTTTGCTAAGTCTGTATAAAGAGACACGTGTCCCAGTACTTTTGCTATGTCTGTATAAAGAGACGCAGGTGTCCCAATACTTTTGATGAGTCAGTATGAAGAGACACGGGTGTCCCAATACTTTTGCTGAGTCAGTATGAAGAGACACGGGTGTCCCAATACTTTTGCTGTATCAGTATAAAGAGACACGTGTCCCAATAATTTGCTGAGTATGTATAAAGAGACACAGGTGTCCCAATACTTTTGCTGAGTCTGTATAAAGAGACACGTGTCCCAGTACTTTTGCTATGTCTGTATAAAGAGACGCAGGTGTCCCAATACTTTTGATGAGTCAGTATGACGAGACACGGGTGTCCCAATACTTTTGCTGAGTCTGTAAAAAGAGACACGTGTCCCAATACTTTTGCTGTATCAGTATAAAGAGACACGTGTCCCAATAATTTGCTGAGTATGTATAAAGAGACACAGGTGTCCCAATACTTTTGCTGAGTCTGTATAAAGAGACACAGGTGTCCCAATACTTTTGCTATGTCTGTATAAGGAGACACAGGTGTCCCAATACTTTTGATGAGTCAGTATGAAGAGACACGGGTGTCCCAATACTTTTGCTGAGTCTGTATAAAGAGACACATGTCCCAATACTTTTTGCTGAGTCTGTATAAAAAGACACAGGTGTCCCAATACTTTTTGCTGAGTCTGTATAAAGAGACACAGGTGTCCCAATACTTTTTGCTGAGTCAATATAAAGAGACACGGGTGTCCCAATAATTTTTCTGAGTCAGCATAAAGAGACACAGGTGTCCCAATACTTTTGCTGAGTCTGTATAAACAGACACAGGTGTCCCAATACTTTTGCTGAGTCTGTATAAACAGACACAGGTGTCCCAATACTTCTGTCCTTCCCGTGAGCTGAGCAATCAACAGAACATCTTTAGTACTCACTGATTTATGGCCGTCCGCCATCTTTAATGGTGTCGGAAGGTTCAAGAACATCAAATAAGTGATTTCACGCTTACTTGACTTGAGCATCATCGCCATCCATCTAATGCAAATGCATGATCAATATCCACTGTAATTGATCACAGGGCTGACGAAGAGGTGAGTATTGTAAAAACCTTCAGTGCCAGCACGTCAGTCTGCTAAACATTTATTCATGAGATATGAAAAGTTGTGCATCATACCAATCGCATGTACTGTTCACCTGCAGTAATTTTTGCCTCACTCCCGTGAGAATCCTGCGGTGACTGAAGCAATAAGGAGTGGCGGTTGCTTAATTCGGTGTTTTCTTAGAGGGCGGTAATAAAACAAATGTTTCTCACCTGTGACACCGTGGTATTCAGGTGTAATACACTTGTCCACCACTTGTGGCAGTAACGATCAAACAAACAGAAGAAGTCTGGAGCTAAAGTCATAAAGACGTTTCTTAAACCCCCCAAAAATTAATTTTCACTTGCACTTTAATTTAATTAAAACGATGTATTATTAATTCATTGTATGTATTTTACCACAACATTTACTTTTTGTCAGTCATTTCTGAGTCTTCTGCAGTATATTTGGTTGGTACAGTAAATTCTGGACTATAAATTGCTACTTTTTCATAGCTTAAACGACACGGCTAAATTATAGATTTTTTTTCGCTGACGGTCATTATGCAAAAAAAACCAACAAAAAGCAAAGACACTGAACTGGTGTGTTATTGTCTGTGCTATAGTGCCACCTTTTGGAAGAATATGCTTAAAGGGGAACATTATCACCAAACCTATGCAAGCGTCAATATATACCTTGATGTTGCAGAAAAAAAGACCATGTATTTTTTTAACCGATTTCCGAATTCTAAATGGGTGATTTTTGGCAAATTAAACGCCTTTCTGTTTATCGGTCTTTTAGTGATGACGTCAGAATGTGACGTCACCGAGGTAACACACCCGCCATATTCATTTTCACATTACAAACACCGGTTCTCAGCTCTGTTATTTTCCGTTTTTTCGACTATTTTTTGGAACCTTGGAGACATCATGCCTAGTCGGTGTGTTGTCGGAGGGTGTAACAACACTAACAGGGAGGGATTCAAGTTGCACCACTGGCAAGAAATCTGCCCCCAGACCCCCATTGAACGTACTAAAGTGTCTTCACATTTGACCGGCGATGCTAAGGCAAACATGGCACAGAGATGTATGGATAACCTGCAGATGCATTTGCAACGATTAAGTCAACGAAATCACAAAGGTGAGTTTTGTTGATGTTGTTGACTTATGTGCTCATCAGACATATTTGGTCACCGCATGACTGCCAGCTAATCGATGCTAACATGCTACGCTAATCGATGCTAACATGCTATTTACGCAAGCTGTATGTACATTTGAAACTAGATACCCACATTTAATGCAAAACAAACACTTACCAATCAACGGATTTAAGTTGCTCCAGTGTCACAAGATGCGAAAGTCCTGATCTTTTGGTCTGCACATTTTACCGGCGATGCTAATAAGGCAGCCATGCTATGGGCCACATCATTAGGTACACCCACGCTATGGCCGAATAGCGTCAATAGCTATTCGCTCAATAGCTTCAATTTCTTCTTCAATTTCGTTTTCGCTATCTGCCTCCATACTCCGACCATCTGTTTCAATACATGCGTAATCTGTTGAATCGCTTAAGCCGCTGAAATCCGAGTCTGAATCCGAGCTAATGTCGCTATATCTTGCTGTGGTAACCGCCATGTTGTTTGTACTGGCAGCCCTGTATGACATCACAGGGAAATGGATAATGGTTTCGAAGATAGCGAAAATAAAGCACTTTAAAGCATTATTTAGGGATATTCCGGGACCGGTAAAATTTTGAAAAAAAATTCAAAAAATACAACAAGCCACTGGGAACTGATTTTTATTGTTTTTAACCCTTTTGAAATTGTGATAATGTTCCCCTTTAATGCATGTGCTACATTGCTCTTCTGTATGGACTGAGCTTTCAACTGTAAGAAGAAGTGCAGTTCCGTTTTCTACTTGTATGAATTCTTCATTCATTACTCCAAAAAACGTTTGTAAGTTTTACAATATAACTACAACAATCCTTACTTACTGAAGCGTCCCATGTGTGATGTCTGTCGGAGTATTTTCATGCAGATTTGTATCGTGATGTCATCAAGCTGGCGTCGTTAGCATTAGCTAACATGCCAACATGTTTACGAGTGTCTGTGTTAGTGTTATTAACTTAGAATGGCATTATTTTTGTATTGTTTCACTTTCACAAATTCCTCAGTAAATTCACTAAAATGTCACTTTGGAGTTATTGAGTCTGTTTAGCTGATTGGAAAGCTAGCTTGCGCAGCTAGTGGGTCCATGACGAGGACTTCTGTTTTTTTTGATCAGCCGTTTTACTGCCGTGTTACAGACACCATTTGGAAACAATTAAGGTATGTAAATAAACATTTACAGAATATTTCTATGTAAAAACCTCATTTCACAACGTTTATAACTGACTTATAATCCGGTGCGTCTTATATATGGAAAATATTGTGTGTCTTACCCTGATATTTGAGGACTAATGTCCAACACCTGCTGGGCCCGCTCACTCGCTCCAACAGCGGATTAATCGGAACCCAATCAGACCCAAATGGCTCGAAGGAGGCATGGCAGTCGCTCTTTAACTGTGATGGACATCAGTTTTTCCCGGGCGATGAGAGTCAAACACTGATCTCCCGGTTCTTGCAGTGCCCACAGCAGACTGGAGACAAAGGAGGACCGCATTGGCCGTCAGTCAAGTCCCGCACCCTCACAGCGGACCGCACCAGCTGCCCCCGGCGGCTGAACCCCTCCGAGGTGAGTGGTGTAAGCCTGGTCACACACGACACTATGTTACTGTATTGTAATATCTCACCTAGTGGAGGAGAGCGAATCTCCAAACTGTCGCTACCAAAGCTCTCAGTCTGGATAGACTTTTTACAAGATTCTGGATCAGGACGGCAAGCTCAAACTTGAGGGGTTTTGGTACGAATACAGTTTCCGCCATCCAAGTCACTGCCGTTGCATCGTTGGGCGACCTTGTGTACTTCAATCTTTCGCAGAGTCAGGTATAGAGAGAGTGTGGCCAATGTAGTCACCTGTAGGACGGGGCTATTAAACTACGTCATGAAGATACTAAGGACTCAGGGGCCGGACATCAAAATGTGGAAGTTTTGTCAGGAAGATTTTAATCCTTTGAGACTGTGGTGAAGAAGGAGCTGAGGAAGTCAAAGCTCTCAATTTACCAGTCGATCTAAATTCCCATGTTCACCTATGGTCATGAGCTTTGGGTTATGACCGAAAGGACAAGATCACGGGTACAAGTGTGAAATGAGTTTCCTATCTCTAAGGGCCGATAGGGTGAGAAGCTCTGTCATCTGGGAGAAGCTCAAAGTAAAGCCGGTGCTCCTCCACATGGAGAGGAGCCAGATTTTGTGGTTCGGGCATCTGGTCAGGATGCCACCCGAACGCTTCCCTAGGGAGGTGTTTTGGGCACGTCAGACAGGTAGGAGCCCACGGGGACGACCCAGGACACATTGGAAAGACTATGTCTTCCGGCTGGCCTGGGAACGCCTCGGGATCCCCCGGGAGGAGCTGTACTGAGTGGCTGGAGAGAGGGAAGTCTGGGCTTCCCTGCTTAGGATGCTGGCCCTGCGACCCGACGTCGGACAAATGGAAGAAGATGGATTGATGACTATGTTTACTAGATTGCAAAGTAAAAACGTCAGTTTTCACACTTCCCTGTCAATCATTTCATTATTCCATTTCAGCGTGTGCAGATAGTTGACAGCATGAAGAAACAGAAGCTCCAGAGGTTTTGAGTGAAAAGCTTTGGCGGGTCAAATGTGGACTGCAAACCGCCAGTTGAATAGGGCTGATTGTCTGGCCAGACTCTCTCTGATCGGTCAAAAGCTCTTCACGTGACTACGAGTCGCCATTTTGCTGCCAATTTTGAAACCGAGATGGCTATAATCTCTCTATACATGGGTCTTTCTAATGCGTGAACCTTGGTCGCCGGCATGAGCGTGCTGACTCCCGAGCTAAAAGCCTGTGCCATCAATGCTAAAGCCAGCACTGCCCTTGAAGTTGTCGGGGAGTGAGGTTTACCAAGTACGCCGGCTGGCCTCCGTTACACTCGTGCCCAGGGTCACCCTCACCGGTATGGGGGCCTACAGGTCTGTAAGACTGATTGTTGGTTCGTGTGCACGGTCCTGATTTTAAAAGTTGAACTGTTGTGGTCATTAACCCTGTCAACTGAGAGTAGTCAACATTTTAGTTTGTTGTTTAGATGCTGTTAGGGCAGGGGTCCGAAACCTTTACCATTCATAGAGCCATTTTGACCCGTTTCACAAAATAAAGAAAACAATGGGAGCCACAAAACGGTTTTGAAATTTAAAATGAGATAACACTGCATACAGAGTTTTTTTTTTCTTTGTGCTATGTATAAACCAGGGGTCTCAGCCCGCACCTTAATACGAAAATTTAACGTTAGTGCGGCACGCGAGATTTATATGAATGCTGCTTGACAACATCACACTTGTCGACCCTCCGAATTTGTCTGGGAGACTGTCGGATTTCAAATCATCTTATTTCGCGAAACTCTGCTGGTGTTCACCCTGACAACAATAATGAGGGCACGCTATGATGGCGGATCCTTTAACGCCTTCAACAACCTGTGCTTACAGCTTGCCAGACCAGTCACATGTTGATTGTGGTTTGGTTACTGCTGACACACGTAAGTCAAGGCATACTTGTTCAACAGCCACACAGGTTACACTGATGGTTGTGATATAAATAACTTTAACACTCTTACTAAAATGCGCCACACTGTGAACCCACACCAAACAAAAACAACAAACACACTTCAGGAGAACTGTAACACAACATAAACACAACAGAAGAAATACCCAGAATCCCATGCATTCCTAACTCTTCCGGGCTGCATTATACACCCCCCCCCCAACCCCCTTCCGTGCGTTGGTTGAGGTGGGCGTGGGTGTATAATGTAGACCGGAAAAGTTAGGGATGCATGGGATTCTGGGAAAACCAGGGATATTACTGGGAAAGGCACTGAAATCCGGGCAACCTCCCGGAAAAATCTTGAGGGTCGGCAAGTATGCAGCTGAGCCTCATCAGAGTGATCAAAGAGCTGCATGTGGCTCCGGAGCCGCGGTTTGCCGACCCCTGTGTTAGGGGAATGTTTTCCCACCTTAGAAGTTACGATCTCTGGCCTTGGTTTTGCTGGAAGAAAATAAATCAGGTCTCATCCAAACACACACAAGTCCCTCTGGTTTAAGTGTGTCAGGATGTACCAGATGCGGTGAGGGAGCAAGGTGGACAAAAGCATATAAGAAGGGCGACCATTTTAGAGAAGCTCGAGCTCTTCAGCGGTGGTATTGCTATTGTTTGACTCCTTTGTTCAATCTTGGATCCTGGTCACCTATCTTTATTCAGACCGCTTCAGAACTTAAGAATGTGGGAGGACTTTTCCCTGACGTTTGTCTTTGCATTTCCATCTTGAGATGGAGGATGAAGCGAGCCCACCAGCCAGGCCCAAGCCTCGGTACACGGGCCAGGTCCGCCTTTGCACTGCCCGATACAGGTGAGCAACACCCGCTGAAGTTAAAGCCTCCCGAGTTGCTTGCAATAATGACTTTTCCTCCAGTTATAACCCCTACGATGGACCCAACGAGCACCCTGAAGCAGAGCTCCCTCTTGTGGCGGGAAAGTATTTGTACGTCTACGGCAACATGGACGACGACGGCTTCTATGAAGGTGAGAAGTCGCTATCGTTCTGTGCTAAATGGTGGCTTTGTTCCACTGCAGAATGGCTGATTCTAAAAATTGTTATTGCAAATAGAACATTGTAAAGTAAAAGAAAAGATCAATCAGGTGGTATGTAACGAGAAAAAGTTGCAACGTTGACTCTAATAACACAGCAGGTTTTTTTCTGTAAATCTGTCATTGCTCAAAAATAATAAATAAAAAATCAATGTTGTTAAGAATTATTGACATATTCAAGGGAAAAATAATTGAAATTTTGAGTGTTAGCAACAACAAAAAGGGCAAAAAAAACAAACAAAAAGAGCATGAAAAAAATAAAAACTAATGAAGTTGATCTAAAGACCTCAGTGTTGAAAGTAAAATAAATAAATAAATGTATTTACTTTTTAAACTGTTCAGAAGATAATTAAATAAAATATATGTTATGAATTTTTGACATATTCAAGGCTCCAATAACTTCACTTCAAATATTACACTTTGAAATAGGTTTTGGGGGAAACAATTCTAAATTTTGATTGTTTGCCACAACAAAAAAAGTTGTCTTTAACAAAAAGGGGAAACAAAGCATGAAAAAAATAAGAAAACTTATGACGTTGACCTAAAGACTTCAGTGTTGTTGAAAATAAAGAAATAAGTACATGTAAGGCTGGGCGATATGGCCTTTTTTTAATAACTCGGTTTTTTTAGGCCATATCGCGATATACATAGCGGTATTTTGCCTTAGCCTTGAATGAACACTTGGTACATATAATCACAGCAGCATTAAGGATTCTATGTGTCTACATTAAAACATTCTTCTTCATACTGCATTCATATATGCTCTTTTTAAACTTTCAGGCAGAGAGGGAAATCACAACTACGTCAACTGAACAAAACTGTATTTATTAAACAGTTATTAGCAGGTGACTTTTCAAATGATGCTACAGATTAGCAGTAATGCTACTTTTGGTATCAACGATTGTGCCCCACACATGACAAATTAGAGTTGTCTATTCCAGTGGTTCTCAAATGGGGGTACGCGTACCCCTGGGGGTACTTGAAGGTATGCCAAGGGGTACTTGAGATTTTTAAAAAATATTCTAAAAATAACAGCAATTCAAAAATCCTTTGTAAATATATTTGTTGAATAATACTTCAAAAAAATATGAATGTAAGTTCATAAACTGTGAAAAGAAATGCAACAATGCAATTTTCAGTGTTGACAGCTAGATTTTTTTTGGGACAATTTCCCATAAATATTGATGTTAAAGATTTATTTTTTTGTGAAGAAATTTTTAGAATTAAGTTCATGAGTCCAGATGGATCTCTATTACAATCCCCAAAGAGGGCACTTTAAGTTGATGATTACTTCTATGTGTGGAAATCTGTATTTATAATTGAATCACTTGTTTAATTTTCAACAAGTTTTTAGTTATTTTTATATCTTTTTTTTCCCCAAATAGTTCAAGAAAGACCACTACAAATAAGCAATATTTTGCACTGTTATACAATGTAATAAATCAGACACTGATGACATAGTGCTGTATTTTACTTCTTCATCTCTTTTTTTCAACCAAAAATCTTTTGCTCTGATTAAGGGGTACTTGAATTAAAAACATGTTCACAGGGGGTACATCACGGAAAAAAGGTTGAGAACCACTGGTTTATTCGACATATTCCCACTTGAAGCCGAACCATTGCCAGACGATGGACCCCGTGCTTTTTTTCTTGGGAATTAATTATTCCTTTTTTCTCTCATATTACCGCTCGCAACACTCCGCTAGCATCACAGCTAACGTTAGCCACGCTGCTACCTCTCTGCTCCACGAGGGCGTATACGTATGTGATGTATGAAGTGACAGTATGTGACTTGTGTAAGTTTGTGCGCTTGCTGTCTGTGAGAAGGAGAGACAAGGAGAGGGAAGAGCCTGTTGTGTAATGCCCGCAGCTAAAAACAACTGCGTGAGAACGTATACTCGAATATTACAATATAGTCATTTTCTATATCGCACAGAGACAAATCTGAGATATATCGCATATATCAATATATCGCCCAGCCCTAAGTACATGTTTGACTTTTTTAACACTGATATAAGTGGGGCACTCTTCAAACTGCTCAGAAGATAATTAATTAAAATCTATTTTGTTATGAATTATTGACATATTCAAGGCTCCAATTACTTCACATCAAATATTATACTTTGAAATAAGTTTTGGGGGAAACAATTCTACATTTTGAGAGTTTGCCACAACAAAAAAAATTGTCTAACAAAAATGGCGAAAAAAGCATGAAAAAAATTATAAAAACTTATGACGTTGATCTACAGACCTCAGTGTTGTTGAAAGAAAATAAATAAATACATGTTTGACTTTTTTAACACTCTTATGAGTGGGGCACTTTTTAATCTGCTCAGGAGATAATTAAATAAAATCTATGTTGTTATGAATTATTGACATATTCAAGGCTCCAATTACTTCACAGCAAATATTACACTTTGAAATATGTTTTGGGGAAAATATTGCATATTTTGTGTGTTAAATAAAGTGTTCTATGACACAAAGGGAATAAAATAAATAAAGAAAAAAATACATAAAAGTGGAAAAAATTATGTTTAACTTATTTTTAAAAATGTTATGAGTGGGGCCCTTTTTGATCCCTAAGAATTTTAGTGGGTTTCTTTAACTGCCGTTGCTCCAAAAAATAAAAATGAATCAAATTCAATGTTATAAATGATTGACCTATTTAAGGTTCCAATTACGTCACTTCAAATATTACAATTTGAAATAAGTTTTGGGTAAAATATTGCATATTTTGTGTGTTAAATAACAATGTTTTCTATGACACAAAGGAAATAGAACAAACAAAAAAAACAAATTGGAAAATATTGTATATGTTGTGTGTTTGCCATAAAAAACAGGGTTTTGGCAAAAAAAAATCATAACAAAACAACAACTTGAAGTCGACAGGTAGTTTTGAGGTTGATGTAGCGGGGTTCCCAGGACCAAACTTGAGGGAGGCACTAAAGTTTACAAAATAAATATACCGTATTTTCTGGACCATCAGGCGCACCGGATTATCAAATCAATCAATCAATGTTTATTTATATACTGTAGCCCAAAAACACAAGTGTCTCAAAGTGCTGCACAAGCCACAACGACATCCGCGGATCAGCGCCCACTTTAGGACAAGGAAAAACTCACAACCCAGTGGGACGTCGATGAGAATGACTATGAGAAACCTTGGAGAGGAACCCAAATGTGGGTAACACCACCTCCCCTACCCCTCTAGGGGAGATCGGTGCAATGGACGTCGAGTGGGTCTGACATAATATTGTGAAAGTCCAGTCCATAGTGGTTCTAACATAATAGCGAGAGTCCAGTCCATAGTGGATTTAACAATTATAAGGTGCACTGCCGAAGAGCGGGTCTATTCAGGTCGTTTTTCATACAAAAGGCGCGTTAAAGGGGTTAAATTATGATTTTTTTCTAAATTGAAAACATTTCCTTGTAGTCTACATAACATGTAATGGTGGTTATTTGGTCAAAAAGTTGCATTGATGATGTTTTACAGATCATCTTCAAGCTTTCTGACGGTCAATTAAGGATGCACCGTTTTGTGGGCGGTCTCATTTACGTGGCTCACCTTCGACAGCGTCTTCTACTCGTCATCTTTGTTGTAGCGGTGTAGCGTGCAAAGACGAGAGTGGAAGAAGTGTCAAAAGATGGAGCTAAGTGTTTTAATGACATTCAGACTTTACTTCGATCAATAAAGGAGCAGCATCTCCTCATCCGTTGCTTACTAGTGCAAAAACGCCGGAAATGTGTCCCGTGAAAAACCGTCTGACTGGAACTCTGAACTCTTTAATAACATAAATTCTGTGGGTGAATTATGCAAACCCACTACACCGGTAGTTTTTAGCGCTTCCATAAGATATGTTAGAACTTTATGCTACTTTATATTAGAAATGGCAACAGCAGAGGGTGTATGTCCCATAACAAGAAAATACTGAAAAAGAAGAAGCTTATCAACTACGGCATCAGCACGGACTACAGTGGCAGATGTGAGCAAATTTTTAGGACTTATGCAGATCACAAATACACATCAGCACGTACCAGAAGGTAAGAAAAGTTGTGTTTGCATAATATTATGAAACAAAACGCCAGATAATATGTCTGCTAATGGGTGCCATTTTGGGGTCCTTATACACACACCATAGTAATACTTGTATCCCTGACTATAGAATGGAATAGAAAAGAATGGACTTTATTGTCATCACATTTGCATATAACGAGATTAAGGACTCCAACTTCAGGTGCAGTAGAAGGAACAAATATGGGGTAAAAATAAATAACACAAGAGGTATAAAGGAAAAACTAACAATTGAAATAAACAGACTACTATCCAATAAAAATAATTAGCAATCCTGTACAATATACAAAACACTTTAGAAATTCAAAATACAGTACAATATACAGAACAAGACAAGAGTACCGAAGTAATAAATAATCAGTGTCGGACGTATTGCACTTGAAGGGTATAGTATTGCACAGTAGGGTATTAGGTTAGGATGTTGTATAGGAGTGAGTTATCATTATTATAAGTTAGAGTTCAACATGGTGAAAGCTCTGAGAAAGAAGCTGTCTCTGAGCCTGTTTGTTCTGGCTCTCATGCACCTGTAGCGCCTGACCGATGGTAGCAGGTCAAACAGGTGGAAGCCAGGGTGTGTGCTGTCTATGGTAGCCGTAATGGGCCGACAATTCATCAAGCGGCGCGGCTTAATATTCTGACAGAATTTTGAGTGCCGTGGGTAATGTTCTTTATTTTCAATGGAACATTTAAAGTGTTGGTGTTTACTGGCGTCTTATTGCAGTCTACACGTATCTCTTACTTTGTGTGACTGCCATCTACTGGTGACACATATCATTACACCATGTACCAAATAAAATTGCTTTGAGGTCGGTAAGCACGACCAGAATTATTCCGTACATTAGGCGCACCGGGTTTAAAGGCGCACCGTCGATTTTTGAGAAAATTAAAGGATTGTAAGTGCGCTCTTTAGTCCGAAAAATACGGTATTGAAAAAGAGAACTATCAAAACGACCCATGCATGCTTTGATTGTTGAGAGTGTGGCCCTCAGTTTGGACAGGCGTGTTGTAAAGTCACTTCACGGATGATCTCAGGGACTACTTTCCAACATTTGCCTTCTAATCAGCAGCCATGCATTCATCCTCAGTAGTCAGGAGGAGGAGGAAGGGGAGGAGGACGCTATGTTAAGCTGCACTGACTCATTCAAGATGGCGGCAAGTGTGTGTTTGTCATGAAAGACGTAGACTGATGTCAAGATGAGACCATGCTCTCTTTTAGCCTAATGACTAATACAGCTGGGTGCAACTACTTCACACACACACACACACACACACACACACACACACACACACACACACACACACACACACACACACACACACACACACACACACACACACACTTGTATTTGTTACCTTCTTGAGACCACCCTTTCTAGATGTATAGAAATGTGTGTTTACAACATTAATAATATATACATACTATGCCAATACAAAAAAGCTTGTTGTGAAAAATGTTTTTGAATTTCACAAGAAAACGACCCCAAAGAGGGACAAGCGGCATGAAATGGATGGATGGAACTTAAAAAATGATGGCAGTGTTATAATCCATTCATTTTCTACCGCTTATTCCCTTTCGGGGTCACGGGGGGCGCTGGCACCTATCTCAGCTACAATCGGGCGGAAGGCAGGGTACACCCTGGACAAGTCGCCACCTCATCGCAGGGCCAACACAGACAGACAGACAACATTCACACTCACATTCACACACTAGGGCCAATTTAGTGTTGCCAATCAACCTATCCAAATCCAGGCTCGGGATCTTTCTGTGTTGAGTTTGCATGTTCTCCCCGTGAATGCGAGGGTTCCCTCCGGGTACTCCGGCTTCCTCCCACTTCCAAAGACATGCACCTGGGGATAGGTTGATTGGCAGTGTTATAATACAGATTGTAATTTTAGTCAATGCGGGTCAAAATTTAACAAGGAAAACTGAACATTTGTGCGATGTTATGATAAAAGTTGGAATTATACTCAATAAGTCACAATTTTTCCAAAAAATCCTAAAATTTTGGCAATTTTATGAAAAGAGTTGTAATTTTATACTCAAAAGTCACACTTTTATAAGACTACTTTAAAATGTTGGCAATATTGCAATAATAATCGGAATTTTACTTGGCAAAATAGGAACCACCCTAATTTTGATCAATTTCACCACCAGGGGTGCAAATGAGACATTCTCTATTAGATGCAATGCTTTTCCGTATCGGGACCATGATTTATGTCCCAACTTGTTCACACCTCCTCATATGGAAGCTACTTCTTCTTGTTGATGTCTCGAGAAAGGTAGAAATACATGAAGACACACACACACGCACTCTTGTATTTGTTACCTTCTTGAGACCACCCTTTTCTAGATATATAGAAATGTGTGTTTACAACATTAATAATATAGACATACTATGCAAATATAAAAAAGCCTGTTGTGAAAAATGTATTTGAATTTCACAAGAAAACGACACCAAAGAGGGACGAGCGGCAGGAAATGGATGGATGGAACTTAGAATTTTGGCAGTATTATAGTAAAATTTGTAATTTTAGTCAATGTGAGTCAAAATTTTACAAGAAAAACTGAACGTTTGTGCGATGTTATGTTAAAAGTTGGAATTTTACTGAATAACAGTCACAATTTTTCCAAAAAAGCCTAAAATTTTGGCAATTTTATGAAAAGAGTTGTTATTTTACTCTACAAAAGTCAGAATTTTATAAGACAACTTTAAAATGTTGGCAATATTACAATAATAATCGGAATTTTACTTGGCAAAATAGGAACCACCCTAATTTTGATAGATTTCACCACCAGGGGTGCAATTGAGACATTCTCTATTAGATGCAATGCTTTTCCGTATCGGGACCATGATTTATGTCCTAACTTGTTCACACCTCCTCATATGGAAACTACTACTTCTTGTTGTCTCGAGAAAGGTAGAAATACAAGAAGACACACACACATACGTATTTGTTAGCTTCTTGAGACCTTCTTCAGACCACCCTTTCTAGATATATAGAAATGTGTGTTTACAACATTAATAATATATACATACTATGCAAATATAAAAAAGCCTGTTGTGAAAAATGTATTTGAATTTCACAAGAAAACGACCCCAAAGAGGGACAAGCGGCAGGAAATGGATGGATGGAACTTAGAATTTTGGCAGTATTATAATAAAATTTGTAATTTTAGTCAACGCGAGTCAAAATTTTACAAGAAAAATTGAACATTTGTGCGATGTTATGTTAAAAGTTGGAATTTTACTCAATAACAGTCACAATTTTTCCAAAAAAGCTTAACATTTTGGCAATTTTATAAAAAGAGTCGTAAATTTACTCGACAAAAGTCACAATTTTATAAGACAACTTTAAAATGTTGGCAATATTACAATAATAATCGGAATTTTACTTGGCAAAATACGCACCACCCTAATTTTGATAGATTTCACCACCAGGGGTGCAATTGAGACATTCTCTATTAAATGTAATGGTTTTCCGTATTGGAACCATGATTTATGTCCTAACTTGTTCACACCTCCTCATATGGAAGCTACTTTTCCTGATTGATGTCTCAAGAAGGGTAGAAATACAAGAACACACACACACACACACACACACACACACACACACACACACACACACACACACACGGCCTAAAGCGGTAGAGTTCAGTGAGAATAAAAAGGATTTAAGAACCATGATAGCGAGCTCTTGCCCGGGAGAAGAAGTAGAGAACAGCTTGTTCAACTGCAAAGGCAGTTTGCTCGCGGGTGTTCCTGGAAATGTTCAAGGAAGTTCAAGTTGAGATGATTAATAAATTATGACAGCGCTTTCGCTGCAGCGGGGGTGTCCAGACCTGTTCCACTGAGGGCCACACGCTGAAAAATGTAATTGTGTGGATTTTTTTTTTTTTTTCATTTTCATTTTCACAGTCATTACAATCCAGTAAGAAGGGATTCATATGGCACCATACATTGCAGTTTACCTGACACATGGCACCTGACACATTGGGCAGGTGCACTATCCTCTGTCGCCACCAGATGGCAGTAGAGTGTTGAAAAGCTTCAAATGTGTTTGGTGGAAATTCCAACTTTGACCTTTGTGTCAGTTGCTATGTAGAGTGGCGCTTCCCATCGTTTTCAGCAGACTGCATTGCAAATTGATTAACCCCCGCCCACTTTAAATGATTTGAAGGGTCACTTTAATAATTCTGCAGGTCATGTTAAATGATTTGAAAGGCCAATTTAAACAGAATTGTTTGGAAGGCCACGTTAGTAATTTAGCGGTCAATTTTGAATGATTTGAAGGGTCACATTGAATGGTTTGCCAGGCCACTTTAATGATTTGGTGTGTCACATTAATTTATTTGGAACCTTAAATGATTTGGAGAATTACAATAAATGATTTGCAGGGCCACAATAAATTATTTTTAGGATCACACATTTATTTGGAGTGCCAAATTAAATGATTTGGCACGCCATTTTAAATTATGTTGAGGGCCACTATAAATATTTTAGAAGACCATTTGTATGGATTTAGCGAGTCTAAGTAATTTGGAGGGTCATTATAAATGATTAGGCGGGTCACATTAAAATGATTTGGTGGGTCACATGAAATGATTCAAAGGGTCACATGAAATGAATCAAAGGATCACGTGAAACGATTTGAAGGGTCACATGACATGATTTGGTGGGTCACGTTAAATGATTTGGTGGGTCACATTCAATGATTTGGTGGGTCACATGAAATGATTTGGTGGGTCACATTAAATTATTTGGTGGGTCACATGATATGATTTGAAGGGTCACATTAAATGATTTGATGGGTCACATTCAATGATTTGGTGGGTAACATTAATTGATTTGGTGGGTCACATTAAATGATTTGGTGGGTCGCGTTAAATGATTTGAATGGTCACATGAAATGATTTGGTGGGTCACGTTAAATGATTTGAATGGTCACATTAAATGATTTAAACGGTCACGTTAAATGATTTGAAAGGTCACATTAAATGATTTGAAAGGTCACATTAAATGATTTGGTGGGTCACATAAAATGATTCCGTGGGTCACATGAAATGATTTGAAGGGTCACATGAAATGATTAGGTGGGTCACATAAAATGATTCCGTGGGTCACATTAAATTATTTGGTGGATCACATAAAATGATTCCTTGGGTCACATGAAATGATTTGAAGGGTCACATGAAATGATTGGGTGGGTCACATTAAATGATATGAAGGGTCACGTTAAATGATTTGAAGGGTCACGTTAAATGGTTCCGTGGGTCACGTTAAATTATTTGGTGGCTCACGTTAAATGATTTGGTGGGTCACATAAAATGATTCCGTGGGTCACATGAAATGATTTGAAGGGTCACATGAAATGATTTGAAGGGTCACATGAAATGATTTGGTGGGTCACGTTAAATGATTTGAAAGGTCACATTAAATGATTTGGTGGGTCACATAAAATGATTCCGTGGGTCACATGAAATGATTTGAAGGGTCACATGAAATGATTGGGTGGGTCACATAAAATGATTCCGTGGGTCACATTAAATTATTTGGTGGGTCACATTAAATGATTTAAACGGTCACGTTAAATGATTTGAAAGGTCACATTAAATGATTTGGTGGGTCACATAAAATGATTCCGTGGGTCACATGAAATGATTTGAAGGGTCACATGAAATGATTCCGTGGGTCACATAAAATGATTCCGTGGGTCACATTAAATTATTTGGTGGGTCACATAAAATGATTCCGTGGGTCACATGAAATGATTTGAAGGGTCACATGAAATGATTGGGTGGGTCACAAATGATATGAAGGGTCACGTTAAATGATTTGAAGAGTCACGTTAAATGGTTCCGTGGGTCACATTAAATTATTTGGTGGCTCACGTTAAACGATTTGGTGGGTCACATAAAATGATTCCGTGGGTCACATTAAATTATTTGAAGGGTCACATGAAATGATTTGAAGGGTCACGTTAAATGATTTGAATGGTCACATTAAATGATTTAAATGGTCACGTTAAATGATTTGAAAGGTCACATTAAATGATTTGGTGGGTCACATAAAATGATTCCGTGGGTCACATGAAATGATTTGAAGGGTCACATGAAATGATTGGGTGGGTCACATAAAATGATTCCGTGGGTCACATTAAATTATTTGGTGGGTCACATTAAATGATTTAAACGGTCACGTTAAATGATTTGAAAGGTCACATTAAATGATTTGGTGGGTCACATAAAATGATTCCGTGGGTCACATGAAATGATTTGAAGGGTCACATGAAATGATTGGGTGGGTCACATAAAATGATTCCGTGGGTAACATTAAATTATTTGGTGGGTCACATAAAATGATTCCGTGGGTCACATGAAATGATTTGAAGGGTTACATGAAATGATTGGGTGGGTCACATTAAATGATATGAAGGGTCACGTTAAATGATTTGAAGAGTCGCGTTAAATGGTTCCGTGGGTCACGTTAAATTATTTGGTGGCTCACGTTAAATTATTTGGTGGGTCACATAAAATGATTCTGTGGGTCACATTAAATTATTTGAAGGGTCACATGAAATGATTGGGTGGGTCACATTAAATGATTTGAAGGGTCACGTTAAATGATTTGGTGGGTCACATTAAATGATTCCGTGGGACACATTAAATGATTCCGTGGGACACATGAAATGATTTGAAGGGTCACATGAAATGATTTGAAGGGTCACATTAAATGATTTGAAGGGTCATGTTAAATGACTTGGTGGGTCACATAAAATGATTTGAAGGGTCACATGAAATGATTTGAAGGTTCACATGAAATGATTTGAAGGGTCACAAGAAATGATTGGGTGGGTCACATTAAATGATATGAAGGGTCACATTTAATGATTTGAAGGGTCACGTTAAATGATTTGGTGGGTCACGTTAAATGATTTGGTGGGTCACGTTAAATGATTTGGTGGGTCACGTTAAATGATTTGGTGGGTCACGTTAAATGATTTGGTGGGTCACAAAATGATTCCGTGGGTCACATTAAATGATTTGAAGGGTCACATGAAATGATTTGAAGGGTCACATGAAATTATTCAGTGGGTCACATTAAATGATTTGAAGGGTCACGTTAAATGATTTGGTGGGTCACATTAAATGATTTGAAGGGTCACAAATAATTTGAAGGGCCACATTAAATGATTTGGCGGGTCACATGAAATTATTTGGTGGGTGACCTGCAATAGAAGAAAGAATGAAAGAAAAAGCATCAAGGAGTTATAAAAAGGTGACTTTTAAAATGTCACCTCATTAGTAATATGATGTTCTTCGGTCCACGGAGGACTTAGACAAGTTTGAAGAGAAGCCAAAGACATGAAATATCCTGCACTTGTCAACTATGACCAAGTTCAATATAATTTGTCATGAGCAACTCTACCTATTTCTCTGTCCCAGGGGAGCTCCTGGACGGCCAGCGAGGACTGGTCCCTTCCAACTTTGTGGAGTTCATCCAGGACAAGGAGAAGCTCACCATTCAAGCCGGGGACGGTGGTGAGGAGCATAAAGCCCTGGCCTTGATGACAGTGGACGGGGGTGGTGGCCAGGACCGTCTGCTGGGCTTGTCCAAGGCCTTGGTTCCCTGTAGCAACGGGACAGCGGGGCCCTTGGACCCCGAGGACCTGGCTGAAGACGTTGTGCCTTATCCTCGTAAGATCACCTTGATCAAGCAACTGGCGCGGAGCGTCATCGTGGCCTGGGATCCTCCGGTCGTGCCTTTGGGCTGGGGGAACATCTCCGGCTACCAGGTGTCGGTGGACGGCGAGCTGCGTGCCACTTTACAGTCCGGCGGACGCACCAAGTCCTTACTGGAGAAGCTGGACCTGGACGGCTGCGTTCACCGCGTGTCCGTGCAGAGCGTCACCGACAGGGGCGTGTCGGACCAGCTGCGCTGCACTTTGTTGGTGGGAGCCAACGTGGTGGTGGCCCCTTGTGGCCTCCGGGTGGACGACATCCGGCGGGACACGGCCGAGCTCTCTTGGTTGCCTAGCAACAGTAACTACGGTCACACCGTCTTCCTGGACGGGGTGGAGCACGCGGTGTTGAAGCCGGGCAGGTACAGACTGCGTTTCTTCAACCTGAAGCCGCTGACGGTGTACAAGGTGACAGTGTCGGCGCAGCCCCACCAGGTGCCGTGGCAACTGCCTCTGGAGCAGCGGGAGAGGAAGGAGGCAGGAGTGGAGTTCTGCACTCAGGCTGCAGGTTAGCACTTCATCATGGAGTCAATGATCTATGTTTGGACTCACAAACATCTCTTTGCCAAGTTTACATCCACACTCACAGGCCACAACGTAGCTACACGTTAGCTCAGGGGTGTCCAAACTATGGCTCACGGGCCGAGTGCGGCCAGAGAGTCGTCACAAGATTACCACGTGTCTTGAGCCTACTTTAATGACCTTAAATTAAATTATATCTTGTGGGTAGGAATGTCACGGTTTGAACATTTCTTATCACGCTTATTGTGTGCTCAAAATTTCCAAAAACTACTTATACCGAAACCAAGTTTTATTTAAAAAAACACAAGGAACACATTTAAAATATTTGAATGTAGCTGAAGTAGAAAGTTGAATGTGCATACAAAAGCAAAACAAGCATTATAAAAGTAATATGGCAGAAAAAAAAATTATACTATAAATAAATACGAATAAATGTGAACATTTCGAAAGATGGCACCTTACGTGTTACGTCCGTGTGGCATCGTGGTACCGGGTTCGATTCCCTCGAGGATGCGTCAAGTGAACACAGCAAAGGTAAGCTATAAACAATTTACTTAACGAAAAGGATCTAAGAAACAAAACACTGGAGCTAACAAAAGGAAACCAAAGACGCTAGTATGAGAACTAGGTGATACAAAATACAAACTAAACTGACCCATAGGTACAAAACAGAAAACAAAACCTTCAGCATGAGAACTGGAATTACCAATGGCTAGCGTGAAAAGCTTAGCGAGAATATACATACATGAGAGTATTGCAGGCGTAACTCGTTGCGTGAAAAGCAAATCATGAACCCAGGCTGAACAAACAAAAGAGGACGGCTTATAAAGTGACGGTGATTATCTGTAGCAGGTGTGCTGGGCCGTGAGCAGCAGGTGAACTGATGAGTAACCATGGTAATGACTAAACAGGAAGTATGAGGGTAGAACGACGGAGTGATACAAATGCAACAATAAAACATAATATGGGAAGATCGGAGTACAGATCTCAACATTACGGACATAAGACGTAACTGCACTTTTTGTTCATATAGATAAAAATAGTGCTCACGCATGAGGTCTAGTCTTACACAGAGGACTGCACAATTATGGGCAAGATAATAATTATGATTACTTTGATCAATATGGAGATCAGGATTATTCATTATGTTTGGTAAAACAGTGTTGGGGTGAGAACGCAACGGCCTCTTATTTGTAATATCTAATAAAAATGCTCTCGATAAATATTATCTATATATTTAAAGACAAATAGTTGTTTTTTCTCATTAATAGTATCAGCGTGTCAGATTTTTATTACATGATGCCTTTATCTCTATTTTGACATTTTATAGAGAGAGATATTTTTGAAGTTATGTACACACATTTACATTTACTAATGTGTGCATGTACATGCTGTATCTGGACAGATCTATTGAGAGTTTGAGCAGAAATGTGTCATATAGGTATTAATTATA
This sequence comes from Nerophis ophidion, assembly GCF_033978795.1. Lineage (NCBI taxonomy): Eukaryota > Metazoa > Chordata > Actinopteri > Syngnathiformes > Syngnathidae > Nerophis > Nerophis ophidion. The sequence goes on along the minus strand of NC_084618.1, from coordinate 19,696,569 downwards.
CACCATAAAACATTAACAAAATGCTATGTCACATGAATGATTATTAAAGTAATTATTTTACCTACTTTACTTTCCACAATTACTTTGTGGAATGAAAAAAAAATACAAGTAATATAACAAACATGGTGTTTACTTTTTGATATCAATATAAAACACAAAGCAGTTTGGCTAATGAAGACAACGTCAAATAAATAAGCTTTGTTCTTCAACAACCACCATGTACTTCCGGGCAACAGTTTGGCCAAAAAAAATAAACTGGAGTGATGCATCACATGTAATATACAATCTTTGTGCCTCACCGACAACTCAGCCTGCATTCAATTCGATGAGATGACAAAACATTTTAGCCAGTGTTGATGTTATTGGAACACTGACTAAGTTAGCAGTTAAATTAAAGGAGGAGTGATCATCCCAGTAAACAAACTACAGACTTTATAAAGAAGTTGTAACAATGTTCCTGACACATTGCCTGCTGCATGGTAACTCTTAATCCCGGCAGCTGATGGAAGGACGCTAGTTGTACGTTCAAAATGAAACCGGAACATCAAATATTGTTCTCCTCCAACAGAATTGTGCTCTTAAACGCACACTGAGATTCCACGGAAGTAGAAGCGATTGAAATGAAGTGAAACGAAACGATCGGCTTCGTGCGCATGCGCTGCCGCGCTTCAGTTTCCAGGCAATAAGCAGTATTGCCTAAACTGCATTCATAAATTTATATTAAATTTAAATGGTAGTACTAAGTCTGGAATTTTATCGCAGTTTATTAATACAAAGTTTATCGTTTCATCCCTACTTGTGGGGGACGTTAATATTTCTGGTCAATGACCCTGATTTCATATTGAAGAATATCGAGCACAGTATCTATAAATGGGAGCCGACCCAAACAGCTTGTGCAACTCAAGCTGCAAATGAACTATAACCCTGACAGAATCTCAACACATGGTCGCACATAACACACCTCCTGCTAATTGTGGACATTTAAAACCCCTATGTATACTTTAAAATGACACCTATACAAATCTATTACAGTGCCTGATGGGTGACACGCTAAACACCCTCGCCCCACTTATATATATGCCTTTGGCACATCTTATCTGCTTGACCTCAATTTGAAATGAAATAAATATGCAGACTTGGATTATTGCGATCGCCGATTACATGTAAAAACATGTGTCAACATGATCACGGACGGACTCTTCAGTGTTTTAATTGTAGTAAATAAAAACACTGAAGTCAGTGTAATGATTTTGATGTCAAATGTATTTAGTTTACATTACACATATATTTAACATCTATAACAGTACATTAACTTATAAATTGTGTGCGTATATATATATATATATATATATATATATATATATATATATATATAAAAATATATATATACATACACACACACACACACACACACACACACACACACACACGTTAGGTCAGGAAAAAAACAGTGTGTATTTTCCTGACCTAATGTACTGTATATTCTGCTATATCCCAGTATTGAGCACTGTATAAAGTATAAACCACAGAAACTTTGACTATATATATATATATATATATATATATATATATACACACACATACATATATATACATAAATATATAATTACACATACATACATATATATATATACACATACATACATATATATACACATACATATATGTGTATATATATACATACATATATACACACATTATATATATGAATATACACACGTATACATACATATATATATACATACACACATATATATACTGTATGTATATATACATACATCTATAAATATACATACACACACACACACACACACACACACACACACACACACACACACACACACACACACACACACACACAGTGACTTTACATGGAGTCGGCTTTCGGCACCCTGTCCATTTTTTTTAGCCCAAAAGTTGGGACACCCCTGCCTTAGGTCCTTGGATGTGAAGCTACTAAAGTGCACTGTACTATGTAAATGAGCAGAGTCTAGCATGTCCTGACTATGCCATTGTTGTGTATTGTATCTGGTCCAGGTCCAACATCATTTTGCAGAACAGGTCAGAATCAAACATCCAAGACTGGAATTCTCACACGTTCCACTCCTGAATGGCGTTTCTATTTTTGAAAGTCCATGCAATTATGCCCAGTTCTCCTCACGACACATTCCTAATTAGCATAAGATGTGATGGCTTATGATCCTGATGAGTCATTTCTCCAAGCCTTGTAGTGTCGCCCGCCTAACTGTTACGTAACACAAAGCAGTGCCTCGACTCGCTACTTCAAGTCGTGTTTGTCACTACCCACTGGCTTCTGCTCAAACGCAGATTGTGCAATTGACTCACTGACGGGAATACAACTTCTGTCGAGTAGGGCTGGACGATAATGGCAAAAAAAATAATAATTTCCCATTATTTTGAGCGATACTGAAATCACCATTAATAACACAATTACCGTATTTACTTGAATTGCCGCCGGGGGGCTGATTAATTTAAAACCTCTTCTCACTCTGGCGTTTACCAGAGGCATGCGGTAAAGGCAAGCATGTGCTAATTATATTAAAACCTCTTCTCACTCCGGTGCTTACCAAAGGCATGCGGTAAATATAGGCCTGCGCTTATAAATTTGAGTGTGATGTACGGATACCATCATGAAAAGCACATTTAATAAAAAAACTTTATTATTGTCTTACCTTTACTTATAAATGAAGTCCATGCGCAGCTCCTTCTGATCGAAAGCATCGATAACTTGTTTATAAGTCTTCCTTATCTTTCTTCAGTTTTAAAAGTCTCTCTGTCTCGATGGAGATCTTCCTTTATTACCTCCTGCTTCGATTGAAAGTCCAGTTTCGAAAACTGTTTTATTTTAGCTATGTAATCCCCCATGTTAAAAGTGCAAGCGAGAGGAAAAAATAAACGATCGCTGCTCATTCTTGCTGCTTGTTGTCACTTCTTCTGCAGCCAAGTTGTCGCAAGAAGGATCACTAGTGCCCTCTACCACCAGGAGGCAGGAGTCATTTAATGACTCAAATTTGACACACGCAGCTACGGTATATTAAAAAAGTGAAGTGAATTATATTTATAAAGCGCTTTACATAGTGAAACCCAATATCTAAGTTACATTCAAACCAGTGTGGGTGGCACTTGAAGCAGGTGGGTAAAGTGTCTTGCCCAAGGACACAACAGCAGTGACCAGTTTGGCAGAAGCGGGAATTGAACCTGCAACCCTCAAGTTGCTGGCACGGCCACTCTACCAACCGAGCTAAACCGGGCGGTTTAGCTCGGTTAATGTTCTTTTTAGTATATTCAATAGCTCGGACCTTAAATCCTACTGAATAGCTCTTAATCTTCTTCCCTTTATGCGATTTCAAATTATTGAAATCAGCCTCCTCCACTTCGAAAATGATGATAGGGGAAGTGTTACTCGTGACGTGACGAGTTTGACCCTGTGGAAATTCTAGGCATATGCTAATTATTTGGCGAAACGAGTTTGACCCGGCGGAAATTCTAGACATGCGCTAATAAAAAAAATATTTTGCGAAACGAGTTTGACCCGGCGTTAATCCTGAGCCTGTGGTAATGCTAGGCATGCGCTAATTATTTTGCGAAACGAGTTTGACCCGGCAGTAATTCCAGGCAGGCGCATACTATACACCAGGCGGCAATTCAAGGAAATACGGTAGTCATTATTTGAAATCACCAGTATTTATTTCACCACCAAACCTCATCTTTAAATATAATTTAAAAGATCAACGGATATGAATTAGTAACAAATGAAGTGAAATTTTTAGTAACAGCAATACATTTAAAGGGGAATTACACTTGTTTTTGGAATTTTGCCAGTCGTTCACAATCATTATGAAAGACACGACGACGGATGTGCTGAAATGCGATAATTTTGGACCTTGTGCGTCTGTACATGAGTGATACCTTGTTCAATTACTTCTGACAATTAAGTTAATGCTAAAACACAAACTTGTAATAACATAAAGTGATGCAGAGATAGCAGACGGCTTGCAAGTAAAACTAAATCAATAGTCCAGGAAGTAGGAAAGAAAACCAGAACACTAAGCATCAGTCTCCAAAGTACAAATATCCAGCACTGAAGGAGGGACCATGTGGAACTAAATAGAACTAATTAATTAGAATCAGGTGTGCTTACAGGACATGGAACAGAAAGTAAAGGTGCCTCAAAACACAGCAACCACACAGGAAATACTGACAAAACAAGAGCACCAGGGCAGGAAGTGATTGTAAACACAGGAAGTATAAACTAAAAATAACACTGGACAGGAATTAAAACACCAAATAAGACCAAAGTTTAAGTAGCAAGCCTGACAGAAAGTCCATTACAATTGTTCTTAGCTTCAACGCCATCACGAGTGTGAGTGGGTGCAAGGCGGCGACGAGTGGCGAGTATAAGGCAAGGCCAGGTGGAGTTACGGACACAAGTCTTTTTACAACTTCCAATCGCTGCACGGACACATAACTCCTAGAAATGGATTGCTTTACACATACACACCTGTGAATACAGACACAAAACTCATTAACAAAAAGCCACGTGTAACAAGACAACCAATCCAGGAAATACAAAGAGATAGATTCTTTTTTTTTACGGACAAACAACTTAAAACAAGCACATCCGGCTCAGATTACACACATACACACTAGTTCACAGACACATGAATTGCATTATATATATACACACTTTAGGATAAAAACATACACATAAATTCACAGACACATGAATTGGATTACACACACACACACACACACACACACACACACACACACACACACACACACACACATTAGGATACAAACACACACATTAGTTTACAAACACAACTGTTATGTAACACGAAGAACAGGTCAGAATCAAGTGATTACAATGTATATCAAGTGATTACATATACACACACTAGGATTCAAACACACACATTAGTTCAGACACGTGACATGGATTACACACACACACACACACACATTAGGATACAAACACACATAGTTCACAGGCATGTGAATTGGATTACACAGACGCACACACACATTAGGATACAAACACACACATTAGTTCACAAACACGTGAATTGGATTACACACACACACACACACACATCAGTTCACAAACACGTGAATTGGATTACACACACACACATTACAGTACATACACACACATTAGTTCACAGACATGTGAATTGGGTTACACACACACACATTAGGATAAAAACACACATTAGTTCACAGACACGTGAATTGGATAACACACATTGAAATACAGACACACACACACAGTCCACAGACACGTGAATTGGATTAGACACACACATTGAGATACAGACACACATTAGTTCAAAGACATGTGAATTGGATTACACACACACACACACACACACACATTGAGATACAGACACACACATTATTTCACAGACACGTGAATCGGATTACACACACACATTGAGATACAGACACACACATTATTTCAAAGACATGTGAATTTGATTACACACACACACACACACACATTAGTTCACAGACATGTGAATTGGATTACACACACACATTGAGCTAGACACACACATTAGTTCACAGACATGTGAATTGGATTACACACACACACACACATTGAGATACAGACATACACATTACTTCACAGACATGTTAATTGGATTACACACACACACACACACACACACACACACACATTGAGATACAGACACACACATTAGTTCACAGACACGTGAACCTTAGTTTTTTTCTTGAGTTGAGTGATTATTGATTAGACAAACTAGCACTCTGTCAAATAAAAAGTAGCAACCATGGCGACGTCCCAAACTTCTAGAATGCTCCAGAATGTGCATGTGCGTTGCGCGGCCTATGAATGGTTATTTCCAATTAGGATATTGTTATGATGTTGAGAATCCATAATCCAAATCGAAATCATACTTTGAAAAAATGTCCTGTCTCTGTGGACTTCAACTGTTGTCCTTCCAACACCTCCAACATTTACACACCATCAATACAATCATTGGTACTGCTTGACTCTGATGGATGACATCACTACTTCCTCAGTACATTTAGTCCCACACAACACTGTGGTACGTGAATGTTGCACAATATCACACATGTAATCACGCAGCATGTACTCTCACACTCCCACCTCACCCCTGACCCATTCCGTGCATGGGCCTGTTGGTGCATTTGGGGAATGCTTGAAATAGACAAACCTGTATTTACTTCATTGACTGAGAGTGATGTCTCTGACCTCCCAGGGCCTCCACTGCCCCCGCAAGATGTACAGGTGCTGTGTGGGCAGGCACCCGGGGTCCTGCAGGTCCGCTGGAAGCCCCCCGCCCTTTCTCCCACGGGCACGTCCAACGGGGCCAACGTCATCGGTTACGCCGTCTGCACCAAAGGACAGAAGGTGAGGTGCGGTGGTCCTGATGTGCTCTCCTCATACACCACAGATCACATGCTATGTGTGGCAGCAGCAGCTTGAGATACATAAAGAAAAACATCTAAACATGCTACTGCAACTTCAGTTATGTTTGAAGGCCAAACAAGATCGTTTTAGTTCCTAAAGTTGAGAATAGGAACGTGACAATATGAACATTTAATATGACCATTACCATAACCATACTTGCCAACCCACCCGGATTTTTCGGGAGACTCCCAAAATTCAGCGCCTCTCCCGAAAACGTCCCGGGACAAATTTTCTCCTGAAAATCTCCGGAAATTCAGGCGGAGCTGGAGGCTACGCCCCCTCCAACTCCATGCGGACCTGAGTCAGGACAGCCTATTTTCACGTCCGCTTTCCCACAATATAAACAGTGTGTCTGCCCAATGATGTTGTAACTGTAGAATGATCGAGGGCGAGTTCTTGGTTTCTTATGTGGGTTTATTGTTAGGCAGTTCCATTAACGTCCTCCCAGCGCGGTAACAACACACAACAACAGCAGTCACGTTTTTGTCTACCGTAAAGCAGTTTGTCTGCCGCAAACAGCAATGTTGTGACACTCTTATACAGGACAATACTGCCATCTACTGTACATGCATATGGTTAAAAAAATAATGACAGAGAGTAGAACAAGGATGGACAATTCAACCCTTAACTCAAAAATGAGTATATGAGTGTTATGTGTGTGGGTCTGGTGTCTTTCAGCTTCTTCTTCACAATACACCACAAATTCTCTATAGGGTTCAGGTCAGGGGAGTTGGCAGGCCAATCGCGGACAGTAATGCCATGGTCAGTACACCAGTTACTGCTGGTTTTGGCACTGTGGGCAGGTGCCAGATCATGCTGGAAAATTAAATCATCATCTCCATAGAGCTTTTCCACAGATACAGCTACAATAGCCGTATTCCCATGGTCAAGCCATTCCTGAACTCAAGACAACGCAAGAAGCGTCTGACTGACGGACAGTTGCAGAGTGGTCCAGAGTCCTGTTTTCAGACGAACGCAAATTTTGTATTTCATTTGAAAGTCAAGGCGCTATAGTCTGGAGGAAGGCTGGAGAGGAGCAAAATCCAAGTTGCTTGAAATCCAGTGTGTTCCCACAGTCAGCAATGGTTTGGGGAGCAATGTCAGCTGCTTGTTTTGGTCCACTGTGTTTCATCAAGTCCAGAGTCAATGCAGCTATGAACCAAGAGCACTCCATGCTTCCATCTGTTGTAAAGCTCTATGGAGATGATGATTTCATTTTCCAGCATGATTTGGCACCTGCCCAAAGTGCCAAAACCAGCAGTAACTGGTGTATTGACCATGGCATTACTGGCCGCAATTGGCCTGCCAACTCCCCTGACCTGAACCCTATAGAGAATTTGTGGGGTATTGTGAAGAAGAAGCTGAAAGAAACCAGACCCAATAATGCAAATGAGTTAAAGGCCGCTAGTGAAGCATCTTGGGCATCCATAACAACCCAGCAATGCCACAGGCTGATTGCCTCCATGCCACAATGCATTGATGCAGTAATCCATGCGAAAGGATTCCTAACCAAGTACTTAGTGCATTAATTGACATTTTCAAATGTTTGATTTTTTTTGGTGTTATAAATCTTTTTTTTTTTTACTTGGTCTGAGGAAATATTCTAATTATTTGAGATATAATTTTTGAGTTTTCTTAATCAGTATGCCATAATCAGCAATATTAAAATAATAAAAGGCTTGCAATATTTCAGTTGATGTGTAGTGCATCCAGAATGTATGACATTTCCATGTTTTTCGTTTCATTACAGAAAATAAAGGACTTTATCACAATATTATTATTTTCTGAGACAATCCTGTATATATATATATATATATATATATATATATATATATATATATATAAAACATTATTTTAGGTGGCCCGCCGCATCGTTTTATGTGAGAGGCTCTTCTTTCATTTATGTTGCCTGCAAAATCCTTTTGTGTGAGAGGCTTCTTTCATTAAGTGGCCTGCAACATTATTTTATGTGGCCTGACGCTTCATTTTAAGTGGTCCGCCAAATTATTTTACGTGGCCTGCCACATCATTGTATATGATTATGCTGCATTATTTTACGTGGCCCATTGGGGTCGGCCCTTCGCTTCATTTAATGTGTTCCACCACAAAATTATGCGATCTGCTGCGATATACAGTATATCGTGGCCCATTGCCTCATTTAAAGTGGCCTGCCACATCATTTCAAAAGACCCACCACTTGATTTAGGTGGTCTTCCACTTCATTTAATGTGGCCTGCCGAATCATTTAAAAATAAAGCATTTTTTGACTAGGCGCATGTGTTATTGCTAAATGTTGAGAGAAACTGAAAATGTTGACTTGAAGATGATCTGATCCTGAGATAAGTCACGTCTCAATATGTTGGTCAAAATTAAAGTCATCAAAAAGAGTTTCCTACGCAAATTAATTTTCTGACGAGGCTTTATACATTTATATTCATATGCATTCACTGTTACATGTGGCCCTTTGAGGCCGATGTGGCCCTTTGACGGCGATGTGGTTCTCACCAAAAACAAGTTTGATCCACTTGGACTAAACAAGTCTGGTCTGATGACACAAAATCTGTTTTTAGAGACTAGGAAGGCCCAGTTGTGTCATGTACATGTTTCTGAGCTAAAGCAAGCACACACAAAAGTAGGCACTTCAGAGACAGCGCTAAGGTCTCTACCGCCCTCTGGTGACTGAAGAGGGACAGTGGCTTCAACTTGGACCTTCACAATTGTGAGAGTGACATCACCATATTTGGACAAGTTTGTTGTTTCCAGCAAGCAGATGTTTTTTGTGTTTCTGGAGCAGATTGCAGAGGTGATGTTCCCCATGGCCGACTACGTGACCGTGGAGCTGACGAGGATTCAGTGCTTGGAGGCCAGGGAGGTCATAGTGAGGACTCTGTCCGCACAGGGAGATTCCCAGGACTCCCACATCGCCGCCATTCCAAACAACCTGCTCGTGCCTCTACCTCCACTTCCGCTGCCGGCGCCAATGCACCCCCACCCCCACCCCCAGCAGCCTCACCTTACGTCCCCCCACCTTCCTCACGCCACCCCCCAACTTCCCGCGCTGCCGCCTCCAGCCCACGGGCAACCGCTCCCGCTGCACCCGCATCCTCCGCACCCTCAACCCCACCCGCGACTGCCTCACCCCGGCGTCCCTCCCCAGGGTCGGCCTCCTCATCCGCAGGCCCTCCACCCTCTTCACCAAGGTCCGAGGCCGCAGCACCGCCTGCCTCTGCAGCCGCACCCTCACCCCCACCCGGTACCTCAGAGACCAGTAAGTGCCAGAGACCTGGATGCCAAAGAGCAAGTCGCCCACCACGGGGCAGCTGTCCCACCCAACCAACTCGGTTGGGCCCCCGTACGCTCCCCGTCCTCCCAGCACCCTGTAGCCATGCAAGGCCACACCCTGGAGGCCCCGCCCCATGGCAATCCACGCTCACCCTCCCCACAAAGGATTCTACCACAGCCAAGAGGCACTCTAGTCCCGGACAACGTTGCCAAAGCCATCGCTCGGGAAGCAGCGCAGAGAGTGGCGGCAGAGAGCGGCAAGGTCTGACTGCACCTCATCACCATGCGCTAATACAGGGGCGTCCAAAGTGCGGCAAGGGGGCATTTAGCAGCTCACAAAATGAGTTGTATTGGCTGGCAGCAAATTAGCAGAAAAAAAACAACAGCAGTAAAAATGTCAGAACAAGAGCAAAAAAATCGGAATGTCACGAGAAAAAGCTGACATTTCCAAACTAATAATTGACAATATCATATTTAGTGACCTATAAAACAAAGAGTTATATTTAAATATGTATATATACATATACATATGAATGAATATATATATATATATATGTATATATATGCACATATGTATGCATATATATATGTGCATATATACATATATATGTATGTATGTACATATGTATGTATGTATATATATATTTACACAAACATATGTGCATACCGTATATAAACACATACACATGTATATATATATATAAGTATATGTATGTATATGTATAAAAATGCTAATATATGATAACAATTAAAATGTGTGTGTGTGTGTATATATATATATATATACATTTTAATTGTAATCGTATATATATATATATATATATATATATATATATATATACACATACACATTTTAATTGTAATCATATATTAGCATTTTTTTTTGTACGGAAATATCAAAATGGCCCCCTTCATACTTTGACGTTACTGAAAAAAATCCTTTAGTGGAACAGATTTAGACACCACTAATCTAAGATATTAGAAGCTCTCAAAATAAAAATAAAAATATTTACAAAGTTTAGTTAGATAATTAGAAAATAAAAATAGTACTAACTTATGAATTAATCCGTTTTAAAAATGACAACAACGATAATGTACAGTGTTAAAGGGTCCAACTGAACATTCATATTTTCATACAGGCATAAGTTTTAAGACACTAGGTTATACAGTTACACAATCAGATTATTATTAATATTATCATTATTGTTAAAATATGTAAGATTAAAAGCTGAAATGTTGTAACTAATAAATAACGATAAATATAGTCACCTGTAACACAGAGCTCACACAAAGTTTTGTCTTTAAATATATATAATACCTGTTTTTAGCATTAAAAAAATAAAACAATATTAAAATGGCCCCCGCATACTTTTGACTTTTCAGTATTGTAGCCTTTGGTGGAAAAAGTTTACACACCCCTGGTCAAAAATATTGAAATAAAAAAAAAGTTTAGTTATTTAGTTGATTACAAATAATACTAACCTATGAATTGGTTAATTTGAAAATTGACAACAATAATAATATACACTATGTGTAACTAAACAGTAATAATTTTGTACAGTAAAATATTGGACACTAAGTTAAGCAGTGAAAATGTCAGAAAAAAGAGCAAAAATGAGAAAAATCTAACATGTTCTAAGTAATAATTAAAACTACTATGCTTAGTCACCTATAACACAGAGTTGGGTCTTTACATACAGTGTATGAAAGATATCAAAATGGCCTCCACATACTTGGACTTTTCAGTACACCCTGCTGTACTCGTCGTCATGGCAACGCTGCAAATCCACTGTCTGCTTTCCAGGGGGAGCGCAGGCCTGCTGGCTACGGCGAGCGGGGTCAGACCTTCCACCAGCACCACTCGGATGAGGAAGAGGAGGACGAGGAAGGGTGTGCACGCCGCAGGCGAAGGGGACCTTCGGTGGACGAGTTCCTCCGAGGCTCGGAGTTGGGAAGGCCGGTAAGAGCGACGTGAAAGGCTGGGTAGGACTGGACAGCAGGAAGCTGGTTAGCTGCATGCACACACAGACAAGCTTGCCGGCGTCACTGTGTGCGTTCACGTGTCGTGTGTGTGTGTGTGTGTGTGCGTGTGTGTGTGTATGTATGTGGACTTAAACAACTGGCTCTTTGTGTGTGTGTGTGTGTTTGTGTGTGCCTGTCAAAAGCCTCACTATAGTCACAATGAAGAGTATCACAGCGAGAGCAGCCGCGGCTCTGACCTGTCTGACATCATGGAAGAGGATGAGGAGGAGCTGTACTCAGAGATGCAGCTGGACGAGGGACGCCGACGCAACTCGCACAACACTCCCAAGGTGCACTTCTTTGCACGTACTTCTAACTAGTCAGACAGACTCACCCCCATCCAAATACAACCTCTTGCTGGGAGTCCACTGCACAGGCACAGATACTTCACTGCTGCCTTAATTTAGTGTGTGCTCAGTTACATTAGTGTCTGTGCTCAGGTTACATTAGGGTCTGTGCTCAGGTTACGTTAGCGTCTGTGCTCAGGTTACGTTAGCGTTTGTGCTCAGGTCACATAAGTGTGTGTGCTCAGGTTGCGTTAGCGTCTGTGCTCAGGTTACATTAGCGTGTGTGCTCAGGTTGCGTTAGCGTGTGTGCTCAGGTTACGTTAGCGTTTGTGCTCAGGTTGCGTTAGCGTTTGTGCTCAGGTTGCGTTAGCGTTTGTGCTCAGGTTGCGTTAGCGTTTGTGCTCAGGTTGCGTTAGCGTGTGTGCTCAGGTCACATAAGTGTGTGTGCTCAGGTTGCGTTAGCGTCTGTGCTCAGGTTACATTAGCGTGTGTGCTCAGGTTAAGTTAGCGTTTGTGCTCAGGTTGCGTTAGCGTGTGTGCTCAGGTTGCGTTAGCGTGTGTGCTCAGGTTACGTTAGAGTGTGTGCTCAGGTCACATAAGTGTGTGTGCTCAGGTTGCGTTAGCGTGTGTGCTCAGGTTACGTTAGCGTTTGTGCTCAGGTTGCGTTAGCGTGCGTGCTCAGGTTGCGTTACCATGCATGCTGAGGTTATGTCAATGTGCATGCTCAAGTTACATTAGCAGTGTGCTCAGGTTACATTAGCATGTGTGCTCAGGTTACATTAGCATGTGTGCTAAGGTTATTTTAATGTGTGTGCTCAGGTTACATTAGCAGTGTGCTCAGGTTACATTAGCGTGTATGCTCAGGTTACATTAGCGTGTATGCTCAGGTTACATTAGCGTGTATGCTCAGGTTACATTAGCGTAGGTGCTCAGGTTACATTAGCAGTGTGCTCAGGTTACATTAGCAGTGTGCTCAGGTTACATTAGCGTGTATGCTCAGGTTACATTAGCGTAGGTGCTCAGGTTACATTAGCAGTGTGCTCAGGTTACATTAGCGTGTATGCTCAGGTTACATCAGCGTAGGTGCTCAGGTTACATTAGCGTGTATGCTCAGGTTACATCAGCGTAGGTGCTCAGGTTACATTAGCGTGTATGCTCAGGTTACATTAGCGTGTATGCTCAGGTTACATTAGCGTAGGTGCTCAGGTTACATTAGTGTGTGCTCAGGTTACATTAGCGTGTGCTCAGGTTACATTAGCTTAGGTGCTCAGGTTACATTAGTGTGTGCTCAGGTTACATTAGCGTGTGCTCAGGTTACATTAGCGTAGGTGCTCAGGTTACATTAGTGTGTGCTCAGGTTACATTAGCGTGTGTGCTCAGATTCCACCACAGAGGAGGCACTTAACAAAGCCTTCATTTCTCTTACACTTCCTCCTGTAGTCGATAGAGATCGACCGATATAGTTTTTTAAAGCCGATAAATGCTTTAAAATGTAATATCGGAAATTATCGGTATCGGTTTCAAAAAGTAAAATTTATGACTTTTAAAGACGCCGATGTACGGAGTGGTACACGGACGTAGGGAGAAATACAGAGCAGTCGCGTCTCCCAGTCATACTTGCCAACCCTCCCGATTTACCCGGGAGACTCCCGAATATCATTGTCCCGCCCGGAAATCTCCTGGGGCAACCATTCTCCCGATTTCCACCCAGGCAACAATATTGGGGGTAACTTTAACTTTAACACTGTTTCAAATATGCGCCACACTGTGAACCCACACCAAACAAGAATGACAAACACATTTCGGGAGAACATCGACACCGTAACACAACAGAACAAATACCCAGAACCCCTTGCAGCACTAATTCTTCCAGGACGTTACAATCTACACCCCCCCCCCCCCCGCCCCCCCAATTCAACCTCCTCATGCTTCCGGGACGCTACAATCTACACCCCCTGCAACCCTTTACCCTGCCCACCTCAACCTCCTCAGGCTCTCTCAGGGAGACAATGTCCCAAATTCCAAGCTGCTGTTTTGAGGCATGTTAAAAAAAAACTATGCACTTTGTGACTTCAACAATAAATATGGCGGTGCCATGTTTGCATTTTTTTCCATAACTTGAGTTGATTTATTTTGGAAAACCTTGTTACATTGTTTAATGCATCCAGCGGGGCATCACAACAAAATTAGGCATAATAACGTGTTAATTGCACGACTGTATATATCATTGTCGGTTGATATCAGAATCGGTAATTAAGAGTTGGACAATATCGGAATATCTGATATCGGCAAAAAAGCCATTATCGGACATCTGTAGTTATTACTATCTATTTCACTAATGATTCATGTTTTAAATACTGCTATCGTATATATATATATATATATATATATATATATATTGGTCGATCTCTAGCAGTCAATGATTCCAATTGTAGTTTTTTGGTAAGAATACACGTTCTGGTGGGCTTGTTTGTGTGTGTTTGCGTGTGCGTCAGTGTGTACGTGTGTTCCTGCGTGCCTGTCTGCGAGCGCTGCATGGGTTTGTTTACGTACCACTTGTCGGAGTACGTCAGTGCACATTCGTCCACACACGCCCGGAGAGTGAGCTGGTCTGCTGGGACGGCGTGCGGAGACTTCATGTTTGCGTCTGTCTGCGTTGTAGTCCGCTAACCCATCGGGAGGCCGTCACCAGCGCGACGGCGGCCGGAGGATTCACCATGGCGGACCGCAGCCGCAGAGACCGCCTCTCACCGTCCCTGCCATTGGTCAGTAAAGACTTTAGCTTTCTTCACAATGTTCACACAACGAGATTTTGAACCACAGGATTAAACATGAGCTAATGAATGACCATCAGTATGGGTTCAGGAGTAATCGATCTACATCCCGAGCAGTGATGGACTTTGTGGAAAACATAGCTACAGCGATAGAAAAAAAGCAACACAACGTTGGTGTATTTATTGACTTATGTAAAGCTTTTGACACAATTGATCACTCCTGCAAAAATTGGAAAACTATGGCATAAGAGGTGTTTCACAACAGTGGTTAAAGGCCTACTGAAATGAGATTTTCTTATTTAAACGGGGATAACAGGTCCATTCTATGTGTCATACTTGATCATTTCGCGATATTGCCAGATTTTTGCTGAAAGGATTTAGTAAAGAACATCGACGATAAAGTTCGCAACTTTTGGTCGCTAATAAATAATAGATAGACAGACAACATTCACACTCACATTCACACACACAAAAAAAAACTGTACGTGTATGATTGTTGATATGTATAATGATTAATAAATGGGTTATACTTGTATAGCGATTTTCTACCTTCAAGGTACTCAAGTGAAGTGAAGTGAATTATATTTATATAGCGCTTTTCTCAAGTGACTCAAAGCGCTTTACATAGTGACACCCAATATCTAAGTTACATTTAAACCAGTGTGGGTGGCACTGGGAGCAGGTGGGTAAAGTGTCTTGCCCAAGGACACAACGGCAGTAACTAGGATGGCACAAGCGGGAATCGAACCTGCAACCCTCAAGTTGCTGGCACGGCCACTCTACCAACCGAGCTATGCCGCCCTCAAAGCGCTTTGACACTATTTACACATTCACCCGTTCACACACACTGATGGCGGGAGCTGCCATGCAAGGCCCTAACCGTGACCCATCAGGAGCAAGGGTGAAGTGTCTTGCTCAAGGACACAACGAACGTGACGAGGTTGTCAGAAGCTTAAAGTTAAAGTTAAAGTACCAATGATTGTCACACACATACTAGATGTGGCGAAATTATTCTCTGCATTTGACCAATCCCCCTTGATCACCCACTGGGAGGTGAGGGGAGCAGTGGGCAGCCCGGGAATAATTTTTGGTGATTTAACCCCCAATTCCAACCCTTAATGCTGAGTGCCAAGCAGGGGGGTAACGTGTCCCATTGTTATAGTCTTTGGTATGACTCGGCCAGGGTTTCAACTCACGACCTACCGATCTCAGGGCGGACACTCTAACCCAGGGGTCGCTAACCTTTTTGGCGGAGAGAGCAATAAAAGCCAAATATTTTTTAAAGTATTTCCGTGAGAGCCATATATATATATATATATATATATATATATATATATATATATATATATATATATATATATCCATCCATCCATCCATCCATCATCTTCCGCTTATCCGAGGTCGGGTCGCGGGGGCAGCAGCCTAAGCAGGGAAGCCCAGACTTCCCTATCTCCAGCCACTTCGTCTAGCTCTTCCCGGGGGATCCCGAGGCGTTCCCAGGCCAGCCGGGAGACATAGTCTTCCCAACGTGTCCTGGGTCTTCCCCGTGGCCTCCTACCAGCTGGACGTGCCCTAAACACCTCCCTAGGGAGGCGTTCGGGTGGCATCCTGACCAGATGCCCGAACCACCTCATCTGGCTCCTCTCGATGTGGAGGAGCAGCGGCTTTACGTTGAGTTCCTCCCGGATGGCAGAGCTTCTCACCCTATCTCTAAGGGAGAGCCCCGCCACCCGGCGGAGGAAACTCATTTCGGCCGCTTGTACCCGTGATCTTATCCTTTCGGTCATGACCCAAAGCTCATGACCATAGGTGAGGATGGGAACGTAGATCGACCGGTAAATTGAGAGCTTTGCCTTCCGGCTCAGCTCCTTCTTCACCACAACGGATCGATACAACGTCCGCATTACTGAAGACGCCGCACCGATCCGCCTGTCGATCTCACGATCCACTCTTCCCCCACTCGTGAACAAGACTCCTAGGTACTTGAACTCCTCCACTTGGGGCAGGGTCTCCTCCCCAACCCGGAGATGGCACTCCACCCTTTTCCGGGCGAGAACCATGGACTCGGACTTGGAGGTGCTGATTCTCATTCCGGTCGCTTCACACTCGGCTGCGAACCGATCCAGTGAGAGCTGAAGATCCCGGCCAGATGAAGCCATCAGGACTACATCATCTGCAAAAAGCAGAGACCTAATCCCGTGGCCACCAAACCGGAACCCCTCAACGCCTTGGCTGCGCCTAGAAATTCTGTCCATAAAAGTTATGAACAGAATCGGTGACAAAGGACAGCCTTGGCGGAGTCCAACCTTCACTGGAAACGTGTCCGACTTACTGCCAGCAATGCGGACCAAGCTCTGACACTGATCATACAGAGAGCGGACTGCCACAATAAGACATTCCGATACCCCATACTCTCTGAGCACTCCCCACAGGACTTCCCGAGGGACACGGTCGAATGCCTTCTCCATGTCCACAAAGCACATGTAGACTGGTTGGGCAAACTCCCATGCACCCTCAAGAACCCTGCCGAGAGTATAGAGCTGGTCCACAGTTCCACGACCAGGACGAAAACCACACTGTTCCTCCTGAATCCGAGGTTCGACTATCCGGCGAAGCCTCCTCTCCAGTATATATATATATATATATATATTTTTTTTTTTAACACTAAATACAACTATATGCGTGCATTTTTAAGAAATACCAACATTTTTTGAGTATAATAAGTCTCCTATTCTTTTTAATAACATTGTTATTCTGAGGCTAACTAACAATAAATAAAATACTTCTTACCATTAATGCGACTTTTTGAACAGGTGCAGTAGAAACCGGATGGATTTATGAAAATGCATGAGAATGTTTTATATTTTGAACGTCATTTTTGACACTGTGATTACCAGCGGAATTATTCATTGCTTATCGTGTTAAGCAATGTCAGCTAAGATTTATCTGAGAGCCTGATGCAGTCATCAAACGAGCCACATCTAGCTCTAGAGCAATAGGTTCCCTACCCCTGCTCTAACCACCAGCCCAGTGGTTCTTAACCTTTTTTCAGTGATGTACCACCTGTGAACATTTTTTTAATTCAACTACCCCCTAATCAGAGCAAATCATTTTTGGTTGAAAAAAAGAGATAAAGAAGTAAAATAAAGAACAATGTCATCAGTTGTATAACAATATTGCTCATTTGTAGTGGTCTTTCTTGAACTATTTGGACAACAAAATATAAAAATAACTTAAAAACTTGTTGAAAAAAAACAAGTGATTCAATTATAAATAAAGATTTCTACACATAGAAGTAATCATCAACTTAAAGTGCCTTCTTTGGGGATTGTAATAGAGATCCATCTGGATTCATCAACTTCATTCTAAACATTTCTTCACAAAAAATAAAATCTTTAACATCAATATTTATGGAACATGTCCACAAAAAATTTAGCTTTCAACACTGGATATTGCATTTTTGCATTTCTTTTCACAGTTTATGAACATACATTCATATTTTGTTGAAGTGTTATTCAATAAATATATTTCTTAAGGATTTTTGAATTGTTGCTATTTTTAGAAGTTGTTTTTTTTTTTTTTTTTTAATCTCACGTACCCTTTGGCATACCTTCAAGTACCCCCCAGGTGTACGCGTACCCCCATTTGAGAAACACTGCACTAGGCCACTGAGCAAGTTTTGGTTGTAGTGAAGTTGGTAGAAGCTGGGGATCGAACCAGGAACCCTCAGGTTGCTGGCACGGCCTCTCTCCCAGCTGCACCACGCCCTACTGTGCTGTTAAATTGATCACACAAAATGGTTGATTATATGACCGAAATAAACTAATTTAATGCATTCATTCTTTTGACAAAACATTCTATGATAAACTTAACTATATTGCAGAAATAAGGTAAATATAATTTATAAATACACAAACATAACCGTTAAAGGTAGGTGACATGTTTTAACTATGTTGTCAAAACTCTGAAAAAAAAAAAAAATCATATGCGGATAAATGAAACCCGCCATTTTATTTCTAAATATAAGTAATAAAATACATGAGAAAAGTACTTGAAAATAAATAAATGGAAAATAATGCCTATATTTTTTTCAGAGTTATTGTTAGTGATTAATCAGTGTTTAAAAAGAGTAAAAGGAAAGTTCGAGGCTAAATAGTTACCGTGTTTGGTAAAGCAGTGTGTAGGCGTGTTCTAGAAGGTTCCATGACGTTGTTAGCGAATGCTACGGCTAACACGCAAATGTAGCACTTATTCCCCTCTCAAAACAGTCAGTGGCTTCATCGTTATGGTTTTCTGAGGTGGCGTTTGCTGTTCGCTGTCGAGCCTTTCCGATGAAGATGAATACTTTAGTTGCGATAAAATCAGTAAACTTTCCACAATGACTTTGGGGAAAGCTGCCATATTCGAAAGTAGGCGGGGCTAGTTAGTTACCTGACTGCCAATTGGCCACAGTAAGCTGTCAATCAACTCCCCTCAGCTGTACACAAACGAATTTTTTTTATTTCATTCGTATATTTTCCTAATAATCTTTTTAAAAACAATGGTCAAAATATCACTGACTTTTACAAAATATACTCAGTCTAAATTTAAATTATTCATATCTTTTTTGTTATAAGTTAAAGCAGGGGTCACCTGCTTTAACTTATAAGGACCAGATGAGTCGCCCTGGCCTGTTCTAAAAATAGCTCAAATAGGAGCACTTACCAGTGAGCTGCCTCTATTTTTTAAATCTTATTCATTTACTAGAAAGCTGGTCTTGCTTTGCTCGACATTTTTAATTCTGAGAGAGACAAAACTCAAATAGAATTTGAAAATCCAAGAAAATATTTTTAAAGACTTGGTTTTCACTTGTTTGAATAAATTCATTTATTTTTTTACTTTTCTTCTTATAACTTTCAGAAAGACAATTTTAGAGAAAAAATACAACCTTAAAAATGATTTTAGGATTTTTAAACGCATATACCTTTTTACCTTTTAAATTCCTTCCTCTTCTTTCCTGACAATTTAAATCAGTGTTCAAGTAAATTTTTTTTTTTATTATTGTAAAGAATAATAAATACATTTTGATTTAAATCTTCATTTTAGCTTCTGTTTTTTCGACAAATAATATTTGTGAAATATTTCTTTAAACTTATTATGATTAAAATAAAACAAAAATATCTTCGCAAATCTAGAAAATCTTTAGAATCAAATTTAAATCTTATTTCAAAGTCTTTTGAATTACTTTTAAAATTTTTGTTCTGGAAAATCTAGAAGAAATAATGATTTGTCTTTGTTAGAAATATAGCTTGGTCCAATTTGTTATATATTACAACAAAGTGCAGATTGAATTTTAACCTATTTAAAAGATGTCATCAAAATTCTAAAATTAATCTTAATCAGGAAAAATTACTAATGATGTTCCATAATAATTTTTTAAAATTTTTCAAAAAGATTCGAATTAGCTGGTTTTTCTCTTCTTTTTTTCAGTTGAATTTTGAATTTTAATTGTCACCAATTGAAGACAAACTATGTTTCAAAATTTAATTTACAATTTTCTTCCTGTTTTCTCCTCTTTTAAACCGTTCAATTAAGTGTTTTTTTCATCATTTATTCTCTACAAAAAAACCTTCCGTAAAAGGAAAAAAAATGTACGACGGAATGACAGACAGAAATACCCATATATATGTATATATATATATATATATATATATATATATATATATATATATATATATATATATATATATTTAATTAAAGGTAAATTGAGCAAATTGGCTATTTCTGGCAATTTATTTAAGTGTGTATCAAACTGGTAACCCTTCGCAATAATCAGTACCCAAGAAGTAGCTCTTGGTTTCAAGAAGGTTGTTGACCCCGGAGTTAAAGTAAACCATTGTTACATATGGGTAGTTGGCATTAGCAATATGGAAGGCATATCTGTAAAATAAAAAATAAATATTTATTTACATGAAACCAGTATTCTCAGACAGTTCTTGTAAAGACGATTCCACTGATGAAAGTACCATTTTCCTGTGTTAAATATTAAGGAAGTTATATATGGCGGCTAATTTATGTCTTTATTACGAAAATAATTTTTGACACTGAAATTAAGTAACACATTTTTTTGCATTTCATTTTTGTGAACTGATTTCTTTTTTTTACATTAAATTATGCTGACAATTTTAGTGGAAAAAAAACTGGTAGCAAAATGTGTGTTTCAAAATTCAGTGTATTAAAATTAGTGTATACAATTGAGTTTTTAAAAATCCAGTGTAAAATAATCCAGTGTAAAAAAAAATCAGTATATAAAAATCAGTGTTAAATAACACAATGTGTAACAATTCAGAGTAAAAAAAAAAAATCAGTCTGTGTGTGTGTATTTTGTGTCTTGGATGATTTTTGTTGTGTGTTTTGAAGACGGTCCCCGGGAGCACCGCTCGCCCACCTACCTGGACGAGTCGGAGCCGGAGGAGTCATTCCGGGTGTTCGTGGCGCTCTTTGACTACGACCCTCTGTCCATGTCCCCCAACCCTGACGCGGCCGACGAGGAGCTGCCTTTCAAAGAGGGACAAATCATCAGGGTGAGGACTTTGATCGTCAGACATATTGTTTCCAGACACACTGTTTCCAGAAATATTGTTTACTCAAATGTTGTTTACAGACATATTGTTTACGGACATATTGTTTACGGATGCAGATATACGGGGACAAAGACACAGATGGCTTCTACCGAGGGGAAGTGCGAGGCAGGATGGGTCTGATTCCGTGCAACATGGTGTCTGAGATCCGTGCAGAGGATGACGAGACCATGGAGCAGCTCATCAAACAGGGTTTCCTGCCTCTCAGCACCCCGGTGGACAGACTAGGTACTGACCCAAAATATGGTTGATGTCGTTGACTTATTCATTTGACCGACACCGTGGTCTTTGATGGAGCTTACTTTTAACGCACATGTTGATGTTACTTGTAAGGAAATGTTCGGCTAGTTTTCATTTCTCTCTTCAGAGCTCTCCACATTTGAAATAATTACTCATCCAAATTTTTCCTGAGATGTCAAATCAGAAGTCAGCATTGTGTCATGTGCCAGGCTGTTCATTGGCTCAGTCACTTTCACTTCCTGTTTGTTTTTGAAATGTATTTACTTACATGTCCCATACTACATCAATTAATTCTTGACTAAGTGTTCTTCTGTAAGACATACCAATGATCTCATTCTTACAGTCCTTCAAATACATGTCAGACATACCATTGATCTAATTATTTTTACAGTCCTTCAAATTTATGTCCAAATACATGTCAGAAATACCAATGATATCATTCTTACTGGCCTTCAAATTCATGTCAGACACACCAATGATCTCATTCTTACAGTTCT
This sequence comes from Nerophis ophidion, assembly GCF_033978795.1. Classification (NCBI taxonomy): domain Eukaryota; kingdom Metazoa; phylum Chordata; class Actinopteri; order Syngnathiformes; family Syngnathidae; genus Nerophis; species Nerophis ophidion. The sequence goes on along the minus strand of NC_084618.1, from coordinate 19,674,363 downwards.
TCAATTCATGTCAGACATACCAATGATCTCATTCTTACTGGCCTTCAAATTCATGTCACACATACCATTGATCTCATTGTTACAGTCCTTCAAATTCATGTCAGATATACCAATGATTTCATTCTTACAGTCCTTCGAATTCATGTCAGACCTACCAATGATCTCATTCTTACTGTCCTTCAAATTCATGTCGGATATACCAATGATTTCATTTTTACAGTCCTTCAAATTCAAGTCAGACATACCAATGATCTCATTCTTATGGTCCTTCAAATTCATGTCGGACATACCAATGATCTCATTCTTACTGTCCTTCAAATTCATGTCGGACCTACCAATGATCTCATTCTTACAGTCCTTCAAATTCATGTCAGACATACCAATGATCTCATTCTTACTGTCCTTCAAATTCATGTCGGACCTACCAATGATCTCATTCTTACAGTCCTTCAAATTCATGTCAGACATACCAATGATCTCATTCTTACAGTCCTTCAAATTCATGTCAGATATACCAATATTTTCATTCTCACAGTCCTTCAAATTCATGTCAGACCTACCAATGATCTTATTCTTACTGTCCTTCAAATTCATGTCGGACCTACCAATGATCTCATTCTTACTGTCCTTCAAATTCTTGTCAGATATACCAATGATTTCATTATTACATTCCTTCAAATTCAAGTCAGACATACCAATGATCTCATTCTCATGGTCCTTCAAATTCATGTCAAACATACCAATGATCTCATTCTTATAGTCCTTCAAATTCATGTCAGACATACCAATGATCTCATTCTTAGAGTCCTTCAAATTCATGTCAAACATACCAATGATCTCATTCTTATTGTCCTTAAAATTCATGTCAGACATACCAATGCTCTCATTCTTATAGTCCTTAAAATTCATGTCAGACATACCAATGCTCTCATTCTTATAGTCTTTCAATTCATGTCAGACATTCCAATGATCTCATTCTTACTGTCCTTCAAATTCATGTCGGATATAACAATGATCTCATTCTTATTGTCCTTCAAATTCATGTCAAACATACCAATGATCTCATTCTTACTGTCCTTCAAATTCATGTATGATCTAATTCTTACTGTCCTTCAAATTCATGTCATACATACCAATGATCTCATTCTTACAGTCCTTCAAATTCATTTCAGACATACCAGTGATCTCATTCTTACTGTCCTTCAAATGAATGTATGATCTCATTCTTACAGTCCTTTAAATTCCCGTCAAACAAACCAATGATCTCATTCTTACAGCCCTTCAAATACATGTCAGACATACCAATTATCCTATTCTTACAGTTCAAATTCATGTCAAGTTATTGATTCTGATGTTGCATTACCGTACTGTATATTATTATATTGTATAGTACTGTATTGTCTTGTACAGTTCTCTCGATTACTGTTTTGTATTGTATAGTACCATATAGTATAGTACTGTATTATATAGTACTGCATCGTATTGTACTGTATAGTACTTTATTGTCTTCTATAGTAATGTATAGTATTGTACTGTATTGTACAGTCTTGTGTAGTATTGTATTGATATGTATTCTACAGTGCTGTATAGCACTGTACAGTAATGTACTGTCTTGTGTTGTACTGTACTGTACTGCAAGTGTTTCTGTGGCTCTGTGTGAACGAGTGTGAAGTGCTGTGCAAGTGGTAGTGCAGAGTTTGTGTTTTGTTTATTTGTATTTTATTGTATTGTATGTTTGATGTTTTCTGTATTTGTGGGGACCCCTTGAAAAGGAGACACTGCATGTCAAGGGACTAATTGGACTTAACAATAATATTCAAGGAAATGTGGTGAACTGTGATGATGTGATTTGCAGAGCAAAATAGGAGAGGTCTCCGTCGAGGTGAAGCCTCCAGGAGGATGGTGGCGTTGTACGACTACGACCCTCGAGAAAGCTCACCCAACGTTGATGTTGAGGTACCACCAACCTATGCAACCTTTCTGCCAACCATAGAAATGATCGGTGTTGGATAGTCTCTCGCTACATGTAGCCACGCCACCTAGCTTCACTGTATTTCCCGCTATAGCATGACGCTAGTCTTGCTACTTTTTCAACCAGTGGAGATTCCTGCTGCTGAGCTATTTTAAGACCCTTGTAGTGAGGTAGCACCCATCAGAGCTACACCCTAAACAGAAGCAAGAGAGAAGAGAAAAAGAAAAGAAAGAGAAGAGAAGAGACAAGAGAAAAAAAGAGAAAGAAAAGAGAGAGAAGAGAGAGAGACAAGAGAAAGAAAAGAGAGAATAGAAAGAAAAGAGAAAAAGAAGACAAAAAATAGAGAAGAGAAAGAAAAGAGAAGTGAAAGAAAATAAAAAGAAGCGAGACGAGACATAGAAGAGAGAGAAAGAGAAGAGAAAGAAAAGAGAGAGACAAGAGAAAGAAAATAGAGGGAGAAGTGAAATAAAAAAGAGAGAAGAGAAAGAGAAGAGAGAGGGGCAAAAGAAAGAACAGAGAGAAGAGAAAGAGAAGACAAAAGAGAGAGAGAAGAGAAAGAGAAGAGAGAGGGGCAAAAGAAAAAAAAAGAAAATAGAGACGAGACATAGAAGAGAGAGGAGAAAGAGAAGAGAAAGAAAAGAGAGAGACAAGAGAAATAAAAGAGAGAGAAGAAAATAAAGAGAAGAGAGAGAAAGGAAAAGAGAGAAGAGAAAGAGAAGAGAAAGAAAAAAGAGAGAAGACAAACATAAGAGAGAAAATGAAAAAGAAAAGAGAGAGACGAGAGATTGAAGAGAGAGGAGAAAAAGAAAAGATAAGAAAGAAAGGAGAAGAGAAAGAAAAGAGAGAGACAAGAGAAATAAAAGAGAGAGAAGAAAATAAAGAGAAGAGAAAGGAAAAGAGAGAAGAGAAAGAGAAGAGAAAGAAAAAAGAGAGAAGACAAACATAAGAGAGAAAATGAGAAAGAAAAGAGAGAGACGAGAGATTGAAGAGAGAGGAGAAAAAGAAAAGATAAGAAAGAAAGGAGAAGAGAAAGAAAAGAGAGAGACAAGAGAAAGAAAAGCGAGAGAGACAAGAGAAAGAAAAGCGAGACAAGAGAAAGAATAGAAAAAGAAAAGAGAGAGAAGAAAGAGAAAGAAAAAAAGGTTACTTAGCTTACTACCTTTCCCAAGGAGGTTTCCCATCACTGGGAATGATATCGATACATATATATATATATATATATATATATATATATATATATATATATATATATATATATATATATATATATATATATATATATATATATATATATACATATATATATATATATATACATATATGTATATGTATATACATATGTATATATGTGTATATATATACATATGTATATATGTATATATATATATGTATATATAGATATATAGTATGTATATATACAGTATATTATATATATAATATACTGTATATATACATACTATATACATATATATATATACATATATAGTATATGTATATATATACATATATACATATATGTATATATGTACATATATACATATACTATATATGTATATATATATGTATATATACATATGAAGAGTTCATACGCAAAAACCGATAAACGCCATTTTGATAAAGTTTAGCCCAGCCTCGGTAATATATAGTCCACCACTTCTATTGTGGTATACCAAAATCAATTTGTTTGCAAATGCAGACAAATGCCGCTTTTAACGTCATTTAGTTCAGCGATTTATTGCAAAGGCCGATAAGCGCCATGGATCATTTATCACAAAAGCCGATATATCCGTTTGCCCAACCAGCGCTGCAGTACGGGATCACGTGACAAACAAAATGGCAGCGCGCTCGGACTCACTCAGTGTTGTTATCCACGCATGAATAATTTGGAAGCTTCTCCTGTGAACACTGTTAAGCCAGCGAAAAAAACTGACGTGTTGAAGTTATTTGATGTTGGCGCTAGCACGCGTGTCCGTGAGTTTTACACCGCTGCGTTAAACGATGTTGTCGAGCATGGAGCTAATGTCGATAGCGATGATGAGTGAGCTGTTATCTGCACAGGAGTGTTTTTGATAGGCAAACCAGGTTGAGCATTTGTGGTTGTTTTATTAATAAAACATTGTCTTCATTGCAACACTGTTTTTTTGTTTTTTCATTTTGTGCTGAAAAGCACAAGGTAAATATGTGAGGTCACAGTTCCAAAAAAGCATGTCCGGTTAGCAAGTACGAAAAAACAATGTTCGCAGGGACAGCTAGATTTATACGTACCAAGGGATCGAAACTGTTAAATAATGAAGTAAATAAATGTGAACAGTTGTTACCTTGAAATGTGGCTTTCGATAAATTTCACGTTCTGTTTTTCTCTCTATCTTTATCTTGAATATTATGCGAAATAACGACCGCAAAGAAAACGATTTTGGAGATATCTGTTTTTGCAACATATCATAATTTGGATATATCTGCTTTTGACGTAAAACCACATCAAACACTCTTATTTGAAAGCCATTCATTACATCAGCATTTCTTAAAAGTTTAGGCTTTCATGACTTGCTTATGTTGATATTAAATAAACCATTGTATGCTTGTATATGTACCGGCAACACCAGCAGGCAGAAAATCGTTAATATACAGAATCGGTCAAAATGGATTTATCTGCTTTTGCATATGAACTCTTCATATATAGTATGTATACATACAGTATATTATATATATACATATATATATAATATACTGTATGTATACATACTATATATATACATATATATACACATATATACATATATACATACATACATACATACATACATACATACATACATACATATATATATATATATATATATATATATATATATATATATATATATATATATATATATATCATTTTGTCTTCTGATAGGCTGAGCTGACCTTCTGCACGGGTGACATCATTGCGGTGTTTGGCGACATCGACGAAGACGGCTTCTACTATGTGAGCGATTGATCTGTTCTCCAAACACCATGTTTACAGTCTGGGTGGAGAAGACGTAGTGTTTAACATTTCTTGTCTGTGTCGACATTTGCAATGCCAAACAATCAATGTGTTGACGGCAGTATGAGTGGTCCTGATGGCAATGTTTCATCAGGGGGAGATCAATGGCCATCGCGGTCTGGTCCCCTCCAACTTCCTGGAAGAAGTGCCTGACGACGTGGAGGTGTACCTGACCGACACGCCCGCCCACTTCCCCCCCGAGGAGCCCACCAACCGGCTCCCCGCCGCCAACTCGGCCGCCCCCGTCCCGGATCCCAAACGGGTACATCATCATCATCACCACCACCATCACCATCGCCGCTCTCAGCGCTAACGCCCATTCCTTCCTCTCTTTCTCTTTCTCCCTTTCTCTCTCTCTCCTTCCCTCGCTCTCTCTCTCTCTCGCACTCTCTCCTTCTCAATGTCCATATATGGAAGTATTGTTGACGCAAAACTATTTGCAAATGTGTATCTCAGTCTGTGCGTCAGTACTCCAAATCTCATGTCCGTGTGCTAATTTGTGTGTCTGTGTCTCAATGTGTGTGTCCGTAATCAGATCCCTGTGTGTGTGTGTTTCAATTTGTGTGTGTAAATTTTTTTTAAAAAACATCTGTCTGTTTGTAGTTAGATCTGTGTGTGTAAAAAAAAATGTGTGTCTTTGTATTCGGATTTGTGTGAAGCAGGAACTCTGATTGGCGGTCTTTTTACAGGTGGCTTTTGCGACAACTCTGCCGAGTAAGATGAGCAGGTGCAAGGCACGTAAAAAGACAGCCAATCAGAGTTCCTGCTTTACACAAATCTGAATACACAGACACAGCCTTTTTTTTTACACACACACAAAGCGAGATATGGACACACAACTCTTACACGACATGCAAAAGTCACATGTAAACAGACAGCCAATCAGAGTTCCCAGTTCACACAAATCTGAATACAGAGACACACCCTTTTTTTTTTTACAGAGACACACACACATCAACGCATGCACGCACACACACACAAATAGAAATACGGAGAAACAAATCTTACACAGCATTAGTGTCGCAAAAGTTACGTGTAATACGACAGCCAATTAGGGATCCTGCTTCACACAAATCCAAATACACAGAAACACACTTTTTTTTTACACACACACAGATCATGATACGGACACACAACTCTTACGCGGCCTGCAAAAGATACATGTAAACAGACAGCCAATCAGAGTTCCTGCTTCACACACATTTGAACACAAAGACTACCCTTTTTTTTTTATCACACACAAACAAATCGCGATACGGACACACAAATCTTGCACGGCAGAAGTGTCGCAAAAGTCACATGTAAAAAGACAGCCAATCAGAGGTCCTGCTTCACACGAATCCGAATACACACACACAGATCGTGCTACAGACACACAACTCTTACACGGCATGCAAAAGTCACATGTAAACAAACAGCCAATCCGAGTTCCTGCTTCACACAAATCTAAATACACAAACACACCCTTTTTTTTTTCTTTCACACACACAAATCGAGATACCGACACACAAATTTTACATGGCAGAAATGTCGCAAAATTCACGTGTAGAAAGACAGCAAATCAGAGGTCCTGCTTCACACAAATCTGAATACACACACACACTCTCACACACACAAATAGAAATACAGACACACATTGAAACACGCGTACACAGAACTAATTACACAGACACAAATTAAGATACAGACACACAAATTAGTACGCGGACACGTGAATGAGATATCAGACGCACAGATCGAGAAAGAGTTTTGCTACAACAATACTTCCATACCATCTCGGGCTTGCTTGTGTGTGTGTATGTTTGTGTATGTGTGTGTGTGTTTGTGTGTGTGTGTGTGTGTGTGTGTTTGTGGCTGTGGTGACCAACTAACAACCTCCCTTGCTGCTCCATCTGTGAAAAGGAAGTAGAGAAAAAGTGCAGTGTGACAACCTTTCTAAGTCTCAGAGAAAGGAAGAAGCAAAGCCTGCATTCGGACAGAGAGACAAACGAGGCAAACGAGAGGACGCAGGCGCTGCGTGGAGGCGGGGTTGTTCTTGCATGCTCATTCCTTCCATTTGTACCTCTTTGCACTCAACACCCTCACGCGTTATGGCGTGCGGCAACGATAACGAGTAAGTGCTAATTGCTAACATTGACCGGAAGAGCATGCCTTTTTTGCCAACCGATCCATTTTTTGTAATGTTGTGATTCTGGGAACGAGGCTTTGTTTCTTTTGTGTTTGTTGCACACACATCAATCGATTTTTTTTTTTTTTCCAGCTTCAAAATTTAACCACTGAGACATCCCAACTGTGTTGTTACAATGAACAATAAACAACAAATAAAAGCAAGCAAAAAAAAAACAACTTTTGATATTAAAAAAAAAAAAGCTTCCTTTGACACGATCTTGTGTGTTGTTGTGTGTGTCAATGTTTTCATTGTGGTGCGGTGTGTTTCTTCTCTGATGGTGACCTTACGCCGCTGCATTTTTCTTCCTTTTTTTCCCCACCCTCGCCTCACCCCCGCTTGGCCAAACTATGACAAAACAAAAGGAAAGGGACAAGTGTTCATCTCACACCATCTGCCCCGCAGCAACTTCAGATACCAAAAGCAGCTGCTCTACTTCCACAGATGCACTTTGAACTTTGCATTTCTTTCTGCAAACCCTGTTTCCATATGAGTTGGGAAATTGTGTTAGATGTAAATATAAACGGAATACAATGATTTGCAAATCCTTTTTAACCCATATTCAATTGAATGCACTACAAAGACAATATATTTGATGTTCAAACTCATAAACTTTTTTTTTTTTTTTCAAATAATAATTAACTTAGAATTTCATGGCTGCGACACGTGCCAAAGTAGTTGGGAAAAGGCATGTTCACCACTGTTACATCACCTTTTCTTTTAACAACACTCAATAAACGTTTGGGAACTGAGGAAACTAATTGTTGAAGCTTTGAAAGTGGAATTCTTTCCCATTCTTTTTTTATGTAGAGCTTCAGTCGTTCAACAGTCCGGGGTCTCCGCTGTCGTATTTTACGCTTCATAATGCGTCACACATTTTCGATGATAGACAGGTGTGGACTGCAGGCGGGCCAAGAAAGTACCCGCACTCTTTTTTTACGAAGCCACGCTGTTGTAACACAGGCTGAATGTGGCTTGGCATTGTCTTGCTGAAATAAGCAGGGGCGTCCATGAAAAAGACGGCGCTTAGATGGCAGCATTTGTTGTTCCAAAACCTGTATGTGCCTTTCAGCATTAATGGTGCCTTCACAGATGTGTAAGTTACCCATGCCTTGGGCACTAATGCACCCCCATACCATCACAGATGCTGGCTTTTGAACTTAACGTCGATAACAGTCTGGATGGTTCGCTTACCCTTTGGTCCGGATGACACAATGTGGAATATTTCCAAAAACAATTTGAAATGTGGACTGGTCAGACCACAGAACACTTTTCCACTTTGCATCAGTCCATCTTAGATGATCTCGGGCCCAGAGAAGCCGGCGGCGTTTCTGGATGTTGTTGATAAATGGCTTTCGCTTTGCATAG